>NW_020664731.1:132005-206952 GCF_002925995.2 Terrapene triunguis | reverse complement strand
ACCCTCCCCTCAGCACAGGAGCTGCCATTCCCCTTGATTCAGAAGGGAGCATGCCCCCAGGACACTCCCCAGGGAGAGCGAGCTGCCCCCCTCCCCACACACACTTTTCCCGCCGTCTCCACCCGCCAGTGGGGAAGAGGGCTTGTGCCTCGGGTGTCAGCAGGCAGCAGTCTCTGTCTCCAGGACAGCACTAGGCCTGCAAGTGCAGATGGCTCTGGCGAGCCAGTGCAGGAGCCAGGCCCAGTCTGCCCTTTGGATCACACACCTGCAGGCCAGGGCTCTTGTTGCCCCGTTTCTACTCCCACGTGCCTCAGCACTGCCGTGCGATGCGGTGAGGAGGAAATGGCATGGACTCAGTAGCAAAACCCAGGAGGGGAGAGATTCCAGGACACACAGCTCCAGTTTTACAGAGAGAGCAGCACTTCCAAACGGAGTGGGGCCCGGTGAGCTGAGTGAGCTAGCTGCAGCTCTCTGCTCCACAGCCATGATGGCGCTGTGACCCTTTGCCTGGTTTTCAGAGCCCAGCCGGGCTCCTTGTGCTCCTGTCAGACAAACATGTGTCCGCGATCAGTTACAGATGTGCGGCAATGGCCATATATGGGCAGAGATGTACTGCACAAGCCATACCATTGCCGTTATGTCCTGCCTCCCCTCCCAGCGGCACGTTACAAAGCAGCCAAGGGCCAGCTGAAGATGGATACGGTTTCCCTCAGGCAGCTTTTAGTGTAAATAAATAAAATACCTGTGGGTTGGCTCTCCACCGTTCCTTTGCCATGAGCCAATAGTGTATCAAGGAAAGGAGAGGAAGAGAAACTAATTCTCCTTCTCTAACTGGCTCTGCAAAGAGCATAAATCCCACGTGCTCGTCCGGAAAGCACCCCTCCCTTGAGTTGTTATGGTTTCCCCTTTTGCCTGCTACTCCCCTGACCCATGCCCAGCCTGAGTAGCTGCGCTGGACTCTGGGCAGATGGCTCAAGGGCAGAGACAGGCAGAGACAGGAATCCTCTGTCTCAGACTATGATGCCCTTACATGACTCACTCCTCCCCGGCACTCCCATGCCTCGACTCCACCCAGCCCCTGTTTGCTGCCACACAGAGCCCCCTTGCAGCTAAGCTCCATGATGCCTATGGGGTGTGCACCTTCCTCCATGGCTCCACACAAGGTTTCCCTCCTTATCCTGTGGAATGACTCCAGCTTGGCGGTCAAGGGCTGCATCACCAATTGCTGGTAGCCACACCCTCAGCGGGGTGAAGCTAGCTTCCCAGTACAAGCCCCACTGTCAACCTTCTCCCCGGAGAAATGAATCTTTCCGAAAGCCACGTGCAGCATCTCATCCCAAGAGGGGGAGGGTTTTCTGGGAAGCTGGTGCCAATCAAAGGGGGCTGGGAATGAAGTGATAGTGCTTTGAACCTTTACCTTTCGGATTTTTCCCCCGTTAATCTTTGCTTTTTGACTCTTAATGTCTTCAGCTTAGCTTGGCCTAGAACCCCCAGTCTGCCCTGGTTAATTGGCCTTACTGAGCAGCGTCTTTTGTTAGTTCTGGTGGACATGTGCTAGCCCACTCTGAGAGAGGCATGGAAAGGGTTAGCTAGAGGCTTTATTAAGGACCTAAGTCAGCCAGGTATTTATGCACATGTGCAAGCTGAAGGCCCATTGTGAAGCTTTCCCCATTTCTTTGTGCTTCCCACATCAAACCTAATTAGTTCACGCTGCTCTTTTGAAATGACGGAGCCTCAAGAACTCGCAATCACCTTCTTAGTCTCTCTAGGTGATTGTGGAAGCCTGACACATTCTTGGGATGCTGAATGAGAATGTTTTTGTTTTGCAGAATTAAATATTGGTCCTGTGAAGGAAACTGTCAATAATATTAATGTCTCTGGGTCCATCACACTTTCTCCTTTCTTTAACTGGCCCACTCTTTCAAACTCACTTTTCCCCGTGATTTGAAAATGGGATCTGTGTCTCCTCGAGGTAAGTTAGTGTTCATAGAATTATAGAATATCAGGGTTGGAAGAGACCTCAGGAAGTCATCTAGTCCAACCCCCTGCTCAAAGCAGGACCAACACCAACTAAATCATGCCAGCCAGGGCTTTGTCAAGCTGGGCCTTTAAAACTTCTAAGGATGGAGATTCCACCACCTCCCTAGGTAACCCATTCCAGTGCTTCACCACCCTCCTAGTGAAATAGTGTTTCCTAATATCCAATCTAGACCTCCCCCACTGCAACTTGAAACCATTGCTTCTTGTTCTGTCATCTGGTACCACTGAGAACAGTCTAGATCCATCCTCTTTGGAACCCCCCTTCAGGTAGTTGAAGGCTGCTATCAAATCCCCCCTCACTTTTCTCTTCTGCAGACTAAAAAACCCCAGTTCCCTCAGCCTCTCCTCGTAAGTCATGTGCCCCAGCCCCCTGATCATTTTTATTGCCCTCCGCTGGACTCTCTCCAATTTGTCCACATCCCTTCTGTAGTGGGGGGACCAAAACTGGATGCAATACTCCAGGTGTGGCCTCACCAGTGCTGAATAGAGGGGAATAATCACTTCCCTCAATCTGCTGGCAATGCTCCTACTATTACAGCCCAATATGCCGTTGGCCTTCTTGGCAATGAGAGCACACTGCTGACTCATATCCAGCTTCTCATCCACTGTAATCCCCAGGTCCTTTTACATTTTTTTAAATTAGACCCAGCAATAATATTGCCCCAAATCAAATGTCAGCTGGAGGATTGTAACTGTTCTAATACAATGGCTGCACTTGTAAAGTTTCTTCCATGTTGAGTGAGATAACGGGTTCCAGTGGGATCCCCCATTTTAGACACGGGGAATTCAAGCCAATTCAGTCTTTTGAAATGGCAAACACTCTCTGCACAAGACCACTTCTCCTTGGTCGGGATTTCTACTGGAAGTGTGTGACGTAACGGGTATCAGGTGACATTCCCTCACCTGTGATCTGAGAAGGTCTCATCTGACCTTACACTCTAACTGTGAGGAATGTAACCCTGGGGAGAAGGGTCATTTCTACAGTTAAGATTCTACTGCTCCATGGTATTAGATTCATAGACTCATAGACTTTAAGGTCAGAAGGGACCATTATGATCATCTAGTCTGACCTCCCGCATGATGCAGGCCACAAAAGCTGACCCACCCACTCCTGGAATAATTCTCTCCCTTGACTCAGCTGTTGAAGTCCCCAAATCATGATTTAAAGACTTCAAGTCGCAGAGAATCCTCCAGCAAGCGACCCCTGCCCCATGCTGCGGAGAAAGGCGAAAAACCTCCAGGGCCTCTGCCAATCTACCCTGGAGGAAAATTCCTTCCCGACCCCAAATATGGCGATCAGCTGAACCCCGAGCATGCAGGCAAGATTCTCCAGCCAGACTCTATTAGAGAGACCGGGGATAGGTATTTGTACCTGATGCCATGGACCCCTTTTGAGGGCCTGAAATACCAATTGCACCTTCTCCTCTCTCTACTGTGGAATATCAGAGCTAATTTTAATTCCATTAGGAATCTAGTTACAGGCTGCTGAGCTGAATTCACTTTGGGCCAATGGTGCACCAGCACTGAGGCTCCCCTACTACAAGCTGAAATCACTAAAGAGCTAAAATTACTGAGCTGAAATCACGGAGTGCTGGGGGGGGGAGGGGCTGAAGATATGTTGTTGAGCAGCTAATTTTCTGGGGAGAGGGATAGCTCAGTGGTTTGAGCATTGTCCTGCTAAATCCAGGGCATAAGTTCAATCCTTGAGGGGGCCATTTAGGGATCTGGGGTAAAAATCTGTCTGGAGATTGGTCCTGCTTTAAGAAGGGGGTTGGACTAGATGACCTCCTGAGGTCCCTTCCAACCCTGAGATTCTATGATTATCAAATCGGCCTGTTTTATCAACAGAGACACATAACACTGCTCTACAGCCAAAATGCTTCTGAAATAAATGTAGTCAAACTTTACTGAACAAATTGCCCCATATCAGCTCTAGAAATCATACAGTGTCGTGCTCTCTTATTTGTCAGTGTTTGATTTTGCAAAGGGACACATTTCTGTTTAGCCAAAGTGAGCAGAGATGCCTCGTACTTGTGTGAACAGTGCAGATAACTTCTGCTATGTTTGTGGTGAAGTGACTTTTGCATCACAAAAGCGCAATATAACCACTATGGTTAAGAAAGCCTATCACCTTTATTTTAGCTGCAAAATTGGAGATCAGGACAAGAGGTGGGCCCCACACATATGCTGCAACACTTGTGCAACAAATCTTTGCTAGTGGTTGAACAGGAAAAGGAAATCTATGCCTTTTGCAGTGAAAATGATTTGGAGAGAGCCAACAGATCATACCAGCAATTGTTACTTCCGCATGGTGCCTCCAGTTGGGAAAGGTGTGTCAAAGAAGAAAAAGTGGACTGTGCATTATCCAAACATTCCATCGGCTATACGCCCAGTACCCCGCGGAGAAGGACTGCCGGTTCCTGATGCACCAGAATCATTCTCACTTGAGTCAGACGAGGAAGAGGAAGAGGATGAAACTTCTGGTTCTGAACCATCAATGTCATAGGACCCACATTTTCTCCCATCCTCCTCCTCTGAACCACACCTCATAACACAAGGTGAACTGAATGACCTTGTCAGGGATTTGGAACTACCCAAGAGTAAGGCAGAGCTGTTGGGCTCCAGACTACAGCAGTGGAATCTCCTGGCAGGTGATGTTAGGGTTTCCATGTTCCGTGACCATCAAAAGGATCTTGTCCCATTCTTCTTCATGGAAGGTGATCTTGTAGCCTGCAACAACATCGATGGTGTGATGGCAGCCCTCAACATCGTTCACAATCCAGATGAGTGGAGACTGTTCATTGATTCATCGAAGACGAATCTTAAAGCTGTTTTACTGCATAATGGCAATGTTTTGCCATCAATTCCAGTTGGTCATGCAGTCCATATGAAGGAAACCTATGACAACATGAAACAACTTTTGAGGGGCATAAACTATGACCAACATCAGTGGCAGCTTTGTGGCGATTTGAAGCTTGTTGCTCTCTTGCTTGGTCTGCAGACTGGATACACAAAGTACTGCTGTTTTCTCTGCGAATGGGATAGTCGTGCAAGAGATTCCCACTACATCAAGAAAGATTGGCCACTCCGACAGTCATTGGAGCCTGGGAGGAAAAGTGTTCAGCATCCACCACTTGTTGAATTAAGGAAGATTTTGTTACCACCCTTACACATCAAGCTGGGTCTGATGAAGAACTTTGTCAAGGCCATTGACAAAACACAAGCAGCTTTCAAGTACCTCCGTGGAAAATTTCCAAGGTTAAGTGAAGCTAAGATAAAGGAAGGTGTCTTTGTTGGTCCTCAGATTCGTGAACTTCTTCGAGTTGATGCATTTGACCATGCACGGCGTGGCAAGGAAAAGACGGCATGGAAAGCCTTCCAGTTAGTGGCAATACATTTTCTCGGAAACAACAAGGCAGACAACTACAGGTTGGTGGTGGAAAACCTCCTCAAGGTATACAAAAGCCTTGGTTGCAACATGTCACTAAAGATACATTTTTTGCACTCTCATCTAGATTTTTTTCCACCGAACTGCGGAGCAGTGAGCAACGAGCACGGCGAGCGATTTCACCAGGATATTGCAACAATGGAGAAACGCTATCAGGGCAAATGGAGCCCATCAATGCTTGCAGACTATTGCTGGACAGTGACAAGAGATGCTCCATTTAATGAATACAAGAGACAAGCCAAGAAGCGCCGAGTAGACACTGAATAGGACTAAACTATGTACAGAATAGTTTTTTGCCTTTTGTTTCTTAATAAATGTTATTTATATAACCCTTTTGCTGATTTTTAAAGTGTTCCATAAACAGGACAGGTGAAATATTATCATGTAAAGCAACCATAAACACATGAAAAGACCTAGGTTTACAATTTATGATTAAAACTCTACTATCTACACAATATACATAGACATAAAATGTAAAAACTTAAATATCTTAGAAACAGTAGCCAATCAGTTGTTTTAATTGTCATATTTGAATTCAGCACATCAAAATACATAATAAATAGCACATTTTATCTCTGAAGCAGACGACTTCTCAAAAATTGTAGACCAGTGTAATCTGCATCATATAATTTTTCTAGATGGGAGTTAGCCAAGAACATGGGGTACCTGAATGTTTTATCCAGTGGAATCTATAGTTTTCATCTAATGATTCTGGAATATCTTCATGTATTCCAGATGCTGTTAGTTGAGATTTGGTATAACTAACTCTAATGCCTGAGCAGACCCTCTGCTGGTATAAACTGTTATAGTAGTAATGAAGTCTATCTTCATTGTGATGGAAAATCCTAAAAGGCCATGACCTCCTTGTGAATTGAGTGCCATCCAGATCAGGGTCTGGCAAGATGTTTAATATGGGCTGAGCATATGCCAGTGATGGACATAAACTGAATAATCTGGTCATGCCACCAAAGGTTTTGGCACCCATGTGAGTGCCGGCCATGTAGCAGCATTCCTTGATACACGTTCTTTGGAACTACTTGGTCTTCCATTCTTATCATATGTCCACACCAAGAAAGCTACCAAAACTGAACCAGTGCTGATGGAGGTGGTTGCTGGGATCACCTTCAAATATCCTTGTTTCTGATCTTTTCCTGCCACCTGATATGGAGCAGCTGACAGAGAGGACGAGAATCTAAAACATCAGCCTTCCTCAGTGCCAGTGTTTCACTTCCATACAACAGCATTTATATAACTGGGGTTCTATAGAACTGCAGCTTCGTAGCAAGCTTGATGTCATGATGTCCCCGCAGAGGCTGCTATAGGGTTCAAAATGCGGTGGCAGCTGCTGCTATATGCACGTCCACGTCTTTTGAGCATTCTCCAGAGCAGCCTATGATGCTGCCCAAATATTTGACACCCACTTGATGTCCTCCCCAGACAGGTTAATACTGAGCTTATTGTAATCTAGAGCAGGACGCTGTTTGATGGTAATGGCTGGGGGCTTTGTTTTATCTGAATTAACAACCAGACCAATGTGCACTGCTTCTTTTCCACCCAGATTGGCCATCAGCTGCAGTGAGTTACCAAACTGAGCCAACAAGACAACATCATCGGCATAGTCAAGATCTCAAAGCAGCATGGTGTTCAGCTTAATGCCACCAAGGGCTGCCTCCTCAAGCTTCTCCATTGGCCCATCAATGCCAGGACTGAACAAGGATGGTGACAGAACATGGCCTTGCCAAACTGCTGTGGAGCTAGGAAGCCAAGCCATGTATCTGCCATTGACTCAAATCCAGCTTTCCATCCCATTACAGAGCTCTATCAATGACACTTATAGATCTTCCCAGGCATGCCAAGATGCCTCATCACACCCCAGAAACTTGCCCGACGCACTGAATCAAAGGACTGGCAGAAGTCTATAAAAAGTTCTGTGCACAGCTCATTAAATTCAGCCATCTTCTCAAAAAGCTGTCTCAAGGTGAAGATCTGGTCAACAGAGAAACGTAGAGCCATACTGAGTATCCCGGCCTTTGCCACAAAGTGCATTGACTATTTGAGACATGAACATGGAAGTGAAGACTTCTCCTGGGAGCAGCAATAGTTTGATACCTCTGGAGTCACTACATTCAGCCTTATCACCCTTTTCAAACAGAGGCAGAATAACTCCCTTCCCCAGTCATTGAAGATGGTATTAGTGTGCCTGGTGGAACCTATGCAGCCACAGTACAATACTCTGACAAACCCCTGGTGCATTCCCAGACTTCAGCTTGTGGGCTGTGATAGGGACCTCTTCTTGGCAGAAGGAAGGTGCCTCTACTGGAACTTCCTGCCCCTCTTCACATGGGAGAGGGACTGCAGGCGACAGACAATTCAGAAGTGTCTTGAAATGATCTTCTCATTGGTGCAACTGATCCTGCAAGCTCTGGCGGATGCTGCCATCCCAAGTCGTTATGGGATGCTGCAAACACTGCAAAGCGGAATAGAGGGTGTGGAGACCATGCCGAGTGGCAGGCTCTTCTAGACTGGCTGTTTGAGTCAACCACCAGAATGCCTCACCATTTTTACACAATGACTTGACAATGTTCGGAAGTCAAATGCATTCAGCTTTTGATTTTGCTCTCGACAAGTGTGTCTTTGAAGATTCATATTGTAGCCTTGGTTTTTCCTTAGCTCCATCTGCTGTGAGTGACTCCTCACTAATCTGTGGATGCTGCTGAAGGGCCGAGGCCTGCTGAGCTGGCAGTGGTCAGCAATGATGACTTGGAACAACACCATTCCTTATCAGAGGACAGAGGAAGTGAGTCTTCAGGCTCTGATGCTTCAATGACCTTAAGCCATGCAGAACGGGAAGCTGCCTGGCGGCTTGGCTGTAATACGAGCTTTTGGTTGAACTGGACTAATGTTGGGCAATTAACAGGCTGCTTTTGAAGTCAGAGGTGCACTTTTGTCCACAGAAGCTGATGCTCAATGTCAAGTTCAGCACCTCTGCAAACTCGTACGTCTGTGGCCATTGACTGCCAGTGACTGTTAAGGAGGACATGGACAATAACTGTCCTAGCACAACCATCTGGGCTGTACCAGCTCTGCTTGTGAATCCTTGGATGATGGAAGAGCAAGTCAGTGAGCACCCAGTCATTGGCAGCCACAAATGCCTGCAGTCACTGCCAATTCCTGTTTTGCCCGATACCAAACTTCTTAAGTACGCTTGCCCAGGTGTCATTATCCTTTGCTCCCTATGCATTACACTCGCCCAGTTAAGATTGCCGGCAGTTGCTGGTAAAAATGATTTGAAGTCCCATGAGTGGTGTTGATGTTGGTGGGCCCATACACTGCAAGGATGGTAAGATGACCACAGATGGTGCAGAACTCGACACCGATAAGTTGCTCAATAATCACCTGCCAACCCTGCAATGCCTGTTGGGCACTGGATGGAATTACAGTGGCCAACCCTTGCTGAAGCCACTGGCCAGAGCAGCCTGAGAACGAACATGTGAATTCTACAACGCTCCTTCCGCCGATTGCTGGTCAATGCCCTTCTGGTAAAGCACAGATGTCGATGTTCAGACTTTACAACTGCTTGGCTAGGAGGACGGCATTAGCTATTTCGGCTAATGTTTGAAAGTTCCATTCATGGATTTTACATTTGCTACCAACACACAGCTGACCAGAATGTCCCTTTTGCAAGCTTTCATTGGTCTTTTTGCCTCGGTGGCAGAGAAACTCTTGGCCATTTCAGCTACAGGAACAATTGACCAGATTGCCACTAGTGGCATAAACCTAAACACCCTCAAAGATGAATGTGCCAACCCCGGATGTCTATCTAAGTCAGTGGAGGTCGGGTAACATACAGTTAGCTGAAAATGTGGACTTCAGACTTCTCTGAGACCTCTAGATATCCCCATCAGTGACATCATAAAGCAATGGTTGTAGAACTTATAGATAAAGGTGTTTGGTGTTCATTTCTTCAGTTGATCAGTTTGCCTTTCACACATTTAAGAAGGGATTTATTAATCATTTACTGTGGTTCTACAGTGAATATCAGGGTTTGGATTGTTTTGAAAAAGAGAAAAGCACTGGAGGCATCTGGGACAGTTCCTAGAACTATTTGTTGGTACTAGACAAGGATGGCACAATTTGGGAATCAAGGATCTGTGGATTAAGAGCTTGGTGGCTGTGTTTTGCATGGCGAGATGATAAATCCTTTCCTGCCCCACAGAGAAGCGATGGACCCTTTCTGGGGGGTTTGGCAGTGTGTGTGTGGGGTTAAACAGAGTAGCTGTAACAGAAGAAGCAATGACGATAACTTTAAGTTTGACACGTAGGGGTTCTGGCAACTGAACAGAAGATGATGGGGATTAGTAAAGAACCTGACATTTCAGTGACTTCCCTTAAGTGTCAGAGGCTTAAATCATCCAAATAAGAAAGAAGCAGCTAGGCTAGAATTTAAGAAAATTAAGAACTCACTTTTTACAAGAACTTCATTTAAATGCGATGGAAAGAAATACACCAGCACGTGGCTAGTTCCGACAGGAATCGTGTGCCGCCAGGAGCATCGCAAAACGGGAAAAGGCTAAACTGCTGGTCAACACCCACTCCTGCAAATGCTTGCACACATGAGTAGTCCCAGAGGGTAGCTGGGGTGGCTGGGACTCCCATGCTGTCCATCTTGTCACCAGGGGATGGGGGACCCCGTTTCCTGTCTCCTCCCACTCTACAGCAAGGTAGGGAAGGGCTGGTGGTGGGAGAGTCAACGGGGTCTCCTGGTACCCTGGCCTGTTCTGAGGTCCTTGGGAGTGGAGTAGATGATGGGAGTGGTTGTGCTGGGGCCAGAGTGAAAGGAGCAGCAAAGACAGAGGTGAGAGAGTCAGGTGTTCCCATAGCCACAAAGCACGGGGCCTCCCCTGGGCGAGGCAGACGGTAGGGGCGGCTGCGGCACCCCAAAGCCCTGCTATCCTGCTGAGGGGAGGGAGGAGGGAAAGCAGCGGGAGGAGCTTGCTTCTCTGCGGGCTCTGAAGGGGAGCTGGTTTCTCTTTGCCATAGTTTCTCCATAGTATCTTTTAGGAGCATAAGGGTATCGATTTTAAAAGGGCCCCAGTGCCTCTGACTGTCAATGAACTGTGGCTCTCCAGTGCCTAAGTCAAGCTGCTCATCTTTAGGCCCTTTTAGAAAATCTCACCAATGGCTAATGAAACCCTGGCCAGGTCCAGGCCCTCTGCCCCTTGCTGCCTTCCCTCACCCCACCCCACCCACCTTCAGGGGAGGGAGGTGAAACCACATGAACACACCCCTAAGTTCTGGGACTTCGCTGACCTTGGACAACCAACTGTGAGTGGGGTGAAGGGGAGGAGTGTGCTAAAGGGACATTCATCTGTCAGACTTTCACACTGCCAAGTGGGAAACTGAGGCAAAAGACACGGTCCAAGATACTGTGGGGCAGGTGTTTGTTTATGGTTTGCATACTTTTGTGTCATTGTTGTGATGTTTTCTCAAATTAATGCTGTGCTCCTTCTCCCTTGTAATAAAAGCTTTTTTTTGTTGTACACAGACCCAGGGCTTGTGAGTGGGGAAATATTGCCTCTTAGAGATGCCCCAGGGTGGTGCTTAGTTTTCCCAGTTTTCCAGATGGGGCCTTGAGCCAGTTCTGTTTTTTAATGTTAAGAAACCCCCCTAGATATTCAACCCAGCTCTTGTTGCTGCCGACACCACCTGGAAGAAGAGTTACAAATATATTAAGCTACACGTGTCCTGTCATGGAACCTTGTGGCACCTTTGCCATGATGAAACCTGACCTTTTATTCCTGTTTTTTGTTTCTTAGCCAGTCTGTGAGCCATGACCCTGACACTACAAATACTTACTTTCTTAATAACCTCATGTGAGGTTGTGACGCTCTCCTCTGGGCATCCAGAACTGTAAGCCACTGTTACCTCCCTGCCTCAGCAAGCGAGCTTTGCTGGAGATTAGACTGTGAGACAGATCCCCGCCACACCCGTCCATCCGCCTCACGAGAAAACTCCATGAGACTCTGCCAGTCTGAACCTTGCCTTGCAGGGAACATTCAGTGAACCCCAGTTCTCGAGTTCCTCTGAGAAGTCTCCCTGCAGTGTCCAGTCCCTCTCACTGGACACTCACAGAAGTTATTAAGTTCACTGCCTCCAGAGAGACCAAGCACACAGCAGCCTGTTAGGTTGGCTGAGGACTCACCCTCCCCTGCTAATACACAGCACTGAGATGGGTTTGTAACAAAACAAGAATAGCTTTTTTAAATAAAGAACAGAGATTTAAGTGATACCAAGCAAGAATAAAAGAGATTGAAAAGGGTTACAAACAAAACAAAACTAATATCATTTTGGTGCCCAAAGCTTAATTTTAGCAAGCTATGTCTTTGCCTAATACAGTTTCCCATCAAGCTACCAGCATCTCCAGCATTCACAGAATCAGAGGATGCTCTCCCCTTTGTCTCCTAAGTGATGGCTATCTAGGTCTTTTTGCTCCCCTTATATTTACCAAAGTCCCTATCTTTGCCTCAAGAGACAGGAAGACCTCCCAGGGGTTCAGACTCCCATGTATCGCCCAGTGTGCAGGCCAAGCTATTTCCTCTACCACTTGTTACCTTGATGGTTGGTTTACCTTATATATAAATGTACTTTCATTGCCTATGGTTTACAAAGCTTGACCTAGACAGGTAAATCCACATTCCTTTGTCTAAGGCAGGCTTCCCTCCAAAACATATTTTAAGAACATATTTCCAACACACACACACACACACACACACACACACACACACACACACACACACACACCCCTCTTTACATACAACTCCTACATACATAACTCAATCATATTCATGGCCAGCATGTCACTAGTTTTTATATGATACCTTACAGGACACTGTCTGGCTAAATATTCTGACAACAGCATAGAATACAATCAGAATATTACGGTTGAAGAGACCTCAGGAGGTCATCTGGTCCAATCCGCTGCTCAAAGCAGGACCAACACCAGCTAGATCATTCCACCACCTCCGTAGGTAACCCATTCCAGTGCTTCACCACCCTTCTAGTGAAATAGTGTTTCCTAATATCCAACCTAGACCTCCCCCACTGCAACTTGAGGCCATTGCTTCTTGTTATGTCATCTGCCACCACTGAGAACAGCCTAGCTCCATCCTCTTTGGAACCCCCCTTCAGGTAGTTGAAGGCTGCTATCAAATCCCACCTCACTCTTCTCTTCTGTGGACTAAATAATCCCAGTTCATTCAGCCTCTCCTCGTAAGTCATGTGCCCCAGACCCCTAAGTAAGTCATGTTCCCCAGCCCCCTCATAAGTCATGTGCCACAGCCCCCTAATCATTTTTGTTGCCCTCCGCTGGACTCTCTCCAATTTGTCCATATCCTTTCTGTAGTGGGGGGACCAAAACTGGATGCAATACTCCAGGTGTGGCCTCACCAGTGCCGAATAGAGGGGAATCATCACTTCCCTCGATCTGCTCGCAATGCTCCTACTAATACAGCCCAATATGCCGTTTGCCTTGTTGTCAACAAGGGCACACTGCTGACCCATATCCAGCTTCTCGTCCAATGTAATCCCCAGGGCCTTTTCTGCAGAATTGCTGCTTAGCCAGTCGGCCCCCAGCCTGTAGCGGTGCATGGGATTCTTCCTTCCTAAGTGCAGGACTCTGCACTTGTCCTTGTTGAACCTCATCAGATTTCTTTTGGCCCAATCCTCCAATTTGTCTAGGTCACTCTGGACCCTATTCCTACCCTCCAGCATATCTACCTCTCCCCCCAGCTTAGTGTCATCTGCGAACTTGCTGAGGATGCAATTAATCCCATTATCCAGATCATTAATAAAGATGTTGAACAAAACCGGCCCCAGGACCAACCCCTGGAGTACTCCTCTTGATACCAGCTGCCAACTAGACATTGAGCCGTTGATCACTACCCGTTGAGCCCGACAATCTAGCCAGCTTTCTATCCACCTTATAGTCCATTCATCCAATCCATACTTCTTTAACTTGCATGTTGAGTACACCCTTTGCCAGTTGGCATAAAGGCTCTTAGGGTCACAGAGGTACTTTGTCAAAGGCTTTTTGAAAATCCACATAAATTATATCTATGAATTTTCCCTTAGCTACTTAGACTGTGAGCTCTTTGAGGCACAGACTGTCTTTTTGTTCAGTGTTTGTACAGCACCTGGCACAATGGAATCCTAGTCCATGCCTGTGGCTTCTAGGTGCTTCTGCCAGACAAATAATAATAGTATTTTGCTGATGTGCTCCAATAATCCTTGTTGATGGGAGAAGCACAATTTTCCTTGCGAGAAATATGCTGTTGTACATTTATTAACTTATTTTCTGCTAGGTGTTTTATAATTCTGTATTGTTCTGATCTGTTTATGATGTACTGATGTAATGCTTACTGGTCTGAATGCCTAAGGACAGCCTGTGCTACAATCCAAACCTCTGGCTGATTTGAATGAGAGTGCATATATTTACTATCAGCACAGACACTGCATTCTTCAGTGCCTTCCATACTCTGGAGTGTGTATCAGATAATTCATGTGAGTTGCTGCCATTTAATTTATCATTTGGTCTCTTTTTTAGCTGAAGACAGTTGGTCTGGGGTGGGCATCTATGCAATATTCTCTATGGTGAACACTAATGAAAAAAAGTAGAATCATAGCAATGTAGGTCTGGAAGGGACCTTAAGAGGTCCTCAGGTCCAGCCCCCTGCACTGAAGCAGGGCCAAATAAACCTAGACCATACCTGACAGGTGTCTGTCCAACCTGTTCTTAAACCTCCAATGATCAGGATTCCACAACCTCCTTTGGAAGCCTGTTCTAGAGCTTAGCAATCCTTACAGTTAAAACGTTTTTCTTAATATCTAATTTAAATCTCTCTTGTTGCAGATTAAGCCCATTATGCTTTGTCTTACCTTCACTGGGCATGGAATAATTCATTTCTTCTGCACTGTTCATAGAATCATAGAATATGAGGGTTGGAAGGGACCTCAGGAGGTATCTAGTCCAACCCCCTGCTCAAAGCAGGACCAATCCCCAACTAAATCATCCCAGCCAGGGCTTTGTCAAGTCTGACCTTAAAAACCTCTAAGGAAGGAGATTCCACCACCTCCCTAGGTAACCCATTCCCCCAGTTCCTTCAGCCTCTCCTCATAAGTGCTTCTGCATAGGGAGGAGGGATAGCTCAGTGCTTTGAGCATTAGCTTGCTAAACCCAAGGTTGTGAGTTCAATACTTGAAGGGACACCTTAGGGAAGTGGGGCAAAATCACTACTTGGTCTTCTTTTTTATATATATATATAATAAATAAATAAATAAGCGGGGGAGGGATAGCTCAGTGGTTTGAACATTGGCCTGCTAAACCCAGGGGTGTGAGTTCAATCCTTGAGGGGGCTACCTAGGGATCTGGGGCAAAAATTTGTCTGGGAATTGGTCCTGCTTTGAGCAGGGGGTTGGACTAGATGACCTCCTGAGGTCCCTCCCAACCCTGATATTCTATGATTCTATGATAAGTCATGTGTTCCAAACAGTAGCGTAGCTAGGTGGGGAGCGGGGCAGCGGCCGCTCCTCCACTGAGCACAAGGGCACCTTGTAAATTTCTTGGCGCCTTTTTACTCACCCGGGGGAGCGATAAAAAAAGAGACACCACCTGCTGTGGCGCTTTTATTTTACTCACCCGGCGGCGCTCTGGGTCTTCCGCAGCACTTCGGCAGCGGGACCTTCAGTGCCACCGAAGATACCCGGAGCGAGTGACAGGCCCGACACTGAAGTGCCGCCGAAGACCCAGAGTGCCGCTGGGTGAGTAAAAGCGCCGCAGCGGGTGGCGCCTTTTTATTTAATCGCTCCCCTGTTCCCTCCACCTGGCTACGCCACTGGCTCCAAACCCCTAATCATTTTTGTTGCCCTCCCTGGACTCTTTCCAATTTTTCCACATCCTTCTTGTAGTGTGGGGCCCAAAACTGGACACAGTACTCCAGATGAAGCCTCACCAATGTCGAATAAAGGGGAACGATCACGTTCCTCGATCTGCTGGCAATTCCCCTACTTATACAGCCCAAAATGCTGTTAGCCTTCTTGGCAACAAGGGCACACTGTTGACTCATATCCAGCTTCTCGTCCACTGTGACCCCTAGGTCCTTTTCTGCAGAACTGCTGCCTAGCCACTCGGTCCCTAGTCTGTAGCAGTGCAAGGGATTCTTCTGTCCTAAGTGCAGGGCTCTGCACTTGTCCTTGTTGAAATCAGATTTATTTTGGCCCAATCTTCTAATTTGTCTGGGTCTCTCTGTATCCTATCCCTGCCCTCCAGCGTATCTACCACTCCTCCCAGTTTAGTGTCATCTGCAAACTTGCTGAGGGTGCAATCCACGCCATCCTCCAAATCATTAATGAAGATATTGAACAAAACCGGCCCCAGGACCAACCCTTGGGGCACTCCGCTTGATACCGGCTGCCGACTAGACATGGAGCCATTGATCACTAACCATTGAGCCCGATGATCTAGCCAGCTTTCTATCCACCTTATAGTCCATTCATCCAGCCCATACTTCTTTAACTTGGCAGCAAGAATACTGTGGGAGACCGTATCAAAAGCTTTGCTAAAGTCAAGGAATAACACATCCACTGCTTTCCCCTCATCCACAGAGCCAGTTATCTCATCATAGAAGGCAATTAGGTTAGTCAAGCATGACATGCCCTTGGTGAATCCATGCTGACTGTTCCTGATCACTTTCATCTCCTCGAAGTGCTTCAGAGTTGATTCCTTGAGGACCTGCTCCATGATTTTTCCAGGGATTGAGGTGAGGCTGACTGGCCTGTAGTTCCCCGGATCCTCCTCCTTCCCTTTTTTAAAGATGGGGACTACATTAACCTTTTCCCAGTCATCCAGGATCTCTCCCAATCACCATGAGTTTTCAAAGATAATGGGCAATGACTCTGCAATCGCAATCTCCTTTAGCACCCTCGGATGCAGCGCATCCGACCCCATGGACTTGTGCTTGTCCAGCTTTTCTAAATAGTCCTGAACTACTTCTTTCTCCACAGAGGGCTGGTCACGTCCTCCCCATGCTGTGCGGCCCAGTGCAGCAGTCTGGGAGCTGACCTTGTTCGTGAAGACTGAGGCAAAAAAAGCATTGAGTACATTAGCTTTTTCCACAGCCTCTGTCACTAGGTTGCCTCCCTCATTCAGTAAGGGGCCCACACTTTCCTTGACTTTCTTTTTGTTGTTAACATACCTGAAGAAACCCTTCTTGTTACTCTTAACATCCCTTGCTAGCTGCAACTCCAAGTGTGATTTGGCCTTCCTGATTTCACTCCTGCATGCCTGAGCAATATTTTTATACTCCTCTTTAACCCATCGGGTCTCTTGAAGGCTTTTTGCTTCTCATATACTTAAAGAATTTATTTTTTATGATTCTCTCTGTTTGTTTGCTCTTCAAATTGCATCTGAGTCTTCAAATTTCCATCTTACCTCTTCCTGCCATAGTTGAGGTACATTTCTAATGCATGCATCTGACGAAGTGGGTATTCACCCATGAAAGCTTATGCTCCAATACGTCTGCTAGTCTATAAGGTGCCACAGGACTCTTTGTCGCCTTTTACAGATCCAGACTAACATGGCTACCCCTCTGATACTTGATTTCTATGGTGTCACTTTGGGCTGGATTTCCAGGTTTCAAAGAATACCTGTTTGGCTCAAATATCCTACTGAATTTCAATTTAGTTACACTTTATTTTCTTGCCTCCTGGACCTTTTTAGTCTAGGGGTATGTATGCCCTCTGGGAGAATGCTGTGGTTGGTTAGGTAGTTTCCATGAATCTAAGAGATTTTAATTTAAAGGACCTCAGGGTCTTTTAAACTAGTTTCCTCCTTGTTTAAAATCCCCTTTTCTAAAGTCTAATGTCACCATGCTAGTTTTTGTTATGAGCCCTACCCTGTGGTTTTTTTCTGAATCAGCTTTTGTGGTGTCACTTCGGACTAAATGTTCGAGAGTTCTGTGCTCTAGTACTAGCTGTTCCATGAGGCAATGGTTTAAGCCGGGGTAGTCAATTATTTTTTTGTTAAAGTCCAAATTTCTTGATCAAGGTTTAGTCAAGGTCCAGACTCCAGAGGAAATAAAAATTTAAACCCCCAATAATTATGATAATAATAAATAAATAAAATATTTTGGGGTCTATTCTGGTCTGGTGGTCCACATTTGGCACCTATTGGCTACCCCTGGTTTAAGTTATGAAGTAATTGCTTCTCTAAACTTTGTCATGTTGCAATGTATGCAACTTTATATGCAGGAAGCTGCAGTCACTAATTATTACTGTTACCTGCCCCTATGGTCTCCCTTAGCATTGCACACTCAAGATGGTTTTCCACAAGTGGAAACCAGTAATGTAACCAGGATAGTTATATTCCTATGAGTAGGATTTGGACTCACCTGTGTGGTCCTCTCCACTCAGAAATCATGTCCATTAGATGCTCTGGAATCTTTTAGGTTTAGGTCTCCAGCCTCTGCAATTTAATCTGCTCCTTCTGTATAGTTCAAGGCAGATATTGCATTATCGCCTTGATTGTGGTCATTTCACCATGTTTCAGAGATCCTGGCTATACAAATGGTTTCTTCCACTGACAGGTATTCAGGTCACCTCTTTTTGGTTTTAAGCTTCTCATGCTAATACATAGACATTTATATTTTGTGGCCAAAATCATCAAACTTGGATGTCTGCCATTGAGCTCCTAACTCCTTTTGTGACCACCTGTATTAAACATGGCCTGAGACTGCAAAGAGCTGAGAACGCCAAATGCCACTGAAGTCCAGGTGAGGTGCAGTGCTAAGCATCTTGGGAAATCAGGCCATTTTGGCCATCAGGTGTCTACATACGGATTTAGGCCTATCTTTAGGCTCCCAAGTTTGAAAGCTCCGGAATATATTTTAGCCATGTGACTATTACGATTAAACTCTTTTGCTGACTCCTCAGTGACCCCAACTTGTCCCTCCTCTATTCCAGCTGCAATTTCTGTCCCATCTCCTTCCCACCACAAAGGAGGTGGATTACGGAGCATGTGAGGAATCTCCCTCCTCTCCTCCAATAGGAAGGGGCAGGGGGTTGTCGGGACCGCATTTCAAGAAAGATGTGGAGAAATTGGAGAGGGTCCAGAGAAGAGCAAAAAGAATGATTAAAGTTCTTGAGAACATGACCTATGAAGGAAGGCTGAAAGAATTGGGTTTGTTTAGTTTGGAAAAGAGAAGACCGAGAGGGGACATGATAGCAGTTTTCAGGTATCTAAAAGGGTGTCATAAGGAGGAGGGAGAAAACTTGTTCACCTTAGCCTCTAAGGATAGAACAAGAAGCAATGGGCTTAAACTGCAGCAAGGGAGGTTTAGGTTGGACATTAGGAAAAAGTTCCTAACTGTCAGGGTGGTTAAACACTGGAATAAATTGCCTAGGGAGGTTGTGGAATCTCCATCTTTGGTGATATTTAAGAGTAGGTTAGATAAATGTCTATCCAGGATGGTCTAGACAGTATTTGGTCCTGCCATGAGGGCAGGGGACTGGACTCGATGACCTCTCGAGGTCCTTTCCAGTCCTAGAATCTATGAATCTATGGACTGGGGAGGCACTTGTGTCTCCGTTTTATGGGTGCACTTCTCTCACCTGGTTCGTATACCTCTGCCTTGTTGTGTTTATGGCTGTGTTGGCTGTGTACAAATGAGGGTCAATCTATCCTCATTATCGTATCCCCTCATTATACCCCACACCCGAACATAGCCACGCTATGAACTTCATACCCTCATATCTCAATGCCTGTACTTCGACCCATCAACCTTTTACCCCAATCGGGGATATTGCAGATTATGTATTCCTTATGCCACCTGATTTTAAACCAAACTTTGCACCCTCGATAATCTGTACGTTATTCCCTGATAACCAGAAATGTCTATGCTCAAACTCTGTTCACTTCTTTTTTTAACATCATCTTAATAAAATTTTTAAATCAGCAAAAGAAGTCAGCCCTGGCTGGGAGGGACTGCCTTTGGAAGCGAGAAGCGAGAGGACCCAGTTTTTCACTGCTCTACATTTGGCAGTCGTTTACATCTCTGCAAGCCAGAATGGCAATGTTCACTCAGCTCCTGCTGGGCCCAGGTGTGTGACTCCCCAAAGTGCAGGGCAGGGCAGAATGAGGCCCCATGTCTCTAGTCTGGAAGGATAACAAAGGCCCTGGTCCTGTGAGAGTTCTCATCCCAGGGAGTGGGAATGCTGGGCACTGGGTGCTCACCACGGATGGAAGTGCCGGGAGCAGGGTTCTTGCAGGATTCAGTCTGTACTTTGATAAACTCCTGAAGATACATTTACAAAACAACTAGGCAATTGGGATGAGCATTTCTTGGCCTGGAAGGCCAAAGAACATCCCTTAATAAAACATGCTGAAGGCCCAGTCATACAGTCCTTACACTGACAAAGCTCCCACAGACTTCAGTGGAGCTTTGAGTAATGATGCTAGGACTGGCCCAACGGGGGGTTATAGATATTAGCACAAAAATGATACCGAGAGTTTCTTGCATGGCATGGATTATAGCCTTAGGTTTGCGACATTCCCATTCTTCCTTTTAGAATGGCAGCAATGTGGCTATGCCATAAACCATTAGCCAACATAAATACAAGATATATTGGGGGAGGAGGGTGGCAAGATATTTTGAAATAGAACTAAATTAAGTTTTGATGCAGATCAGGATGTTTTTGCAGGCACAACAATAGTTGAAAAGAAGAAAAGAACCCAGGGCGATGTGTTTCAGCAACTCACTGGTTATGCTAAGGATCAACTGAAATTGACATTCTGAGTTCCCTCCCCCTCTGGAGTTGGGCAGCTCCTGCTACTGACATTTCCTCCTCATCTTAACTCCCTCTCCCGTGCCTCCTTCCACAGAAACTCAGGGACAGAGTAGAAAATTAGAATAAATTCCCAACTAAGATAAAAATTCCTTGCTGCCGTTCCTGGCCTCTGTCTCCTTCAGTTTCTCCCTCCCTCCCTTTCCATAATTAATAAATGGTAAATCTGAAACTAGCAAGATGAAGTTAGCAAACTTTTTGTTCACTTTCTTGCTTCAAGTCTGTTTCCTATGGAGCGGGGCGCTGGCTCAACAGACAGAAATAGTCAACAGTGTTGAAACCTTTCAAGGTAAGAATGTCACTTTGTGGTGTATTTTCTTTTCCTTTCCTGTGTGGATAGTATCCTAGAATGTTAAAGGCGAGATCTGCCTTCAGATCTGTATGCTTTGTACTGCTGAACAGATGTCTCAGGTTGTTTATACTATTATAACTTTAGGTTTGCCTGAACATTTAAAAAAAGATATATTTCAAATGTCTGTTGATTCCTTACACCTGTATTGAATACCTACCTGCTCCCTTTACTCACCTACACAGTTTATCCTGAAGCAATTTTTTCCCAGTTATCTTCAGCTCTGTCCCATCTCATATGCTATCATTTTTGGTTGGTATTTAGCAAAGAAGGAGACTAAAAACAACTAACATAGAGGATAATATTCTGGAATACTTCACAAATATTTGACGAGAATTTTATCAAAATCTGTAAAAATATTTTCTAGTTTTTCTCCTTTATTTGCAATAATCTCGTGTTCCTGTTGCAAAGAAAATTCCTTTGTCATAGGGGCTTTTAAAAATTATTATTCTTTAAATGGAAAATGTATACAAGATAAAATGTAACACTACATCTGGACATTATTTTAAATAGTATCCGTCTGATATTTCATTGTAATGAATTAATTCATCTCTAAATAGATATAGAGCTTAGAAGCCTGGGAAAACAATCTCTCATTTTTAAAAGCACAATAAATGTAAAGATAAATACCAAGTTTTTTTCAGAAAAAGACATTGTTTCCCCATTGGCTTTAATCTATTGAATATATGTATATTTTCAATCCAACCTAGCACAAATTCCATGCAAGTGTGAGTATGTGTATATGTTTATAATTCTGACACACTGAATTATTATTTGCAAGGTGTAAACTTTAACTTAGTGTAAAAATGTAACAATGTAATAGAGCTATAGACTGCACATGTACTGTAGAAAATGCATTGGCTGTATCTCTTGAATAGACATGCTTCACCATGATGCATGGAAGACTCAATCCACCATGAAATATCTTGTAGCATAACTGGAAGATGCAGTAGCACAGTGTTTAAAACCTGCTGTCTCTGTTTTTGAACAGATTGCCCCGTTGATCTGTTTTTTGTTCTGGATACATCAGAAAGTGTTGCTTTAAGGGTAAAGCCATTTGGAGACTTAGTTGCACAGGTGAAAAGTTTTACCAACCGGTTCATTGACAAGCTAACAGACAGGTAAATGTATTGGAAGCTTTTAGTTTTTTCTGCACTGCTTATTTTATTTTACTTTTCCATGGGTGTTCACCAGAATAGATTCACCAGAATAGAAAAAGTGACACCAGTAAGATTGGGACTCTGCTTGGGAATTTGTATTTGTTTTGCATTAAGGCTGTCAGCTGGTGATCACTGTGTGCACAAGAGAAATGTTATGTGTATGGCTACGTAACAAATGAAAAGAAAATGTCTGCAGCAACTATGATCTCCTTCTGGGAACATTGGCTGGAGTTGCTAAATTGAGTTCTCTTTTCTGTAATGGGAGTTTTCTGCACTTCTCCATCCCCATCTGCAGGTGGCAGTATTCCTTCAACAATGCTTAGTGGAGCCCAGGTTTGCTGCCCCGTGTGGTTTGCTTTACGTTTTCCCAGGGGTGGAGGCCTGTGGCTGTCGTGTTTCACGCGCAGAATGAACATCTAGGATCATTTTTAAAAAAACAGGGCTTAATCTGAGTGGTTGAAGTAATTGAGGCCTGTTCTTAAAATCAAAGCAGGGCCCTGGCCTATCCTCCGCCTTTGGTTTCACACACAGTCGCTTGCGCCCTGCAGCCCTTCTGCTGGGTATGTGCAGCGCCCTGTGATTGCACACGTTGCAAGGGGAGCATGTGTGCATGCTGGGCCCTCTCCGCAGGATGGGGGCAGCGCTGCCTCCCCAGGAGGTGCAGGGCTTCAGCACAGCATCATGCACACGCCCAGCAAGGTGTGCAGCCCAGCTCTGCTGCCGGGAACGCTGGAGTGGGCTGGGGGTGAGCCTGGGCTGGGCTGGCGCGGTCCCCCTCCCCCAACACCATGTTGCTGGATGGGGCTGGCAGGAGCACCTTGGTAACAGAGCTGCCTGTGGGGCCCATGAAGGAGAATCTTTATTAAACAGTGGCTTTTTCTAGCACATTTCCTTGCAAAGCTTTTCCTCGAATCCCACAACCCAGCACAGCCCCTCGCTCTCATGATGAGGGACACTGCAGCAAGTGGGTCGCTCCCAGGCTGCAGATGTGCTTGCCTCAGCCGTGGCCACTGCTGCAAGTATAACTCCCCTCCACCATCCACCACCAGTGCATGGAGGGCATGGCACAGCGGCCCCGCCCTGCCGCACCCTGGCAGCCTCTCCAGCACTTCTCGAGGGGGAGGAGCACAGGACGGAGGGCCCAGCTGCTGCAAGCCATGTCTCTTCCCATTGGGGCGTGTCTGCCAAGCCCAAGCCTAAAGTTTGAAGTGCTGGAACTGGGTGGGGGTCTGGCCTCCCACTTGGCCCCTTACTCGGGCCAGTGAGGACCTGCCTTCCTCACCCAACCCACCATGCCAACTCGAGGAGACCTGCTGCAGTCAGGGGAAACCCCATCACCCCAGAACCAAAGGGGATCCACTCCCCCCCCATCCCAATAGCCCTACATGGGAAAGGACCTGCTGCCCCCTTGCTCAGAAGCCCACAGGCCCAGGCTGCCCTGCTGGGGACAGGTCTGTGCCGGGAAATGTTAGAAACATGTTCGCTCCTATCCTGTTAAACACACGTGGTACCTGGTGTGGGCGGACAGTGCTCACGGATAACACGGGCACTCCCTGGGGACAACGGGACCAGCATGTCCTGACACAGCACTTAGCAGTGGCTCCATGAGGGGTCGACTGGGACCTAGGACCAGCGAGCCCCGATGAAGTGCTAGGGTGAGGAATCTGGGTGGGACACGGTGGAGGGACTGATGGACTGGAGCGGGGAAGAATATGGACTGGATGGATTGTGGGGAGCGGGGAGGAGGTTTTGGGGACAGGGAATGTTACATATGTTAGTGACTGCTGGAAAATATTCAAGGGAGCCCTTGTCTCAAAGCTGGCTCCCCAAAGGGGGGCCTGAGGGCTGCCACGTTGTTCATTCCTTCCCACCTCATCTGCAGAGGTCCCCAGCGCTGGGGAGAGCGGTTTCCCCTGTATTTTCCCAGCCATTGTCCTCTGAAGGTCTGAGAGCCCCAGTTTCCATCCCCATCTCCTTGGCAATCTCCGTGCCTAAAGCCATGAGCAGGCTGGTGTCTGTAGCTGTGCTCCCACACCAGCCCACATGCTCAGCGTTCCTCGCGTTCCCCTGGGTGGCAGGAGGCTGGTGCAGCGTGGAGGGAAGAAGGGCAGGAGAGGCAGTTTGGGCACAGGCTTTGCAAATGGCTGGGCTTGGATACAGGGCTGTCCCTGCAGCCTCCTTGTCCAGCTCTTTCTGGAGTAATGACTCTGCCTGATCAGAGGCTTCTCCTATTCTTGAGATGGGAGATCTCTCCTCTGGGTCCTGGAAAGGGAGCCCCTAAGCTAAGGGTCCCCACTAAAACATAGGGCTGAAGCTCCCCACTAGATTAACCCTTGAGGCTCTTGTCCTGGATATATGGCAGTCCGATTTCCTCTCCCACAGTCAGTTCCCAGGGAGCAGGAAGATGTTCAGCCAGTGCTGTGCATGACAATGCCCTGGTTGGAGAGAGTCCAGTGGAGGGCAACAAAAATGATCAGGGGGCTGGGGCACATGACTTACGAGGAGAGGCTGAGGGAAGTGGGCTGTTTAGTCTGCAGAAGAGAGGAAGGAGGGGGGATTTGATAGCTGCTTTCAACTACCTGAAGGGGGGTTCCAAAGAGGATGGATCTAGACTGTTCTCAGTGGTACCAGATGACAGAACAAGGAGTAATGGTCTCAAGTTGCAGTGGGGGAGGTCTAGGTTGGATATTAGGAAACACTTTTTCACTAGGAGGGTGGTGAAGCACTGGAATGGGTTACCTAAGGAGGTGGTGGAATCTCCATCCTTAGAGGTTTTTAAGGCCTGGCTTGACAAAGCCCTGCCTGGGATGATTTAGTTGGGGTTGGTCCTGCTTTGAGCAGGGGGTTGGACTAGATGACCTCCTGAGGTCCCTTCCAACCCTGCTATTCTATGATTCTGTGGTAGCTATTTGGACTCATCACTGGCTGCTTCTCCCCACACCTGATTGCTCATTGCACCTCTACTGATCGCACACTGTATGGGAATAAGCTATTGTCTCTTTGCTAACCACCTCGCCTCCTTTCTTATTTGCTTCCTTCACTGATTCCTTGCATCCCCTGTAACCGCTTGGCTTAACTTACTGCTTGCTGGGTCACCCATTGGCTGATTTGCTGCACATCTGTTCAGTAATGATGACCAGGCGCCCAAGGCTCTGGCCACACCTCTCTGCGATGTCCTAGTGTCTGCTCCTCCCCCTACCCCCCTCTCCTTTATCTCTCCATGCCCTCCCTCTCCTGGGTCACCACATCTGCCCCCCACCTTGTCCCTCCCTGTCAACCCTCACAGCAATCCCCTCCCACTGCCCTCCACTCCAATTGGAACGCCCACTCTGGCTCCAACAGGCCACTGCTGTCCACAGCTCCTTCGTCTCCTGGCTCTGCCCTGGGCCTGGACCGTCCGACGCTGCCCATGCTGCTGCTCGTCTCCTCCCACGTGCCCTACTCAGAGTCATGGCAGGGGTGTCATGTCTTCTCCTGTCTTGCTGCTCCCACTTCCAATCTCTCCCCTGCCGCTCCTCCCCACTTCTCCTCCCCCTCCAGACTGCACCCTCCAACTCTTCTCTCCTTTCGCCCACCCAGCTCCCCAGCCTGTAGGGGAGGATGTCTGCCTGGCTGAGAGACTTGGCAGAGGTGCTCAGAGACAGAAGCAGGGTGGTGCATGTGGATGCTATGGGTGCATCATTCATGGGGGTCTAGGATGGGCTTTGTGGTGGGGCGGGGAGGCAGAGGAGGGGTCCAGGAGCAGGTGGGAAGCTGGCTGGCTGATGCATGAGGGCAGGGGTCTGTCCTGAAGATAATGGAGCTTGGCTTAGGGATTAGGAGGATCTGGCATTTAGAAGTAGCAGGGGAGGTGGTTGAGAAGTTTGTCCCTGTGGCGATGGGGGTTGATGTTCCTCTCTCTTCTCCTCCTAGACTCCCTTCCCCAGCCTTTCACCAGTGTACTGTTTTTGCCCATGGCAGCTGGCCCAATGCAGCACACAGTGGGCAGCAGAACTGCATAGCGAGACCCTAGCCCTTTCGGCATATAAACGACGACACTCCAATTCCCAGTGACCCGGCCTTTTGCCAGTTCCTCAACAGATATCCGTAACAATGGAGTCTGTGTCAATGGGCCAGGGCCCCCATCCCTTGTGCTCTGACATGGGCTCTCCTTGGCCACTCCATGTCAGGAGAGCTCTCACTGCATATGGAAAACCGCCTAGCCCTGCGTGCACTGCTTGACATGACGATTGTGATGGGACTCTGCCAGGAACTGCTGCCAGGATGCTGGAGAACTGGGGGTTACTTCAGGAGCCAACATAGCTTCCAGGGTGCCGGAGGATGAGGGCTCCTGCATCCTGCCGTGCATACAGCCAGCCAGTAGCGCGCACTGCCAGCCAATGCACCAAATGGCATGGTGGGCCAGGCACTGACACTCCCTGGCAGAGAGGGGAGGATTGGCCTCATGGGAAGGAAGGAAAGATGGCCCCTGAATGAGGGGTTAGCAATAATCAGTGCCCAGATAGGGTTTTTCGGGGGAGGGGGTGGAGAGAGGGTGCTAGAGTTAAAAAAAAGGAAAAATGGAACAGGATGGGGAAATGGGAGAACGATCAAACGTGACAGGCCATGTCAGCTTCCCGTCTGTGCAACCACTTGTACTGAGACACACTCCTTGTCAGGCGCAACTGGACCTGTTGCTATAACAAGTGCCAAACGCTTTACAATCGCAGCATTCCCCCCTCCCCATATATTCACACACAACCCCCTATCTTCACACCCACGCATCTACTCTACCCTCTGTTCATACACATTTACATTCACCCTATCTTCACACCCCTCTATTCACATACTTATGTACCTTCACAGCCATACATCTACACCCTTCTATTCACACACAGTTACATGCATCCGTAACGTCACACCCATGCATTTACACCCATTTGCACAGAGAATTTTCTTTTCATTTAGAGTTGATACGTGAGACACATTCAGCCTTAAAAATGTGCATAAGGAACTGATTCTACACACAGGTTTATTCACAGATTATGAAGTCAAACGGTACCATTGTGATCATCTAGACATAGGACTTCCCTGAATTAGTTCCTGTTTGAACAACAGCAAATCTCTTAGAAAAATCTCCAACCCTGATTTTAAAATCTCCAGTGATGGAGGGTGCAGCGCATCTCTGGGTAAATTGCTGCAATGGTTAATTATCCTCACTGTTAAAAATTTACACCGTGAAAGCCTCTAGCTTCAACTTCTAGCCATTGGACCTTGTTGTACCTTTGGCTATGTCTACACTACCCGCCGGATCGGTGGGTAGCGATCGATCCAGCGGGTTTGATTTATCATGTCTAGTCTAGACGAGATAAATCGACCCCCGAGCGACTTCTGTATTCCAGCGCCGCGAGAGGCGCAGGCAGAGTCGATGGGGGAGCGGCAGCAGTCAACTCAATGTAGTGAAGACACCGCGGTGAGTAGGTCTAAGTACGTCGACTTCAGCCACGTTATTCACATAGCTGAAGTTGCGTAACTTAGATCGATCCCCTTCCCCCCCACCCCCCGCCAGTGTAGACCAAGCCTTAGTCTGCTAGATTGAAGAGACTTCTCTTCTCAAACTTCTATTCGCCATGTCGATACTTATGGACTGTGATAAAGTCACCCTTAATCTTCTCTTTACGCTAAACAGATTTGTTAAAATAAACAGACTGAGCTCCTGGAGTGTCACCATATAGCAATGCTTTCCAGTCCTTTAATCCTTCATCCCCCCGCATCGCACAAGAGGCAGACCTGAAGGAAAGACCTAGAGAGGCAGGACTCTGACTGAGGCAGAGGCTGCACCATTACCAAGAATGTTGTTTGTAAGTCAGTAGGATGCTGAAGTCAGGGCAATATTTAGGTAGAGCTGAGAGAGCAGAAGGTCTGTACGGGCCACTCCGCTGCAAGAGAGACAAAGCCAGAGATGTGTGGGGACTGGGAGGGGGCCATGGTGGCGGCGAGGGGAGGGAACTGCAGGGGTGGGGGAAGCAGACACTGAAGGTGGGTGTCCCTGTTTGTGTCTCCAGGTATTACCGGTGTGACCGGAACTTGGTGTGGAATGCCGGAGCTCTGCATTACAGCGATGACGTCGTGCTGATCAAAGGGCTCGACCGAATGCCCGCTGGACAAGCTGACTTAAAGAGAAGAGTGTCTGATGTGAACTACATCGGGAAAGGCACCCATACAGACTGCGCCATCAAGAGAGGGATTGAGGAGCTGCTCATCCGGTGAGTGAGAACAATGCCTCCCACACGGTGTCCAAGGAGCACAGAGGAGAGGGAAGGAGGTGGCTGGGAGAAGCCTTGGCAGCTCTGTGCCATGCTGGCACTTTGAAACGTTCTGGAGAGGCACTATGGTCTGACTTCACCACCTCCACCAGGGCGCTTCCCCCTTCGCTTCTCTGGGCTCTTTGTTTGTGTTTGTGTTTACCCCCAAAACACTCTGTGAGACCTCTGGTGATCCTCAGCTGGTAGAAATCTCAACAGAGCTTTGACAATGGACACCCACTAACGATCTGCCCCCCATTACATTTAGCTACACCTCAGCCTGGCTCCACTGCTTTGAGCATAATTTAGTAACTGCGTCCACAGTGGACACAATCAGGTGGCTGTAGTTCTAAATGGGTGTAATTACAGGTGCAATTAATTGTGCCTGCAGTTAATTATGTGGAAAAATTATACCTCTAATATTGACTAGAGACTCTTTTTGCAAATGTACATAAGAACGGCCATGCTGGGTCAGACCAATGGTCCATCTAGCCCAGTATCCTGTCTTCTGACAGTGGCCAATGCCAGGTGCTTCAGAGGAAATGAACAGAACAGGTAATCATCAAGTGATCCAACCCCTGTCGCCCATTTCAGGCTTCTGGCAATTAGAGGTTTCGGGACACCCTGAGCATGCAGTTGTGTCCCTGACCATGTTGGCTAATAGTCTATCCTCCATCAACTTATCTAATTCTTTTTTTGGACCCAATAGTATGGCTACCCAAATGTAGCCATAAAGGTGTGGCAAAGCTCGTCACACAAGGCTCGCCTCTCTGAATACTGACTAGAGAGTGAATGGGCCACTTCACCCTGAATGGTGCCTGAAATATGTGTTTACTACTTATGCTAAACAATCTGTTCCACTTTGTATGTAGCTGTGACACTCTGAGTACCTTTCCGAGACCCACAGGAGAGCTCTGTGTCCGCTCAAAAGCTTGTCTCTCTCACAAAGAGGAGGTGATCCAGTAACAGATATTACCTCCCTCACCTAGTCTCTTTAGGGAGCTCTCAGCATTTCACACAGGGGATTCCATCTCTGTGTGGGACATGCCTCCTCTTGAAATCCTTCATTAGTTATATTACAGTAGCTCCCGGGGCCCCAGTTGGGATCCATTGTGCTAGGTACCCTACAGAAAGACACAGGGCCTTCCCTAGGCAGCTTGCAACCCAAGGCTCCAGGCGTAGAAAGGGATCTGCACAAGGTGCAAAGTTCGATTTGTACGGACTCACTTGTAGGTTTGGGGCCTAGATCAAGAAAAGACCCAAGAGAGGGTAAGAAACAGTAGGAGGGGAGGGAGGTCCAATAGAGTGCACAACCTGAGTCTACAAAATTTATCTAAACCAATTGAATTTACATTTATGTTGCAAATGTCTATTTTTAGACATTTTAAAACTTCTCCTCTTCTCTATTTAATTATTTTTATTGAAAAAAATCCTAAATTTGAAGTGAATTGAAAGGTTGAACTAAATTTCCCCAGTTCCTTCCTCCCACTTTTTGAGCTTTGTTATAGTCCCAGGAGACACTGGTGGGACAGAGAAGGGCAGGGTCAGAGGGCATAGAACAATTACAAAGCAAGACAGTGATTAAAAAAATCCAGATTTCAGTAGGCATCACAAGGAGAGCTGGGCAAATAACAGATTTTTCAGTTTGTGGGCAATTCCAAAAAAAGAATTTACTTCAAGTTGAACCTAAAATGAATTTTTTTAAAAATGTGAAGTGAATTGAAAAGTTGAAAAAAAAATGTTGGGGGTCAAACAAAATGTGTCATTTCTACATAAACCGTTGTAGAAGATTTTTGATTGTTTTTAATAAAACTAAAGGTAATTTGGAAAAGAAAAGTTATTTTAAACTGAAAAATCAAAATGTTTTGGGTTTTTTTTAATTAATTTGGGGGAGAGGGGGAGTTCAACCCCCAATGAATGTAGAGCAAACCACAGAGCCTATGTCAATTTGGGCCTGCTTAGCCCTTCCCGACGTTAATAGGCACCCTGCCTTGGACTCCAATGGGAGTTGGATGGAGTTGTTCACCAACAGCAGTAACAACATATTCCCAACAGAAACTGAAAGAGTCTTCAGACAAGTTAGAGAGACAGCTACCTAAGAGACTTTCCCCTAGGCATTTCTCTCTCCCGCCTCATGTCAAACCAAGCCCAGGGATTTGCAAGCCCAATTCAGTGTGGGAAGCAGAGAGGCCATTTTCCAGCAACATCCACCAACCAGGTCTCAGGCTTCCAGTGACAGGGTCGGTGCGTCTCATGGGAATTGTTTAAGTCTAAGACAAAGTGGAGCAGGAAGCTAGTGACACCCCCCGGTTACCGTTGAATCAGGTTTAGATTAGGACGTGCTGTTTGTAATAGGTGAAGTCAGAGATTGTGTGTGTCCTTCCTAGTTCTGTGTGCTTCTTAGCATGTCCGTTTAACCCGTCTTGTCACTCAGGCCTGAGATCTTCATTCCCATAGATGACAACCAGAAGCAACACCGCTTGTGTTGTGACGGGAAAAGCTCGGCATTATGTCACAGAACCTAACAGACGCCCTTATTCCATGTGTGAGTGCACACGGCTTAATGCCCAGGTGCTTAGCTTCAGCTGGGGCGTTGCCTTTCTCCACCAGGCTGACAAAAGCCATCCTGGTACTTTTGACACTTGACTTGAAACTGCAAATGTGGGTTACTGCACTCCCCAGTAAAAGGCTTCCCATTCTCTGCAGTGATGAGGAATTGCCATGTGCTCCCTCCAACCCACCCTCCCTTCCAGATTGCTTCAAAAGTTCGCTGATCAACTTGGCCTGGGATTGCAAGTACTCCCCTCACCTTTCTCCTCTGTGTCCATTCATTGGAAGTGTTTCCTTTTGGGAGTTAAGCTGCTGTCTACACAGATGTTACCTGTGGATCTGAGTTTAGTGATACCGTACTGTGTAGTTAGATAGTCTGGGGATTAAATTATGAGCATTGTGTTTCTTTTTGAAATGCAGTTTATATGCTTTTTGTAAATAATCATTAATAATGTTTATCTTGCTGCTTCTGCTTCCTGCTGCCAAGTGACACGAAAAGGGAAAGATCTGGCTCAGTGTGTTGTTGGTTTAATAATTCAAGTTCTCTGTATAGAAATATCCTTACATGTAGTATTAAACCATCATCCAAGGAAACCTAATTTCATTCCAAATAGCCTTTTATTACATTCATGTCACAGGATAAGTAAGGTTCAGGTTAAAGCCATAAAACAACCCCACAAATTGAGACAACACTGTAAAAATAGTTTTTTACAAACTCTTAGCCCAACCCCCACCTCACACTTACTATTTGTACAGTACTGGAGGTTGTTGGGGAGGGGCAGGGGGTGATCCCTGTGTTACTGGGAGTTCATCACTTGGAATGCAGGACTTCACAGGAGTCCAATCTATGATCTAATTTAAAGACATCCATGTTAAATGCTGATAAATTGTTATTGTCCTAAAAATGAGGCAAAAATTTTCTCAAGAAAAGAGAACCGCAGAAAAACACTGAACTGCTCCCCGTGAGAGTCACCATCAGCGCAATCAGGCTGAGATGCCAAAGGTTTGAACTCTGCCCTCTTCCAGTGCAGTATACCTGCAGACCATTAATCCTTCTGTCGTGAGTGCAGCTGTGTCCCCCAACCAGACATTGCCGTAATGCTGTGAAACATGGCGAGCGTAGGTAGTGTCAGAATAGACGCGGGGGCACTCATCAAAGCAACACATTTCCAGCTAACCATTTTGAATTGTTACAGCGGCTCCCATCAGAAGGAAAACAAATACCTGATAGTGGTGACAGACGGACACCCCTTGGAAGGGTACAAAGAGCCGTGTGGAGGACTGGAAGATGCTGCCAATGAAGCAAAGCATCTGGGGATCAAAGTGTTCTCCGTTGCCATCTCTCCTGACCATCTGGTATGAATTGCTCAAATGTGGCCCTTGTTATAGCCTGGGTATTTCATAATTGGAGTGGAAAGGAATGAAGCTAGAAACAGGATATTACTGAGTGGATTCAGTTAATCCTCTCTTTGATGCAGAGGGTCCCATGCCCCACAGGAATTCCAGGATGGGCAGCCAGTGACTATAAAGTTTGAAGCTGGGGAAAAAAATGACAATTAGAAATAAAGTATCAGTGGAGCTATGCCAGTTGACACCAGCTGAGAGTCTGGTCCGATGCCTGTAATTAACACAGATGGTCCCAAAATAAACTCCTGGATCTGACACCCACACCTTAATTCTGGGGAAACTTGGATTCAACTCCATAGCCGAATGTTATGGTTGATCCTATCTCTACATTCGGCTGAGCAAAAGCATCAGATCCCAGCAGGCCCAGACACTGAGATGAAACTGAGGCATGACACTTTCTGAGACCATGCTATGCAAGATGGCAGCGTATGCCAGCTGGGCAAGAGAGATGCAGACACAATGCCCAACCCCAGCGACTTTTAGCACGCTATGCTTGAGCCAAGCTAGTGCGAGTCTGTCTCCCCACGCTGGGAGGCTCATTCCTGGCTGCAGTGTAGATATACCCACAATGATTTAAAGATGATCAAGCATGTTTGGCTGATGGGTGCTCCTAAAAATAGGAGGAGGTTCACGGCCCAGGGAAAAGGTCAGCTGGCTTCCTGAATGCCAAGAACATGGCACTGCCTCTCTAATTTCTCAGCCACTTCCCCAAGTACTAGCTCAAGCCTGGATAATACTGTCCTATTCCCAGGACAGATGATGCAGTTCCTGAGACACTGATTTCTTTGCACGGGCAGGCCATTTCTAGAGTGTAGCTTACAAGGCTCACACATGCAGGGATGCCATCAAGTCATGTTACTTGAGTTAATCATGGATGGAAGGGCACTTAGGAGATATCAGAGCTCCTGATCTCCTTTGAGTCCAACTTTGCTGCTTTGTTGTTGTTTTACCCCAGGAACCAAGGCTGAGTGTTATTGCCACGGACAACAGCTATCGTCGCAACTTCACAGCAACCAGCCTGATAGAGTTTCCGGTAGATACTGAGAATACAATAGAAACCATCATAGATATGATTGTGAGTATTCCCTTGCTCTTCCCCTCCATTGCTCCTGGCCCCCCTTCTCTCCTGTCTACCCCAGCCCACTGCTGCGGGGTATTTGGCCACGCTGTTCTAAAGGAGCTCATCAAATGTTTGTATTGTTTTTGCTATTTCAGAAAAAGAATGTGGAACAAATGGTGAGTCTTGCGTTCTCCGGGCTTTTCACTTATACAGCAGGGGCCCACTGCCCTCTCCATCTGAACGTGTTCCCTTCCCAGCCCCGTCTCCCTCGCTGTCTGAGCCAAGCTGGCCCTCCTGTGAGCCGCGCCGAAAGGCAGTGCTTGTTCTCACTTCGTACTATACAACAGTGAGCCCAGAGCCAGGGCCATTGGGCTGCCTCCATCTATAGCCCAGAGGCAGTAAAGGGATGTAGTTGACTCCTCTCTTCCAGGCAGTAGGGAACAAACTATACCAGGCCTGGAGAGCCACCCCTGAGCCTTTTCTGCTCTCCAGGCCCCCCAGGGGAATGCAGAGCTTTCGCAGCTGAGTGGACATACCTTGAAATCTCCTGCCTATGCACAGTTCAGCTCTGGGGGAGAGGGTGCACATGGAGCTCTTCTTACTCCTGCTGGCAAAAAGTACAGGATGCCCTCTCTTAGCCTTTGTTGCTAGCTGCTAGCAAGTACCCAGTGGGGTGGAGCCTGGCCACACACCCAGACATACGTTGCTGTGCCCCCTAGGGTCCAGTGAATGCAACTGAGCATACTGGGGGGAGAGACTTTTGGGTTTCTTATTAACACATCAGAATAACTCGGCCTCCCTGTATAGGGAGAGTGGCTAGCCTGCAGATTGTGGCACGCCAAGTCTCTTCTTGACCTCATAACAGCGTAAGTCGCCATCGGGTGCCGGCTGCTTGGACACCTACAGTCCGATCCAGCTCGCCCCTTCCTGGGTTAATGGCAGTTCATGGTGGGAAGGCCATAATTCAGTGTTTCAATTTCTGCCCAGGTTAACTGTGGTAGGCCAGCCCCTCCATGTCTCTAACATTGTGCTTTCTTCTTCTCTCTGGACAGTGCTGCTCCTTTGAGTGCCAGGTGAGTGGGGCGCTACCAGCCCTCCATTAGCTCGCATTGAGTACATCTTTCTCCATGTCTGTGCACTTGTCCCTGCTCTAATCATTACATGTTTTTTGCAGCCTGCTAGAGGGCCTCTGGGACCACCTGGGGATCCAGGATATGAGGTTAGTAAATAAACGCACCCAGCAGCTGCCCTGCCATGGGAGTGAGGCTGAGATGGGGTACACCAGGGCAGAGATCCCACTGGAGGGACTTGGGGTGGCCACTGGACAGGGATACTCATGGCATAATCACCATCTGTCTCCATGTGGTTTGTGCTCTGGCCTGCGGCCTTCCAGAGCAAGGCTGCCTCAGTCAAGAAAATATAGATTGAGGATCTAAGCAGAGAACAGTATCTGTGGCTTTAACTCCATGCCCCTTTGTTAGACCACCCTCCCCCCAGAATCGCTGCTGTCTGAGAGCTTACAAGCCAGCCCTCCCTTAGCCCTACAACACAGCTGCATCCTCCAGACAAGAAGAGCTGGGTTCCTACCCAGATGCTGTTCACGCTCCCAAATGCCAGTGGTGGGCCATGCCAGGCCACTCCGCTCCTTGGAGCTGGCACTGGAGTCCTGTGACATCCCTGTCACTCCCCAGGGTCAGCAGGCAGCACTGCTTCTGGGCCACCACCCCAGCAAGGCTCCCAGCAGTAGGAAGTAGAAGAGGGGGACAGTGCGAACTGAACCAAGGGGGGCATGTGTTGGGATCACAGCTGTGCTTTCCTGAGCTTTAGGAGAGCCAGAGTGGGGGTGACCTTCAAGTGAACACCAGTCAGTCCCTTGTGGCAAGCCCTGCGTTCCCGGGGCTTCCCTGGAGCCTCAGAGGCACGGCGACTCCTGCAGCCATGCCGTCTCACAAGGTGCTCCCCTTCCACGCGATCACTTAGCTGACATCACTGGTTTCTACTTCAAAGGAGCAGAAGTCAGACTTACCGACCAGTCATTGCCAGGATCCCATTCCATTGCTGCGGGAAAGTCAGCGCCATGTTTGCTTTTCTCCAGTCTCCCTCTAGGCTGGGGTGGGAGATGACACATGAGATTGGGAAATAAGGAACCAGTCATGGGGAGAACAGGAGCAAAATCCTTTGAGCCCATTGGCTACAATTTCCAATTTGCTCAGTGGACCGCACTGCTCCCTCTCAGAAGCTGTAGAGATGTAGTGAGCTGGCCTGCCGGAGGTGGTGCTGTTTATGAATCAGGAAGCTCCTTGTTGGTGAGCACCTTGTCACAGACCCAAAGCAAATGAAGTCATTTGGTCCTAGACAATAAGAAGAGACACACATCCAGCTGATCAGAAACATTAAGCTAATGACAATGAGCATGCCCGGGGCCATTTGTTCTCGGGGGAGAGTCACTCCCGGGAGTTATGCTGGGGATGAAATTGGATCACTTGATAAAGCTACATATAAATAGAGATTGTGTCCTACATTGATAAATATTTTGTGTTTCAGGGGGAAAGAGGAAAGCCAGGTCTTCCCGGTGAGAAGGGAGTTGCTGGAGAGCCAGTAAGTAGGGAAAGACATACGGGGCTTTGATGGGGGAGATTGCACCGGAGGCTATGCTTTGACCCTTAATGGCTCGTGTGAAACACTCTAGAGCCCCTGGGACAGCACTCCTTTGTAGGATGGGTCTGTATGCTCACCTTGTTCTGGGCTAACTCCATCGTGGGATGGTGCTAGACAGTCACCTTGTTCTGGGCTAGCTTGTTGCATTCCAAGAAGACGTGTGAAGGTGTAACGTTCTGTTTCAGTGTGTCAGGTACAGTGATGTTCACACTAGCATGCTGTGGCACAGGCCTTGTTCGCATGGGTCATGGGGCAGTATGTTGCTGGTTTTCCAGTCAACTGTAGTTCTGACCAATAAGTTTGTCAGACTATCATGTAGCTCTGCTCAGCAATGGATGAGCTAACATGTTTACAGTACTAGCTGTCGATGGTCCAACACTGCAGGAAATATGATGCCCTGGACTCCAGATAATAAACAGGATGTACCCTGTTACATGAGAATGTCCAGTCTGCTAGATCATACTTTCCCTTATTGTGACCCATCTGGAATTTTTCTCCTCCTTCTCCCGCCTCCTACTTCTCTTGGGGACCAAGACTAAGGGGTCTTAGGAAATAAAACCTCTGCAGCAGCTGTCCAATAGGCCACTCATAGCTGTGACTCTCTGGTTATCTTCTCTGCACAGACCCAGCCAGCTGGAACGCCCTGGCCACAGTCTCCAGCATTGTTAGGGAGTAAGGACAGCCCTGTGCTGGGCCAACCAGGAAGCAAACCAAAGTAGCCAAATAGATATAACAGACAGATTGGTAATGACAGGCCTTCCCACGGCCAGTGGGTCAATCAAGAAAACCCAAGGTGGTGAGGAGTCTGAATCCCTGACTGGCCCGAGTCTGAGGAGAGATGAGCTCCAAAGATGATGCAGTGTTTCAGTAGTAGCTGGCCTGGAGATTGCCTTCACTTCAGCTTCTCTTAAGGGTCGGAGGGGTTCTATAGGCCGGTCTATGTTTGGGTCCCACGCTAGTCACACAGGAACAGTTCAGTGCACAGGGAAAGGGTATCTGGTAGCGACATTTGATTGGTTACAACAGAATAGTAGACGAGCCAATGAGAGCTCCCTCCCTGCCCCCACTCCCAGTCAGGGCCACAGTGTTTCTGTGGGACACTATGGCAATGGTGCTGAGAGTGATGACAATGGTCTGAGGATGACTCAGATGAGGAGCCCTTCATCTCCTCACTGCAAACCTGTAGCCACCAGGCCTCTGAGTGCCAAACCCAAAATAACCAGGGTTTTTCTCTGACTCACCCATCCCATGGATGCCCACCTCACTTTCGCTCTGGTGCTTCTTTCCACTATAGACAGGGCAGTGTTACAGGGAGGTGTTTAATCTGCTAACAGGAGGAGGAAAACATCATTTTCCCTCCTCCCCGTTTTATTAGGTACATTTATTTTTGTAGGTGTATTCCTCCCACACCCATCAGTGCACAGTTAGCTTGTGTGTTTTCAGCTTGGAAAACATGACTATATATTTTCTTCTTTGTTGTTTTTTTCCTAGACTTAACTTTCATCCCAAATGACACCTCTTGCAGCTCTCGGTTTCCCCAGACCTGGAGAGGACCTGATTTTCAGATATTCATATCGAGAGCTTTAAGGGGATGAATCCTTCCTTACCTTCCCAATGAAACAATTAAGTTTCCTTTAACTTCCCGAGATGGTTAGATGCTTGCAACATAAATGTTAATGAGTACTCGCTGTGTATTGGTATGTGAAGAGGAATCGCTCTGTATGACCCACTGGCAAAGTTTGGATTTGAAACCCAGCAGCAAAATTTGCACTGAAATACCCAGCCTAGATTTGGCAGAAATAAATCAATTTGTCTTCACTTTCCTTTGTATTTGTTGATAAGATTGGAGCCCAGGTGTAGGGAAGTGGGTGTTATGCAGACGATGAAAAGTGCAGCGCAGTTGAATGAAGTTCTGAAGTGGACAGAGATATTTCAGGAACATGATTTTTGGCATGTGGGTTTTTGTTGAATTTGTTTTAAAACCTAGAAATCCATCATAAATAGAGAGAGCTTGAATACCATTTCCCCCTTACATATACATAGTATGCTGCTAAACAGGAGGGGTTGTGGTTAGCGATTTCCTGCTATAAAGATTCTAATGTGTTGGGGTTTTGTACCCTAGGGCAAGCAAGGTGACCTGGGACCCATTGGCTACCAGGGGATGAAGGTATGTACAATTTCCTTTGCAGTCTATTGGAGGGTGATTAGGAGTAGTAGCATCGTCATGGCGTCTTAGAGCTGTGTTATGATGCACACTTCATTGTCTCCGTTTAATTGTTGTCTGTCTTTTGTTGTTTAGGGAGAAAAAGGCACTCGAGGAGAAAAGGTGAGTGTGGCATGCAGTGTGCAGTCAGTGGCCTTCGTCAATCCTGCAGGTTTTGCTAATTTCCCCACACAGTCTCCTGTGACAACCTCCCCCTTTGGCAGCATGACTAGGCTTTCTCCTGGAGACTGTAATGTGGCCTCCTCCACTGCCACTGCCAACACCGTGTCCCGGGGGGATCCATCAACTACATTTATCTACTTCTGTGCTCCTTTGTCAGCTTAGTGACTCTATGGTTGCTTCTCTCTCTCACACAAACACACACTGCTATGGGTGATTGCTTTCCCCTCACGACACTCACACCAGAACGGCTTACCTCAGGGGAGTAACAAGAAGCAGTTTTTTCCTAGGCTCAGCAGGACTCTGACCCTGGCTGATTCAGCCCCAGTGGGGTCTGCATCTCCCAACATTGGCAAGTTGAGTGCGGGAGGTCCAGCACCACAACACAGCTGGGCATGTTGTCCTCAGGTTCCAGCAAGGCAAGGCCAGAGGGACAGGCGCTCTAGGACTCCCCACTGTGGAGTCAGGAGTGACTGGGGCTCAGAGAGCTGTAGTCCAGACTGATGATCCTTTCCATGAACTTTCAAGCCCAGTCTGCTGGGTGTTCGCCCACCCGCCATGTCTGCCCTCTTCTCCAGCGCCCTGCTAGGAGCAGGATGTTATCCGGGCAGTTGAGACAGAGACAAAGTGCTATGGATGGGCGTTGGAATATGCACCAGAGTGAAGTGTTATCTTGAAACACCAGTTACCCGCTAGTGTGAATTTGTCCTTCCTCCCATTAGCGAGGGGAGGGGGAAAGCCCTGCCTCCTTTACTAGAGAAGAGGCAGGCCGACTTCGAAGGGGAGCTTGCATCCTCTGTCTCCCGTCCTTCCCGGTCAGCTGGGCCAAGCCAACGCACAGCCCACACACGGCCGGGAGATGAACGTGACCTGTCTGCTGTCACTAACCTCTCCTCTCCTTTCCGGACAGGGCTCGCGAGGATCCAAAGGAGCTAAGGTGAGCTGCTGGGATTTTCCTATGACTTGGTGGGCCCTGATGGGGTGTGGAGCGTGCCGGAAATGGTTTCTACACTGTTCTCTTGTTTCTCTCCTCCCAGGGGGAGAAGGGCAGGCGTGGCATTGACGGCATAGATGGCATGAAGGTGAGTCTCGCGCTTAGGAGCACAGCATGCTGGGAGTGCTGTCTGTGTACGCTGGTTACCATAGAGACACCTGTGGGCCAGGAGCCTGATGCTGGAAGGCCAGGAGGCTCTGTTTGACTCCAGGGCGTTTTGGGCTCCCCATGCCCTCAGGGGTGGGGTCGTGGCACAGAATGATTGGGGGCTGGGTGCAGGACCAGGCACTGATCTTGGGACCTGCAGTAAAACCATACAGCTACTGGGATGGGAGCAGCCAAGGAAGGGAGAAAGGTGAGGCAACTGCCCAGGCCTGACCTCCCCCCGACAGCACAGATCCCAAAGGAAGAAATCTGGCCTGAATCCAGCTGGGGATCCAACAGAGAGTTAATGCTCCGTGTGCTGAGGGCTCCTTTCTGGATTCCCAGTGAGGGGCCTGTCACTAGGACAGGGCCTGGGCTGGGTGTCTCAGCTGTTCCCTGCCCCTCCGCCCCTCTCAGGAACAGTGCTCCCGGCTGTAGTCAGTTACTGTGCAGCCCATTACAGCTGTGTCTGGGCACACTGCATGATGTAAAGCAATTCATCAGCTCAGTGGCCTGCGCCCCCTGGCTGGCCCTCAGTCCCAAACTCCCACCCCTGGCCTGGGGATGGAGCCCCTCCTGCTGCCTTTGGGGAGGCAGGAGTTCCCCCAGGACTTTCTCCAGCACCGCTACCAGTAACACCCAGCTTTATCAGCAGCCGTCACTTCCTCCTCTCCAGCGGGGAGAGGGCTGGCTATTGGGACTCGGGCATGGGACTCCCGCCCAGTCCTCAAGCCAGGCAGCGCCCCTCTGTGCGGCCCCTAATCTGTCAGGGCTCGTCAGGGGAGGCTGCTGATCTGTGGAGGGGGCTCCGCAGCTATTACTGCCTTCACGTCCCATGGGCGCTGCCTGCTCACACAGCATGACCCCCATTGCCAGCCTTTTCCTTTCCTTCCAGGGGGAGAGTGGATTTTCTGGATTGCCAGGCTGCAAGGGATCACCAGGATTTGATGTACGTACTTGGCTGGTTTGCTTTTCGTTACAATAACCAATACAGCTTGATGTGGAGAGTGGTAGAGCCTAGGGCTGGAAGTTGGGCAGACTGGCAACCAGTCAAAGAGAATCTCAAAGTGGGGGTGCCAGGAGCAGGGCACTATCACGGGAGTGGTGGGGGGGCAGCACGAGGCATGATGGCGTTCCTCATCTCCTGCCTAGGACTGTGTGTGTTGTCTGGGGTCTTGAGAGAGCAGAAAAGGGGCTTCGTTGCCCCTTTAACCTTTGAGTTGTGACTGAATTGGCTAAGAAGTCCACCATGCTGGGTATGGATGTGTGATTGTTAGCCATATTTGGGTGCTAGCTCTGTATGTCGCATTTGGGGCACTGGTCAAATTGGGCTCGTTTAAGATGGTATTTGCTAGAGCGATCTGAGATTTGTGACTAGTGTGAAAGCCCAGAAATCACCCTGGTCAGACTACAAAACCTAGCTGCCTGCAATAAAACCTTCTCTAGAGAGAGCAAGGAAGTCTAGCACGGGCCTAGTCTTCAGCTCGCAGTGCACGAGCAAGGAATGACAGGGAAATGCCTAATGTTTATTGGCACTGCAGCACCAGTCTCTGGCTTTCTCCAGAGCACAAGTCAGGTGTCTGAAATTCGGGGAATAGTTTGCAAGTCAGCAGAAAATACTGGCTCACCCAAGCCGCTGGGCGGTACAGGGGGTCTCTTCCACTGAAGGGATAGAACCCCTGCCAAGCTTTGTAATGCAGGAAAGGGTTAACGGTCTCAGCTGCAATGACCAATGGCCTCATTACAGCTGCTAGAGGTTTGAATTTGCAGATAATTCACATGACTAATTCCCTCCTATCTGTGGTGTTCTGGACAGTACAGTAGTAGTTATATAGGAAATTCCAGGAGTAACAGGGTTTTCTGGGGTGATTTGGCAGCTTTTCACTCAGAGGTCCTTGGTGTGTGGCTTTTGGGTTTTTAAACCATTATATATAGGCAAATCTACAAGCTCCTTGAGGTGAAATCCTGGCTGCACTGAGGTGGCAAAACTCCCATTGATTCAGTGGGGCCGTATTTCATACTTTGTATTTTTGTGAAAATGTGATTTGCTTGTGGTGAGAACCTTCTTATCACAGTGTGGCTTGAAAGAAGTAATGTGGAGTGTAAGTTTGTCTGGGACTTTCTATGCCATTCATCACCACGGCTTCCAAGTAGTTGGTCAGCATTTTCAAATGTAAGCCTCAATCAAGATGGGCTGATATTCACAGCTGCTGAGCGTCTGCATCTCCCTTTGATTTTAGTTAGAGTAGTGGATGCTCCGTCTTTTGATAGCCAGGACACTTTACTGAGATGGCCAAAGGCCTGATTCTGCGAATACCTATGCTAGTGGGTAAAGTTAGTCCCATGTGTGAGCATTCGCAAGACTGGACACTATATACTGATGGATTAAGGTCTCTAACTTTAGGGACTTAACTGAAAATTTTGACCGTAGAGTTTAATCAACAGAGAACCCTGACTGCTAAACAGAAATAGTCCAGCTAATCCTTTGATTATAATGGAACCTCCAAAGGAGACGATTCAGTCTAGCTATACTGTGTATGTGTGAGCATTTCCTTCCTAGCTGAACACCTTGTTTTGTAATAAATACATGCATCTTATAGCACTTCAGACAGTTTGAAATTTGCCAAGAAGAGTAATTTTATTAAAACAAAACTTTCAGAACCTAAGGCCTGAATAGTCCGATGTGCAAATCCTGTGCCTTGACTTTTCAGGTTACATCATTCATCACTCAGGGGGTTGTTATTCCACACCCACTGGTCTGCTTTTCTAGGAAGGGTGTTTCAGTGTGTGATACATTTTCATTTGCTATACCTTAAATGTGAGTATTCACCCAGGAGGTGTAGTCCAAAATCAGATCAAAACAGTTATTTTTATACATACCTCACTTGGTTGCAATTTATACAAACTGTGGCTTGTGCAGTTTCATTGGTGTACAGGCAGATTAAGTAATTAAAGGAAATCGTAAAATCAGAGTGAATTGTTCCACTGACGAATCTTGGGAAATGTTCAAGCCAGAAACGGTGTAACTAGGGCAGATCTTGATTCCCTCTTGTGTTTTGATTATGGGTCACCTAAAGATAATTGATCACAACGGAGTGGGGAGTGTATCCATTCCATTTGATGGATTTAAGGGGTCAGGACCCCATTTTTTCTAAAAATTGTTAAATAACTACAAAGTATAGCCTTTGCCTGTTCATTTCTGTGTGCCAAGTTATGTCAGTCTCTTAATTGTTCCATTTGCCAGAGGTTAGATGACCAGTTATTTTCCATCTGTTCATGGCACAGCACATTCTGCTTTATTGGCATTAATACAACATTCAAATTTAAACATTATCACTAGAATCCACCAATGAGGCTCAAAAGTGGCTTTGCTTTAATTTATTTTTTAATTTCAAAAGCAAGTCAAGGTTTACAGCATTTTATAAGAAGACGCAGTGTCGGAATGTGACTCTCACAGCCCCAGAGATACCTAGCTCAAGAATAATTAAACTTCCTCAATCCCTGTGTTTCTGACTAGTTTACTTATTCACCTCTTCATTTCGAGTCCCCAGAATGTGATAGGCTATTTAGTGATGCTTGAGAGGTTTGTTTTTCTGCATATGTTGACAATACCCTGGTTTTTAATAGGGATTACAAGGCCCTCCTGGACCTAACGGAGATTCTGGTGATTACGGACCCAAAGGAGCGAAGGTGAGTCATGAGTCACACCCAGGATTAAATCAGCCATGATACACCTCCAGCTTCCCTCTGTCAATGCTATGGGGGTTGCAGGGCACTCTGAGCTCTGCCCCTGCTAAATGTTAATGCCAGGAGGATGAAGTGAGAAGCCAGCGCGAGAGTTGGAAATCATGCTCCTATTAACAGTAGACGGGCGGTACTGGCCTTCTTCTCTGCCTGCCATGTGGAAAGGGGATTTAATTGTTTAACAGAGTGTGAGGTGTCACTAATTGTTAAAGTTTCCTTGGCAAATCCATGTACCAAAATGAATAACGATGCTGCAGCTCCTACTTCATTAAACAGAATCACTGGCCAAAGATAATAGACTTCTGTCTAGATCAGTCGTTCAGACTGGTGATGAACACAGTAAAACAGGTGTCTGGAGAGCTGCAAAATGGAAAATGTTATCATGGCATTAGGTCTTGTAAGTCTAGGTAACAAAAAGGAATGCTATTGGCTGACATCGGGTGAATTCTGAAAGGGCTTAAAATGTCAGCTGTTAAACGTAGACTCCGTGGTTTGTAACTCACTTCGGAAAGGCCCAGACTGACACGGACTACTGGGGCCACCAAAAGGTTCTTAGAAGTTTATGGGGCATCATGTTTCCTGTCAGAGGCTTAACTGGGCCGCTTTCAGCTCTGTGGCTCATGGTCCTGTGATTTAAAGAACAGAAATGTTTCCCAGCAGATGAATGTGCAGCTGCAAATGTAAGGGGGATGTAATTTTAAAGCCCTGATATCATACTTGTCCCAAGGCTCTCTGTGTTCCTAGAAAATTTTCACCAGCTGAGCTGTTTCACCAGCTGTGAGGGTGGTCTCAGAGCTTCCTTTAATGGAATGTCTGCAGGGTGCAAAATGTGCTCGTCTGGTGTGCAGCAGTGTAATACTGCTGTGCTTTTCATGAAGGTTAGTCTCCAGACCTTTGTTTCTGGAAGGTTCACACCGTGGGGGCCAACCCAAAAGAGAGACTGAATAGTTGTGTGAATGTGGAGTCAACTCCCAACAAGAGACAAGGCATTTTCAGAAGACTGAGATTAATAGTTTGGGGCACAGTAGTCAGAATACATAGGCCACTGTGATGCATCACTTCCTCTGTTAGTGTTCAGTTCCTTCACAGCTTTCCAAGCAACCTGAGATAGTAGCAGAGTGCGCAGAACAGCTCAGAATACACACAAGCAATCCCAGAACGCTTAGGGTCAGAGCAAAATGGATGCAGGGATGCAGAAGCCTTGTGGTTTCATAAAACCATCTCCTCATATCTAAGATGCCTTCCTCCTCTGAGACGTATAAACCCGGCCACTTCACAGCCTTGACTGCAGATGGCTCAAAGTAGCAAATTCCCTTTGAGGTCAGCGAAGTCCCTTTGAGTAAATCTGCCCGGTTTAAATCCCTGTCATTGGGGCGGAAAGTGCCCTAATGTTCTGTTACCCAGGGCTGAGCTCTCTGTGGCCAATGACAAAAATTGGTCTGACACATGAAGGAAAAATGGCTTTTGGTAAGAGCTGGGAGCTGGGTCTGGTTGCTTAAAGTTTGATACAACTAAACTCCAGGGTTCAAGATGGACCAGTGTGAGCTGGGAGTGGTGCTTCGTATTTATAACACCCTTTATCTTTTGTCAAGGGAGAACCTGGGGAGCCTGGGAACGCTGGCAGACCTGGGAAAGATGGAAACTCTGGAGACAAGGTAAACCACCTTAGCAACCAGACAGAGCACAGGGATTGAGGACAATCACCTCTGCCCCTGTTACTGCTGGCTAGAGCTGCCATGTAACTTCCAAGTACCTATACAGGAGCACCGCCAGCTTTTTTGCCACCCTAGGCGGCAGAAGGTCCCGCTCCCGAAATCCCGTCCCCGACAGAGGTGGCGGAAGGTCCCGCCCCCGAAATACCGCCGACGACCGGGGCGGCCGAAGATCCGGCTACCGCCGTCGCCGCCCCCCAAATGTTAGCGCCCTAGGCGACCACCTAGGTCACCTAATGGGTTGCGCCGGCCCTGTACCTATGCATGGCAAGGACAGTTCTCAGCCTTTGCTCTCTGGTTTTTCTAAAAATTCAAACTGAAAGGAAAAATTAATTGTTTTTTTCACAACCCCAGGGGGTAATGTAACAGGACCTGCTGGCAGTGTGACCAGTGGGGAAATGTTTGGTTCTTTACACAGCTCCTCTTTGGGTCCAATGGTTTGGGGCGGTGTCTTATCAGTGGGGCTATATGGCCTGGCCTTCATCCCCAGAATGCTTATGCTAGTGTGTCACTGTCCTCAGCCGAGGAGCCCCATTACACGTGAGTGAGGTTAAGCCCATGCATAAGTATTTACAACAGCAGGGCCGTAACCAGGGACGCTGGCACAATTTGTATAGTGGGGGTGCTGAGAGCCATTGGACCAAACTGTAAACTCGGGATTTGGTGGAAATCACTTCAAGCCGGGGGGTACGACAGCACTCCAAGTTCCAGCACCTATGGCCTTAACCCTTTCAATCTGAAAGAGAAGACTTCAACCAGCCGTATTGCTTTCTCTGAAGAATAGATCAACTGTGTAGTCTGCAGTTGTGTTACTGGTGCACAGCTAGTTTGTTACTCCAAACCCCTGTGATTGATCTTGTTTGCTTGTGTCTGATTTGCCTGTTTAGGGACAAGCTGGCAGTCCTGGTGGCCCTGGAGAGAAAGGGGAGTTGGGGGATGAGGTGAGTCATGTGTGCACCTGCATTTGGCTGATTGGATTTGCTGGGACTTTCGACTGTATTAACACTGTTTTTATGTCTGTGTAGGGCGCTCCAGGCCCAGTTGGCCCATCTGGAGAAAGGGTAAGAGCGCCCTGCTATACTGTACTTCTGGGTCACAAGCCATGGCGGGAGGGGGGCCCGGGCACGTCTGGGCTTGGCTACCCATCAGAGGGGCTGAGGTAACTAAGGCGTGAGCAGAGACAGGCTGAGACCGGCTCAGAACGGCTGGGGAGCCCTCCGAGCGCATCCTTTCCAGCAGCTCCCTGCACTTAGCCTGCTCCGAGCCCTGGGAGTTCTGCGGCTAAGTCAGGTCGTTCTTTGGGGGCGACCTGGGAGGGTTTGTTTAAAACCCTGCGTTCGAATCTGTCCCGAAGTAACACTGATGGAACAGGCCGGAATCTGGCCACACATTCCTCCATCACCTCATTTAGAAACCTATTCAAACAGAGGTTAACTGTCCTCCTCTCCCTACTGGCTGAGCAAAGGACTGTTTCTAGTTTATGTATTGCTGTGTTCGTGTGTTGTAATGGTACACATGCGAGTGCATTGATGCAGTTATAACTCTGTGCCCCATGATCCTCAAAGCCGAGGGAGCCATTGCTACTGCTGTCATACCAGCGCTGGACAGGCCGCTGTGCAAACAGCCAGGCGTTGCCCTGAGGAGTTCGCAGTCTGAAGTGGGGGGGTACGGTAGTCGCTCACAGATGATAGACTAGGAACCATGGATATATCTGCATAATGAGCTGGATTATTTCTCCTGTGGGAAGAGGCTCTGGGGGAGGAAATCTGTGGAGACCCCTCCCCCCCCCCTTTGTTGTTCTATCAGAGGATGGAGATTTGGACCCATCTCCAAACCTGGTAGATATCCAGGTATGGGGGGGTCTTGCCATCCTCACTGGGGCCCTGTGCTCTGCCCCAGCTGTGGCCCCCCCTTGGCAGTCCCTCCAGCTCCTGCTGGCTGCAGTGGCCTTTGTGAGGTGAGGAGAGGGGGGTGTGGTGTTATTCACAGTTGGTCGAGGGCTGGGTTGTCATGGGCCCCTGTAATCACGCCGAGTGATGCAGCGTGTCCAGCGCTGACCCTCGTGCGGAGCAGATTCTGGACCGGCACTCTGTTTCTTTCTAAACAGGGAGACAAAGGAGAACGAGGGCCACTGGGCAGCCCCGGCACTCGTGGGCCCAAAGGAGACAAGGTAATTACTCGCGTGCACACAGCTGTGCCTCGCTCCTGGCTGGCTGGGCTCGCCACATCTGCTTCGGCACAAAGGCACTAACCTGGACAGGAAGGGAGCTGAAATGTGTTCCCAGCCTCCAGTCCCCACCGGACTGTGGCCAGTCCTGCAGTCCTGTCCCATGCCAAGCTCCCGCTGACTCCACTGGGTGTTACGAGAGCCACAAGGCTGCATGCCCGGGGCCCTGCTGCCTGTCACCTACCCAGCTATTCCTGCCGTGACTCTGTCAGGGCCAGCATGCACTGCCATGGCCATCGCTTCAGTGGGCTGCAGCGTGAGACTCCCAGGGACAGAACCAGGGTGGGGGGAAGGGGCTGTGCAAAACTGGCTTCATATCCCTTCATCGCTTGGGCGTTCTAGGCTCCCAGCCCTGCCCGGCACAGAGGAGCACAGCTCGGCAGTTCCCAGGGGAATGGGGCTGGGGCAGGCAGAAGAGGAAGGTAGTGATGTGGTAAAATCCCTCCAGCTGCAGAATTGCCTCTGGCGCCTCCATGGCTACTTGTGTGAAGTGAGCTACCGGCGAGCAGCTGGGGCATGGCTGGCTGGGAGGGAAGGAGGCATCACGTTCCCCTTCCAGGGGGACACGCCTTACCTGCTAAAAGCCAGGGCTGGTGACAGCTGCTCAGAGGCACAGATACCTCCCAGGCACTGCTGAGGTGTCTGGGTCTGTCATGGGCGGCCGCCCCCCGGCAGCCCCGCAGAGCGCAGAGCCATGCTGGCTGCTCCAGGAGGCGGGATTCATGGCGCGGGTGACAGGAAACGCTGGCCATGCTCTCTGCTCCTGCCCTCCCCGTCTCCAGGAGAGGAGAGCACTGTGGGAAGCTACTGTCGCAAAGGCCCCAGCCATATGCAGAGCAGCCCTCCCCTTTCCCACACTGGGATGGCTCATCTTTGTCATGGTTTGGGGTAGGTAACGCCCGAACCTGTCTCAGGCCCAACCAACCTGAACCTGACCTGAGAGTGTTGAGTCCTTTTCAGACCCGACCCAACACCCCCCTGAATCTGTATCAGTGCTAGGCCTCATCCTCGGGGCTCGGCCTGGTGCCGGCTGCCCACTCCCCAAGCCCAATGCCCGTGACCCGTCTCCTGCTCTGGTGGTGGCTATGTGCCCCGTTCCTGCCAGCCACTGCCCCCTGCTGTGCTGTGTGTGCTGCGCAGCGACTCATCAGCACACTCGCTCCACTGCACCCAGCTGCTCCCACACCGACCTCACAGGCCAGGGGAGGGGGTCAGAGACAGCCTGGGTTGTTTCCCAACATGAGCCGAGCCTGACAGGTGTAGTTGGGCCCGGGTGGGTTTCAAGGCTCTGAATTGAAATCCCTCCCAGCTTGGTAATGATAGCCTGTGAGGAGGCCGCCAAGAAGCTGCTCTGGTGGGAGGAACTTGTGGCTAAGTGTAGAAAAGTCTCCATTCTCCATTGCAGCGAGGAGCCAGCCTGGGGCAGGAATGTTACTGCAACCCCTAGCTCGGAGCCAATAAGTAAACAATGACCTTGTGGGAAAGAGCTTCCCGAAAGCAAGGGAAAGGGCGAGAGAGATGAGCCCCAGCCTTGGTCTGACTCTCCATGCCCTTCCCGGGGGCTGCGGAGCCAGCTCACCGACTGCGCTCATGGCAGAGGGGCTAGAAAAGAAATGGCTTAACGTTTTCTCACTGTATTAGCAACACTCTGGCGCTTTAGCTTCATGAGTTTGCTGCTTCAGAGCTATTTTGAGGGCGAGTCTCTGCTAGCTGTGCCGGTGTGCAGGGGCGCTGCAGTCTCCGGGTACGTGTGACTCAGCAGGGAGTGGGTGGATGGTGCTGATCTGGGGATGGGGAGCAGGAGAGGGGGATATGTCACTCGGCTCCCCTTTAATAAGGGCTTGAGCGCCTTGCGTGGGCTGGGAGCCAGTAGGAAAGTATCCGTGTGTCTGCCGCAGGGTGACTCATCCAGCAGGCTCCTTGCAGCACTGGGCAGGCAACAGCATTCTGTTGTCCAAAACCAACAGGCTGCAAACCTGGGCGCTGGCCCGGGTCATGCCAGGCGGCGGGGGGGGGGGGGGGGATGTACAGTTGCTTTGAGAGGTGTGGGTGATGAGGAATAGAAACAGCACCAGCAGGACGTACTGTGCTAGCTTACCGCTGATGGATTCCCATCTGTCCAGTCACTCCCTGTTGCCCACAAGACGGCTATGCTACGGGGCAGCCAGAGCACTAGCTGGGCTGTGCTCCCCATACATGAAACCCCCTGCGAAGCGCCGACCCACACGGTGCGCAGAGTCCGACCTGCCTTCGGTGGAACCCGCTCACTTTGCCCACGTGGCTGAGCCCCTTTAAAACCCAGTGCAAAGTAACCTGCTAAAGCTTCCCAGCTCCACGCGCACACAGGGGAGCAGTGTCCACACCAGCAAACTGACCGCCTGTTGTGCGCAGTGGATTGCTAGTGTGGTATTAGGGTGGGGAGGGGGGGGGGTCTTTCAATCAATCTCCTTTGTTTTGCCTTTATTCCCGGTACCCCAGCTCCTTCTGCTGCCCCAAACCTAGGCTCTAAACACCAATCCACTTTCAACAGCTGACGTCACCAAGTGAGTCACTTCCCAAAGGACCTGTCCGTCACCCATAGCTCCCTGTGCTTCTCCTGCTCTGGGTCTCCTGTCGACCCCTTCCTCTCCCATGTCATCCGCCAGCGCTGCTGCGCACACCTTGGCCCTCCGCTTTGCAGCAGTAGGCAGTACTCAGCAAGTGTAGGAACAGCCCCACAAAGCCACGGGGAGAACCAAGAATTCCAATGTTAAGCTGCTGCCTCTGGTCAATATGGCGTGGTTTGCTATACTGGACATGGGGATCGTCCATCCACGCAGCAAAGAGCTGAGCAATTCCCGATGGGCCGGGCAAGCCATTGCCCGTGGTTCGGACTGGCAGAGCGTCCCAGCCACGAGGAGCTCCCAAAACCTGAGCGGATTTGCCAGCATCTTAGGGCCATCTCTTTCCCTCTGCCGTACGGCCGGGAGGACAGCAAGTGTGTCCTGAGGCTGTGACACTGGGGCTGGATGGAGGAGGGGGCAAAGGCTGCTAAAGGCCATGCGTGCCCCAACATGGAGCCACTGACAGCCCCTCTGGGAGACTCCAGGTGATTCTGAATGTGCCCCATTTGGGAAGGTGGCCCAGCTAGAGGGGGGATAGAGGAGTTTTGGGGTTGCTGCCATAAGCAGCAGGCTCCTTAGCCCAGTGTCACTCATTTCTGCATCAACTCTGCACTCAGAGGTGGAAGCCACCTGATGAGAGAGCCAAAGGCATCACAAGAAGCCAGTCCTGCTACCAGACGGAGTCCTGCTACCACTGCCTGTGGGGGGCTACTGCTGGTGCATGAGCGGTCAGTGTCCATGGGGTCAGGGCTGGGATTTCCTGCCGATCCTTAGGGCCTGGGCACTTGCCATAGAATCGTACAAGGCAGGGCTGGAAGAAACCTTGAGAGGCAGGACCAAGGAAACCTAGACCATCCCTGAGAGCTGTTAGTGCAGCCTGTTCTTCAAAACCTCCAGTGAAGGGCATTCCACAGCCTGCCTGGCCCAGAGCTTAGCTACCCGGAGAGTTAGAAAGTGTCTCCTAATGTCTAACCTAAACCTCCCTTGCTGCAGAACAAGCCGATTACTTCTTGTCCTGCCTTAAATGGACATTGAGAACCACTGATCACCATCCTCTTTATAACAGACCTTAACACATTGGAAGATAAAAAACTTTCCTAAAGTGTGGCGCACAGAACTGGACACAGTACTCCAGCTGAGGCCTCACCAGCACAGAGCGTGGGACAGTCACCTCCCGTGACATCCATACGACTCTCCTGTTAATATACCCTTGAGTGATACTAGCCTTTTTCACAACTGCATGACATTGTTAATTCATGTTCCATGGTGATCCACTAGATCCCCTAGATCCTGTTCAGCAGTACAAACACCTAGCCAATCATTCCCCATTTTGTAGTTGTGCATTTGATTTTTCCCTACTAAGTGAGGTGCTTTGCACTTGTTTTTGTTGAATTTCATCTTGTTGATTTCAGACCAATTCTCCAATTCGTCAGGGTCATTTGAATTCTGCTCCTGTCCTCCAAAGTGCTTGCAACCTTCCCTCCCCCCACCCCCCATGTAGTGTCATCTGCACATTTGATAAGCATACTCTCATCTCCATTATCAAAATAATTAATAACAAATAATGATCAGTACCAGACCTAGGACTGACCCCTGTGGGATCCCACTAGAAACAATCTCCCAGTTTGACAGCAAACCATAGATAACTGCTCTCAACCAGTTGTGCGCCCACCGTACAGTAAATTCATCTGCTGACATTTCCCTAGTTTGCTGATAAGAATGTCACATGGGACTGTGCCAGGCTGCTGGGCCTTGCCAGCTGCCATGAAAACTCCCATGAATAGGTCCAATGTTGGGCTTTCCCAAGAGACTTAAAGATCCATTTCTTCCTTCCCTCTGGGGCGAGCTAGGAACGCTTTATGCAGCTCTTCTCATCTCCACCAGCTAGACATGGTAACTTCTTTCTCATATCACACCTCTGCTCCTGTGTTATCGAGTTACATAGGCTGACTGACAGCAAGAGAATGCAAACCGGTATGCACCCTGCTGCACTGAGTATTGGCACTAGAAGCCATTAGCATGGTAGAGATTGACCTGGCGTTATAGACATGCAGGGTGGGGCGTGTACAGAACAGCACGAAGGAAACTTTGTGAGGTTCTCTAGTCCTGCTTGTTGTTGGAAAATGCCCAAACTGTAATTTCCTGTTTACATATTGTGTCCTGGGAACAGCAGCCCCACTGTCTGTTGTTTGCAAGGCAGATGTGCATTAGAATGAAGCCACAATAGTGCTTTGGAATGAAACTGTTAAGAAAGAGGCGGAGGCGAATTTCCAAGGCTCTGTTCTGGCTTGAGGGATGAGCGCATTGCCAGAAACGTCTCCATCAGTATTCAGGACCTTCATGTTATGGTTTATATTTACTGCTTGGCGCCGCCGTATGGAAGCAAACAATGGCTTTATTGCTCTTCATTTTATAGACCCCCGATCTCTAGCCATCAGGCAAGGTTGTAAGTAAGGTATAAAAGCGATGGAAGATTTATCCGCTAGTTTTTACAATGTGCCAATGCTTAGTGTGCCACAGCCAGGCTGAGGGAATGCATGGCTCAAAGAAGGCTCTGAAAGCATGGAAGGAGAAGTGAAAGAGTCTAGATTCTCATCAAGTGGGCCTGATGGTGGGGCTGGCAGATCTCAGGGCGGAGGCGAGTATGCCCAGTGGCTGTTGCTGCTGGGCTCACGAAGCACACAGCTGAGGGACAATGTGCTGTGCGTGGGAGTGGAGCTTGCTTAGCGTTGCAGAGAACTGGCTATTTGCCTACATGGCTCTGAATTCACAGTGAGACCTTGGGGATGAGGCATTTCCTGACTGTTCAGAGCTACACGTTGCAACCTAACCCCTGCTAAGCTCCTTTCTTGGTGTGGCGTATTCGGGCACGGCCAGTCAGCGCGCAGGGATGGCACAGTTTCTGGGCTTTCTCTATAGTGTTCTCCCTTATGCAATGCCCTGCACTGTGGTTAGTCGTGGGGGATCTGACTTGCAGAACCACGGTGCGAGGTTTCCTCACTAACTGGGCAGTCTGGGACTCCCTGACGCTGGCCCCTACCACAGAGCGCTTTGAAAGCAGCAATGCTAGACTCAAGGGTTCAATGCTAAAGGCACATCTGCCCAAGGGCCCAGGGTTTCCATTCACAGGTGTGCTGAGCGGGGCTCTCCAAAGCAGGACAGAGAGATGTCCAGCTCCAGCACATCATCCATTTCAGCTGTAGGAAAAGCTCTGGAAGTTTAACAGTACCAAGTTCCCAGGAGAATCCCTGCTTCCTATGTCCAGTCACTGCCTCTCAGCCCCATCTCTCTCCCCCACTCCAGCGAGCCCTGGCAGTCTGTACAGCCAACAGGTGTGAGGAAGGGGATGTTAAGGGAGAAATGTGGAGATCCTGGCCCTTTAAAAGCAGGAGGCGATGAGCCATTTCATGGCCATCCCCTTGGCATGCAGGCACCCCCCATCCCAGTATCCTCCACAGGGATTGTTCCTGGCCTTTGCTCCCTGGAATTCCTTTTCACCAAGCCAGGCCAGTTAGCAGATACATTTCCAGTCTCTCTGCTCCTACTCCCTGCTCAACATTGCAACAGGGCCAATTCCTGCCCCCACCCCCCTTTTCGGAGCACAAAGTCCCTAAGCACCTGGCAATAGCCCAGAATGGGCGGAGTTGGGAAGCCCTTTGCACAGCTCCACAGCACACATCTTTCCAAAGCAGAGCTGAGGTTAGGGCCCAGTTTGGAAAGAAGGACCCCAGCTCTGCTCTCTGTGTGCATGCAGTGATAGAAGTATCTTGTCAGTGTGCAATGCAGGGCATCCACCGAACAGTGGGGAGAGAGGTTGGGCAGATACCTTGGCTTGACTTTATGATCATTGAGGAAGGGACCACATCTTCATAGGTGTTTATACAGCCCCTAGCACAGAGGGGCCTGATCCTGACTGGGGACAAGGGCTGCCGTGGCCATATTCATTGACAGTGCTAAATGAAACTTCACGTGAGTCATTAAGGCAGAGATGGGCCCAAACCAAAACATCCTTGTACTTGGGAGAGCTTGGCTCTCAATCCATTCTGATATTCCCAGATGAACCCCATTTGCTGATGCTCAACCCTGCATGCAAACTCCCCGGAGCACTAGCTAATTTCCCACCTGATCTTTGTGACATGGACCCATCTCGCTGGATGGCTAACGATCCAAGGTGCTTTGCGTGTGGCTAAAGGTCTGCTTTCTGCAATGCTCCCTTTTCTGCCCACCTGTGCAGAGCTCTGTCTCTCTGCTGCCCAGCACCTGCAGGACTCTCAGCTTCCAAAGTGTCTCCTTGAGTTATATATTTTTTCTGCCTTTTCAGGGTGATCTTGGCCCACAAGGTGACCAAGGACGGGAAGGACTGCTCGGAGAGCCCGGAGCCCCGGTAAGAACACGACTGCTCCGTCCCCCTGGGCAGGGGGGAAATGGGGAGCTTGTTCGAATCAGACAGGGATGTGGCTAGAGATGGTGTGCACCCAGCCTTTCCTTCCCAGCCTGGACACATGCCCCCAAGAAGAGAGGCAGTGGGAGGGGTGCATGCCAGAGTCCAGGACCCGGGCAAGCCTAGAAAACGGAGAGTTGGCTGGCTGTTTGGGACTGAGAAAATTCCACGTCGTTTCCTCCTCCCAGTGGAAACAGGCGCCAGCAAGTCAGTCCGGCAGATTTGGAAACCTACAGATCTGAACAGCAGCAGTGACAGAATGCTAAGCCTTAGGGCGAGACCTAGGTCCTCTTAGTCACCTGAGTCAGTGGGCTACTGGGGGGAGCATGATTTGGCCCCTGCATTGTGGTCTAGAGCCCTGCGTCTTTACATGGTCTGTTGTAAAGCATGCCCGGTTCGAGGGCTCCTTTCCGGGGCAGTCCGGCTTTCCAGAGTGCGCTTCCAGTAATTCTGCTCCTCCCATCACCAAAGCTGTGTGCGCCATGGTCGCGAGGAGGGGAAGCTGCAGGGCCCAGAGCAGTTTGCTGTGGGAACGGGGACATTTCCACGAAGACTCCCCCTCCCCCAGCAGGAAGCAGCTCTGGCTGTCTCCACGAAGGGTGGGCGGGCGCTGAAGACGAGTGCGGGCGCTGTGCTGCTAGCCAAGTTTCACCGAATGCTGCTTCCCCTCCCCTTCGGAGCTCTTACCGCTCTGTGCTAGCTGGCTCCCGGGGGCCCAAACATCCCCCAAATCATCGGCAAGGAGGGCACCCCCATGCTGATCTCCCCACCCTGCCTTTCATGCTCCCCCAGGGCATCAGCCTCCGTCCTGCACTTGCTGCCCTATAGCTGGGAGGGCTGGGGGGGCAGGCGAGGAGGAGGCCCCAGGGCAGGGCGTGTGGAAACTCACCTAGGCCCCACTGCACTCGCCCTGCCATGTTCAGCCCTAGTTTGGCAAACTCCAACGGGAGGATTAAGGCGGGTGTTTATTTCTGTCACCACGCACACTGATCCCTGCCCTTCGTGAGTACAGCCAACCCAGTCCTGAGCCTCTCTGCTTCAATCCACTAAACACCGAAAGAGCCCTTCGCCCCCACCCGGCGCTGTGTGCCGCCCCAGTCATGCCCCGGGAGCCCCGGTCGCAGCAGAGTGCCCCAAGCCTGGCGGGAAGCGCCGCTCCTCTGCGGGGACCCACCGCCAGCTCCTGGTCCAAGCCCTTCAGCCCCAGCAGGCTGCCAAGGTTTAACCCTCCCTAGCTCCTAACACCGAGCTGAGCTGCCATGAGCTGCAGATACCCCCGAGCCCCCGGGCCAAATGGCAAACAGCCACTAGAACAATAGCTCACCAGGGCTTCAGCTCTGAGCTACGGGGCCAGAGGACACGCTGTCCTCTGCCCAAGTTAGGGGGGAGGCTAACTCTCGGCTGGACCCAAGATACAGCTAGGCGATGTTACAGAAATTCCCAAGTGGTTGGAATACGACTCCTACATACAATTGGTTCACCCCCACGGCAGCGACAGAGATAAGGCAGCACCCGAATCCATAAGAACACAAGAACGGCCGTACCGGGTCAGACCAAAGGTCCATCTAGCCCAGTATCCTGTCTACCGACAGTGGCCAATGCCAGGTGCCCCAGAGGGAGTGGACCAACAGGCAATGATCAAGTGATCTCTCTCCTGCCATCTATCTCCATCCTCTGACAAACAGAGGCTAGGGACACCATTCCTTACCCATCCTGGCTAATAGCCATTAATGGACTTAACCACCATGAATTTATCCAGTTCTCTTTTAAACGCTGTTATAGTCCTAGCGTTCACAACCTCCTCAGGTAAGGAGTTCCACAAGTTGACTGTGCGCTGCATGAAGAAGAACTTCCTTGTATTTGTTTTAAACCTGCTGCCTATTAATTTCATTTGATGACCCCTAGTTCTTGTATTATGGGAATAAGTAAATAACTTTTCCTTATCCACTTTCTCCACATCACTCAAGATTTTATATACCTCTATCATATCCCCCCTTAGTCTCCTCTTTTCCAAGCTGAAGAGTCCAAGCCTCTTTAATCTCTCCTCATATGGGACCCGTTCCAAACCCCTAATCATTTTAGTTGCCCTTTTCTGAACCTTTTCTAGTGCCAGTATATCTTTTTTTGAGATGAGGAGACCACATCTGTAAGCAGTATTCGAGATGAGGGCGTACCATCGATTTATATAAGGGCAATAATATATTCTCAGTCTTATTCTCTATCCCCTTTTTAATGATCCCTAACATCCTGTTTGCTTTTTTGACCGCCTCTGCACACTGCGTGGACATTTTCAGAGAACTATCCACGATGACTCCAAGATCTTTTTCCTGACTAAATTAGCCCCCATCATATTGTATGTATAGTTGGGGTTATTTTTTCCAATGTGCATTACTTTACATTTATCCACATTAAATTTCATTTGCCATTTTGTTGCCCAATCACTTAGTTTTGTGAGATCTTTTTGAAGTTCATCACAGTCTGCTTTGGTCTTAACTATCTTGAGCAGTTTAATATCATCTGCAAACTTTGCCACCTCACTGTTTACCCCTTTCTCCAGATCATTTATAAATAAGTTGAATAGGATCGGTCTGAGGACTGACCCTTGGGGAACACCACTAGTTACCCCTCTCCATTCTGAGAATTTACCATTAATTCCTACCCTTTGTTCCCGGGCTTTTAACCAGTTCTCAATCCATGAAAGGACCTTCCCTTTTATCCCTTGACAACTTAAATCCGGGGCTGCCAGGGGCCAGGTAACTGGTGCAGGCCAGGTCTGCACTAAACCGTGCCCTGGTTGCCATGGCCACAGTGGCCTATTGCATCAACCCAGTGCCTGGTGGGTAGGAACGTCTGGGGCACGCCCCAGGGTGCTTGGTGGTTCTGTTGTGCCAGCATCATTCAGGCAAAGGGGCCCCAGGGAATCCGGCTTTGTGGGGCTAACCCTGCCCCTGCGCTCTGGTGTGGGGTGTGAGGTAGGTCTGTGGGAACAGGGAGCACAGCTGCTTCCACACCAGCCTCCTCGCCTCCCCCAGAGCCTGTGCTCAGAGTGCCGAGATCCCCCCAGAGGCACTGCAGAGTGCCCCCCCCCAGCACAGAGTTTAATTGAAGGCAGCCGCATGGAAAGACGAAGCGCGGGTGCTGGCATCGGAACTGGTCTGTAACTTGGTGCCAGCCACAGCATGAGTCCTGGGAGAGGGACATTTTGTGCTGATGCTGGGCACTGAATCCAGTTTGCAGTGGGATGCCACTGGGCCAGATCCTGACATCCTTAACTGAGCCAAGCTCCTGCTGCAGCCAAAGCATTTAACTCTCCGAGGGCGGCAGGATCTGGCCGGCTGATGGCTCTACATTATACAGCTCTGCGCTGTCGCTCGTCTGGAAAGGGTTTGGGTATGGGAGAGACTTTGGTTGTAGAAAAGCAATTTGTTTTTATGAGCATTTATGGTATTTCCCCTGTGCTGGCTGAGACGCTTTGCAAAGGCGTTTGCCAAGAGCAGCCATTTCAAAGGGCTCCGAAGTGCTTGCCTGTACCTCCCCCATCTCCAGCCACGCTGCAGCAAGAGACCTGGCCCAGCTGGGCTTTGCCTCTTCCCCTGCCCGCATTTGATTGTTTTGAAATAAAGCAGGAAGAGTTGGCTGGTTTCCCCAAATCTGCAACATGAGCCTGACCTCACTCGGCCGTTGCAAAATGCGGCCTGGGACCACAGCTATGGGGAGGGGAAGCCAGCAGCCTGCAGTGGCTGTTCTTTAGTATCTGGGGGAAGGAGGGAAGCAGCAGTAGGGAACTGAGAGCCAGTGCACCACAAGGGCCTGTTCTCCTGGTCAGAAGGGGAGGGACGGATCTCCGCTGGACATGAGAGGGATGGTAACCGTTGGGAAGGAGAGACATACGTTGTAGGTTTTGACTTATGACTTAGAAGCACTTCAGGCCCTCGTACCATTTTGTTCTTTTAAAATATATATTCAGATTGGGAGGGAGGGGACAGACTGAGTATGTGATGGATCCTTTCCAAAAAAGGGACAGAGACGGCAGACATGCTTATTCCAGACAGTCACTGTTTTGGAATCATAGAATCATAGAATATCAGGGTTGGAAGGGACCTCAGGAGGTATCTAGTCCAACCCCCTGCTCAAAGCAGGACCAATCCCCAACTAAATCATCCCAGCCAGGGCTTTGTCAAGCCTGACCTTAAAAACCTCTAAGGAAGGAGATTCCACCACCTCCCTAGGTAACCCATTCTAGGGCTTCACCACCCTCCTAGTGAAATAGTGTTTCCTAATATCCAACCTAGACCTCCCCCATTGCAACTTGAGACCATTACTCCTTGTTCTGTCATCTGGTACCACTGAGAACAGTCTAGATCCATCCACTTGGGAACCCCCTTTCAGGTAGTTGAAAGCAGCTATCAAATCCCCCCTCGCTCTTCTCCTCTGCAGACTAAACAATCCCAGTTCCCTCAGCCTCTCCTCATAAGTCATGTGCTCCAGCTCCCTAATCATTTTTGTTGCCCTCCGCTGGACTCTTTCCAATTTTTCCACATCCTTCTTGTAGTGTGGGGCCCAAAACTGGACACAGTACTCCAGAGGAGGCCTCACCAATGCCAAATAGAGGGGAATGATCATGTCCCTCGATCTGCTGGCAATGCCCCTACTTATACATCCCAAAATGCCATTAGCCTTCTTGGCAACAAGGGCACACTGTCGACTTCTCACCCAGCTTCTCGTCCACCCTAACCCCCAGGTCCTTTTCTGCAGAACTGCTGCATAGCCATTTGGTCCCTAGTCTGTAACAGTGCATGGGATTCTTCCGTCCTAAGTGCAGGACTCTGCACTTGTCCTTGTGGAATCCCATCAGATTTCTTTTGGCCCAATCCTCTAATTTGTCTAGGTCCCTCTGTATCCCTATCCCTACCCTCCAGCGTATCTACCACTCCTCCCAGTTTAGTGTCGTCTGCAAATTTGCTGAGGGTGCAGTCCACGCCATCCTCCAGATCATTAATGAAGATATTGAACAAAACCGGCCCCAGGACCGACCCTTGGGGCACTCCGCTTGATACCAGCTGCCAACTAGACATGGAGCCACTGATCAGTACCCGTTGAGCTATAGTGGACAAGCTATATCCATTGGCCACTAAGATGCTTCATTTGTGGTTGAGGCCTGTTCCAGATTTGAACTATGAATACAGACATTGCCTGAGCCTCAATGCAAACCTTGAGCCCAAGTTTTTAGAGTAGGTTCATTGCTGGGAATCTGTTTGGGACAAGTATATTCTGCCCCCAGTAAATCCATCCACCATTGTTTAGTAAGAATCCCAGGCAGTGGGCCTGTCTCTGTGCTGCAATGTGTGGAAGACACAGTCTCCCTCCTTCCATGGAAGAGATGATGGTCCAATCAGTCGCCTGTCAGAAGAGCAGGATAGGTTCTAACCTCGGATCTGGGTTCTTCCCAGACAGGAGACTTGCTGAGTATCTTGGTCAGGTCTAGCTAAAATAGATACAGGGTTCCAGTAAGATTTCAAAAGCAGTTGCGCTCTAAGATGTTTTTTCCATAAGCTAGGGGAAAATGCTTTTGCTCAGCCAAATAGAAAATAAATATATAATTGGTATTGGGAAGGGAAGGAGCTTGGCAAACAGTATTTTTCAAGGCTTGTTATCTGCGAGTTCTGGCTCTTAGAATGTGTTTCTCTTGGCTGAATGTAGGGCTCCTGCTAACCCTTGAGTCCCTTTCACTTTCTTTATGTCTGCGAGAGAATCTAGAGGTCAGTATATTCTTTCTTTGATCTCTTTGGAAGGTCTGGTGTTAACCTTCTGTGTGTGTGTGTGTGTGGTGTGTGTGTGTCACCCCCATGTTAGACAGTGTACATACACACACACACACACACACACACACACACAGTAGGTGGATGGGAGTTACTGAGATCTGCTGCATACAGAAACCTAAATGCACTCCAGGCACTGTACCAAGTATGTAGAAATGGCATGGACGGTACAAGCCAAGAATATATTGGTCAGGGTTCCAGGCACCATAAAACAGGACAGTTTTCTGTCTCCACTACCGCCATCTTCCCAGCTTTCCTTGTTTTCAGGTTTATTGTAGTAGATAGGAATAAGGTAGCATCCCTTTAAATAGTCTGTGAGCCTTCTAGTGGTACTCACTGTGTCCTATGTTTTACAAGTCATTGGAACCCAGCCAGAGCAGCCACGTACACATAGCTAGGCCTTGCGTGTTTGTGTCTATTCCATAAACACGGATATTTGGGATCCAGCTGTACCCCTGTGGTTTCTTCATGTTATTTTTGTCATGCAAAGAGCAAAAGACCCAACAATCAGAGATGAAGATGGGATACCAGATGACAGCATGGAGCCTACCTCTACAACTGTTAAATTGAGAAGACAACAAATGAAATGTTGTTTCGATTCCCCTTCAAGTGGGAGGAGTAAAACTTAAAATGGAGCTGGATACAGCATCTGCTCTTTCTAATTTCACAGCAGGATTATCAGAGACCACTTAATAGGGGGAAGTTGCAGAAAACCTCAGTGCTACTAAAATCACACAGGGGAAATCCCTGGGCATTATTACAGTGAAGGGAACACATGACTGGAAACAACGCCTTGCAGACCTGTATGTTGGAAAGCAAGGAAGTTTTGCGCTACATGGTAAAGAATGTCTGGGAGAGATTCAGGTGGACTGGCAAAGCATAACGTTCCTGCAGGTTTAAAACAAAACAAAACTCCAGGCCCAAACTAAAATGAGCAGAGCTTTTGGACAAGGCAGCTGATGTCTTTCAGGATGGGATCAAAACCTTAAAACATATGAAAGCAAAAATTGAGCATTAGGAGGAGGAAGTTTCTGCATTTTGCAAAGCTCGACCAGTGCCTTTTGCGATATGGCCAGAGGCAGAGACTGAACTGCAGCACTTACAGAAGCTGGGATTCTATCCAAGGTGACCGGAAGGAGAGGAGTGCCCCTGTCATGGCAGTGATGAAAAGAATGGAGCTGCCCATATCTGTGGTGATTTCAAGGTTCCTAGTGAGGCTGGCTGAGTGAGGACTTAGAGCAAACAAGGAGAAATGTGAATGCAAGTGTGTTTTGAGGGCAAGCCATTGAGAAAGAGATCACACTAGAAAGCTGAAGCCTCCGAATGTGTCACAATGACGTTCCTTTCTAGGGATGGTCCGTCATTTCCACAGGTTCTTGCCTGACAAGTGACAGAGTTACAGCCTCCAAACCACCTGTCATACAAGGGACAGAGATGGAGGTTGTCCACACAACATTGCCAAGGCTTCCAAGAAAGGGCCCTTTCCCGCTAATGTGTAGCTTTGCTTGTGATCCTTCCCCATGTGGCATAGGAGCAGTACTGTCCTGTGGTGGAAGATCACACTGAAAGATCTATTGCCTTTGCTTACCTCAGGAGAATGTATCTATGGTCAAATTGCTGGAGAAGCTCTGAGCTTAGTCTGAGTTAAAGTTTCACCACTCTCCATCTGGAAACAATTACTCTGGTTACAGATCTTCACCTTTTAACCCAAAGAGCAGTCCCAGCAATGGGATGATATCCTTGGGTGCTTGCTGTTACAATCTTGAGTTCAAAAGTGCCAACCACCATGTGAATGCAGACTGCTTGTCATGCTGGCCCATGGAAGAGGCAGGTAAGGAGACCGAAATGGAACCAGAGATAGAGGATATGCTCTATAGGGCACAAATTGAACAAATGCCACAGTACAACACGAATTACTCCAGGCCATCTATGGGACAGGTGTACATGATTGCAGTAGATGTTCGTTCTAAATGGATTGAAACATTCTGTAGGAATTCAACTAGTTCAGCGCAGCTGCTGAGAGCATGCAGACTCGTATTTCTCAGAAGGGAGTTCCGGAACAGTTTGTAAGTGACAATGGGACCCAATTCACATCTGAAGAGACCCAACTATTTGTCAAAAGAAAGGCTATCAAACATGTCATATCAGCTGTGTTCCATCCTTCCACAAGTGAACTAGCAGAAAGATGTATTCAGACATATCAAAAGTGTCACAAGCTGATTTTATAGGCAAAGCTGCATTATAGTGGGCAAGGGCCATTTCAGGGGATATGAACTTCTTGGCCTTATTCAAAGAGTTGGCGCCCTGTATGGACCAACACTGTTCCTATCCATTGTGTGACAGTTTGTTTAGAGGATGTAACTTTGCTACTATGTTAGGAATGCAGCCCATACTTCTACAAATCAGACACCAGCCGAGTTGCTCAAGAGACATCTTTTAAGGTCTCGCCAGGATGTTCTAAAGCCTGATATCAGTAGGGACGTTTGTAAGGAACTGTGTGATCAAGTGGCCACAAATAGTCATACACAACTGTGTAATTTTCATGTGTGAGAGAAAGTCTTAATAAGACATGCCTCAGATAATTGGTGGGATCCAGGAGAGATTGCATCACAGACTGGTCCCTCTAGGGGTTTTCAACTAACCCCATGTCAACTCAGGATGGGACACAGAGATAAAATTTCTATATACCATTAATGACAGCTTCTTGGAGCAGCAAGTCCTGGAACTCACGAGGGGAGAGGCAATTCTTGATCTAGTCCTAAGAGGAGCACAGGCTCTGGTCCAAGAGGTGAATATAGCTGAATCACTCGGTAATAGCGACCATGATGTAATTAAATATAACATCCTTGAGCAGAGGAGGGCTACCAAAGAAGCCCAATTCAGCGGCATTTAACTTCAAAAAGGGGAACTACACACAAATGAGGAAGCTATTTAAAAGGAACAGTCACAAGAGTGAAATGCCTGCAAGTTGCATGGACACTTGTTAAAGACACCATAATAAAAGCTCAAATTAAATGTGCACCCCAAATTAAAAGAAAAAAAAAGAGTAAGAGGACCAAAAAAATGCCACCATGACTAAACAACAGAGTAAAAGGTAGTTAGAGGCAAAAAGGCATCCTTTAAAAATTTGAATTCAAATCATTCTGGGGAAAATAGAAAGGAGCATAAACTCTGGCAAGTCAACTGTAAAAGTACAATTAGGCAGGCCAAAAAAGAAGTTGAAGAGCAAAAGACTCAAAAAACAAAAACAAAAACTTTTTTTTTAAGTACATGAGAAGCAGGAAGCCGGCCAAACAATCAATGGTGCTGCTGGACGATAGAGTTGCTCAAGGAGCACTCCAGAAAGATAAGGCCGTTGTGAAGAAACTAAATGAATTCTTGGTGTATCCCAAGTGCAGCGTGCCTCTGCAGCAGCAGTGGGAGCAACAAGCTGCGGACTACAAACTGCGGCATGTTGGGAGAACGTCCTGGTTCCTGCCAGGATGTACCCTCTGCCCTCCTAGCAGGATGTTTCAGCACTGACTGAGCTGGGAGCCTTAGGCTACGTCTTCACTACCCGCCGATCCGGCGGGTAGCAATCGGTTTATCGGGGATCGACTTACCGCGTCTCGTGAGGACGCGGTAAAATCGATCCCTGATCGCTCTGCCGTCGACTCCGGAAATCCACCTCGACAAGAGGCGGCAGCGGAGTCGGCGGCAGCGCGGCAGCGGTCGGCTTTCCCCCGTCCTCACCGCCAGGTAAGCCGACCTAAAATACGCAACTTCAGCTACGGTATTCACATAGCTGAAGTTGCGTATCTTAGGTCGGAACCCCGCTGTAGTGTAGACCTAGCCCAAGACAGGCAAGCTGGCAGGAGGCTGCTGGGCTGGAATCCTGTTTGGTTTCCTTACAGAATAAAGCCTTGTTGCTGATGGTTTGTCTGAATGGGTCTGGTCTGAGGTGACACACACTGACACACAATGCAGAGCACACGGAGGAGCCTCAGGCCCAGTATCCCAGTATTGTGTAAAAAGCCCCAAGGCCGACTTACCCTAGCTTGAACAACCTCTGAGTGGGCCAGTGAACAGGATGGCGGGGGCGGGTTACATTTGCATCAGTCTTCACTGCAGGGGAAATGAGGGAGATTCCCATGCCTGAGCCATTCTCTTTAGGTGACAAATCTGAGGAATTGTCCCAGATTGAGGTGTCATTAGAGGAGGCTTTGGAACAAATTAATAAACTAAACAGTAATAAGTCACCAGGGCCAGATGGTACCTAGATCCTGGGCTGCCGACAAGCCACAAGCCAATGGCCCCAGGGCTTCCGGGTTCCTGTCACTTAACCTGACAGGCTGGTGGGGTTCTGGGTGCGTTGGAAGCCCTGAGCTGTGGAACTCCCAGGCTCCCCATCAGGCCACCTGGCGATGGAGAATATAAAGTGGAATAGTTCCAATAGGGGAGACTGACAAGCCCATCTCACAGAATAGCTTATAGCTTTGATGGTTAAAGCACTCGCATGGGACGTCGCATTCGTCACGCTCCCTAGAACAGGACATAATGGTGAGATCAGTTGGCAATGTAGGCCTTTGAAAGGCGACTCTCCTAGGGCACTATACAGCTGTGAGATGGGAACAAAGCTGTGATCACTACATATTATCTACAGACCTAGAGACGAAAGACTCGATTCCTCATCCCGGCTTTTACTGCGTCATTGGGGCAGCACTGATCGGCTACAACGAGGCACTTGGCTGTTGCAGTGCCAGGCAATGGAATCTGCTGCAGGTTGCCCAGCGGCAGAGAGGAAAGGACAGTGCTTGTGCAGCAGTGCAAGAGCAAATGGCTGTAAACTGGCCATCGACAATTTGGGCTTGAAATTAGGTGAAGGTTTCTAACAATCAGAGGAGTGAAGTTCTGGAACAGCCTCCGAAGGGGAGCAGTGGGGGCAAAAAACCTAACTGGTTTCAAGACTGGGCTTGATACGTTGATGGAGTAGATGGTATGAGGGGACTGCCTGCAATGGCATGTAGCCAATCTGCGACTGCTGGTAGCAAATATCTCCAATGGCCGGTGATGGGACACTAGATGGGGAGGGCTGGGTTACTACAGAGAATTCTTTCCCAGGTGTCTTGCCGGCGGGTTTTGCCCACATGCTCAGGATCTAACTGATCCCCATATTTGAGGTCGGAAGGAATTTTACCCCAGGTCAGATTGGCAGAGACCCTGGGGGTGGGGGTGGGAGGGATTTCACCTTCCTCTGCAGCATGTGGCATGGGGTCACTTGTAGGTTTAAACAAGTGTAAATGGTGAATTCTCTGTAACTTAAAGTCTTTAAATCATGATTTGAAGACTTCAGTAAGTCAGCCAGAGGTTCGGGGTCTGTTACAGGAGTGGGTGGGTAAGGTTCTTTGGCCTATGATGTGCCGGAGGTCAAATTAGATGATCATAATGGTCCCTTCTGGCCTTAAGATCTATGAGTCTAAGAGACACAACACATCATACTGTGTATTATGTATGTTATCAAAGCCTGCATGGAAGAATGGTTTTGCTGCCAGCAGAAAGGAATTAGAAGCCACACTTTATATTAAGGTTCCACGTATAAATGGGGGTATAAGCTTGTTACCGACAGGAGTAGTATGTGTTATAGATAGCTAGATTCAGAGATTCCAAGACCTGAAGGGACCATTGTGATCATCCAGTCTGACCGCCCGTATGTATAAATGGAAACCTTAAAATAAACTGTGACTCAGCTGGGCATGACCCATTAATGTGCACCAGCCCCCACCCTGTGGGTCATGAAATGAAGAAATATTTCCCCACCCTGGCGAGCTAAATTTGGACATGAATTGAAGCACCATAAGGCTTTCAAGGGTGAAGCTTGGGAATGAGTCACCTGGCAGAATCTGGGCCGCCAGCCACGACATCTGTGACTGTGCAGTACTCAGCATTGCTGTCCTGCTGGATGCTCAGAATCCAAGGTGAGGTTTGTGATGTGGTGCCCAGGGTCCAGACCCGTAGCAGGATGGGGGGAATCACATTTCTGCACAGGCCATGCACACAATGCGTGGGAGACGGGTACGTGCTCCTCTGGGCAATGCCTCCAGAGGAACGTAACCAGCGAGACAGGGAAGAAATGAAACTTTCAGTTCTCTTTTTACTTTCACAGGGTGAGGTTGGTCCGATTGGACCCAAGGGGTACAGAGGAGAAGAAGGACCCATGGGACCTGAGGTTAGTGTTCTTTATCTTTGTCGTCAAGGAAGGAATGGCTGTGTGATATATAAACCAGAGAGCGGTGATCAAAAAAGGCTCTCTCTCCTGGTTCCCAATGGACAGGGTGCTTAGCCTTATGGATCTTGGAGCCCTTATAAACAGGAACAGAGAAGCTGGTTTTCCAAGACACACAATAATTGACGTCCATGATGGGATGGTAGGATTTTAAACGCTTCTTCTTCAGTGTGGACCCACAGATCTCTAGGGTCAGTTTTCTGAGCAGAGCTGGTAGACAGTAAAGCTACTCAGTAAGTGATTCTTATTAACAGCAGCCTGTCTACTCTCTTTGATTTCCGCAATAAGAACATTACAGAATGTAGAGGAGGGCCCTCTTAGGACACTAGTCTAACCTGACAAGCCTGGGTTGGCTCATTCCCTACAGTGCACCTTGTGGGCTTTGTCTGGTCCTACTCCGGAATGGATCACCTGATAGGCCTGCACCACTGCCCTGAGGAAAAGGGGGAACTGAAACAATGGTAAAGGTGCACAGTTTACTCCCCATGCTGTCCACAAGTAAACAACTCCACTTGGAATATTGCAATGTTCCCATTTGTATTCTTCAGAGCATCAGGGTTCTTCTAAGGTAGGAAGTGAGGGATCAAAATGTCACAGGAAAATGAATGCAGCTGGTTTGCCTTTGAAAGGATCATTTGCTGTGCATTAAGGTCCTTCACAATATGCTTGACCATTTCGCCGTCTCCCTTCAGGGCCCCAAAGGATCCCCTGGACCCATCGGATTGCCTGGAGACCCTGGCTTGATGGGTGAAAGGGTGAGTGGTATTTCACAGTGGAATATGACAGATGAAAAGTGGCTTACAACTGGTCGTGCTCAGCAAGAGGAAGCGCCCCCCCCTGCCCTTGGCTTACACAGCAGAACTGCCGAGTGCTGTGTAGGAGTCCCCACAGGATACTCCCCTGTGGTCACACACGTACACAGGGCTGATCCTCAGCTGGTGAAAATCAGCATCGTTCCATTGACTTAGCTGGAGATATGCTGAGTTACACCCACTGGGGATCTGGCCTATTCATAGAATCATAGAATATCAGGGTTGGAAGGGACCTCAGGAGGTATCTAGTCCAACCCCCTGCTCAAAGCAGGACCAATTCCCAACTAAATCATCCCAGCCAGGGCTTTGTCAAGCCGGGCCTTAAAAACCTCCAAGGAAAGAGACTCCACCACCTCCCTAGGTAACACATTCCAGTGCTTCACCACCCTCCTAGTGAAATAGTGTTTCCTAATATCCAACCTAGACCTCCCCCACTGCAACTTGAGACCATTGCTCCTTGTTCTGTCATCTGCCACCGTTGAGAACAGCCGAGTTCCATCCTCTTTGGAACCCCCCTTCAGGTAGTTGTAGGCTGCTATCAAATCCCCCCTCATTCTTCTCTTCTGGAGACTAAACAATCCCAGTTCCCTCAGCCTCTCCTCATAAGTCATGCACTCCAGACCCCTAATCATTTTTGTTGCCCTTCGCTGGACTCTTTCCAATTTTTCCACATCCTTCTTGTAGTGTGGGGCCCAAAACTGGACACAGTACTCCAGATGAGGCCTCACCAATGTCGAATAAAGGGGAACGATCACGTCCCTCGATCTGCTGGCAATGCCCCTACTTATACAGCCCAAAATGCCGTTAGATTTCTTGGCAACAAGAGCACACTGTTGACTCATATCCAGCTTCTTGTCCACTGTGACCCCTAGGTCCTTTTCTGCAGAACTGCTACCTAGCCATTCGGTCCCTAGTCTGTAGCTGTGCATGGGATTCTTCCTGCCAATGGTGCTAGGTCTGATTGAAACCCGCTGGGGCTCATGGAGTAGAGCCACAGAATGGGAGACTTAGCTGACAGGTTAAACCCATTCTGGAGTCTGGCCTCCAGCTGTGCTGTATGGTATGTCGGGATGCTGGGGGAGAGGGATCCAAACATAACATCTGCCAGCAGGGCTGGGCAGAGAGACTCTAGCGGGCCAGTGTACACACTTGAGTTTACTTTGTTCTTAAAATACATTCAGGCTCCGAAAGAGATCAGTCTGGAACCCATTACTCTCAAGTCACCCTCAGCTGTTTGCAATATGTGTCCCTTGGTACCAAATGCACTTAGCATTATGGACCGGCTCCCCAGCTGGTGTGCTCCATTCATGTCAATGGTGTTACACTGATTTCCACCAGCTGACAATCTCCAAATGGGTCTCCCATTCTTGCCTGCTTTGTGTTTTCGTCCTCCCCTCCCGCGTCATATTCATTTTGTATTGCGAATTCATTCACTGCACTGCAATGGAGGTTCATTGAGGTAACAAGACTCATCCAATCCAGAGGAGAAAAAACAATCCGTCAGGCCTACACATTTTCTGGTGGAAGTGGGATTAATTGTATGTCTATCATACTGTCACTAGCCAGCCCTTTGAAAAGAGTCCTTTCACTATGTCCTCCAGCTCTGCAGGCTGGAAGAGTCATGTCTTGAATACACATTTCAGTAGAGGACCCAGAGGTCTAAAATATCAGTCTTCTTTTAAAGCTGCTGGTTCATCTATTGGGGCGTGTATATATAATGCATGTGTCTTGGTGTCTTGGCTGCACCCTCTTTCCAACGGCCAAATCCCTTACGCCTGATCTCTGAAATGTCCCCATCACAGTGAAACTCCAGTGGAGGAAAAGGAGATCTTCGTGCCTTTCCCACCTGCCGCCCCCTGCTGCCGCTCTCCCTTTTACTTCTTACTTCAGAAATAAAGAGCAGACACTCACGCGGCTTCAGAGACTGAAGAGACAGATGAAGATTGGAGGTGGAGAGGGAGTTAGAGCAGTAACCCCACCCCCAGCCTCTCTTCTACCCTCCGAAGCTTTAAAAGGGACCAGCTCCCTCCACATTTGTGGATGGAGCTATATCACTGAGTATGTGTGTGAACGTGGGGGCAGGAGGGATACAACAAAAGCGGTTTCTGCCCCAGGAGAAATGAGGCAGGAAAAATGATATTTAACTTGACTGAATATGAATTGTGGTGGCTCCTAAACAATGGCCCTATACAAATAGCATTAGGGGCATCCGTGCCTGTTCTCTGCGACTCTAGATCAAATACACTCAATGTACAGGTAGGAAGGTGTTTTCTTTTCTTCTATCAGCACTGTGAAATCAGGCTGGAGTTTGAAAGTCAAGCTGCGTTCCCACCAACAAGAGATGGAGACGTAGCTAACAATTCCATTAAAGATGCCGCCCCCCAGGAGAATCCAGCACAGCTTCTCACAGCCCTGCATTGCAAATAGGAACCAACTGGAGTCCAGACTCATTGCAGATAGGAAAGTGAGCAGATTTTTTCAGCAAGGAGATGCCATCCTGTCACAGTCACTTTTCTGATCGTAATGACACATTAAGCATTTTTGGGTGACCATCTCAAGAAGATAAAGAGCATCTTAATGATATGCAACCTGGAAAAACTCTTTCTATTTCTATATTGATCCTGTCTCTTGCCGCAGATCATATTTATATTTAATTACCACTTTGAGGGTCCAGTACAGCTCTGATTTCCATGTCACGCCCTTTTACAAAACACAAGCTGTGAACCTGGTGATGGTAATGGGTTCATTGTAGTTGTGGACAAGACTTAAGCGCTTCCACTTAGAAGTGGCTACTAAAGCTTGTGATTCATATGCCTGATGACAATTGTTACAGGGGAGAAACCAGCAGGATGTATTGATAGTTGGCCCATCATTGAGGACTTTCTCCTTATTCATCATGACTGTGCCTCTGGAGAAGGCCAGGAGGAATGTTGTAGGGTTCTGGCCTGCGAGTGTCCCACCCCAGTGAGAAGGTGTGAACTCTGTTGAATAGCAGAGTGTGTGAACACTATGCTGTGGATGAATGGCTGCCTGCTAGGGAAAGTGTGACATGCGGATAAGTGAATTAATTGGTTTGGTTTTGACACCTCACTTATTTTTGCTCTTCCCACTAGGGAGCGGATGGCATTCCAGGAAATGGCACAGATGGTCCTCCGGGCTGCCCAGTGAGTCTTATTTGTTACACAATAATTTAACAGTATTTCTACTCCTCTGATTTAACATGCTGTTTTCCCTTCCCTCTCAGGGCAATCCAGGCAACAGAGGAGATCCTGGTCCTAAAGTAAGTCTGCCTCCATCTCCCCTACAGGGTTATATAATACAAAACTGCCTGAGCAATACATCCTGGTTATGGCCCCTAGCATTGTTCACAACTGGCCAGTTGGCTCCAGAGCCTGTTGGCTGACCATGCTCTGAAAGGGGCTTCCAAACGCTGGCTGGCCAGCCCTGCTCATCCCGAAGTCCATGTTTCCAAAAGGTTAGGATGTCCCCTGCTACCCCCGGACCTGTGCTGTGTGGGCATCTTTAGCTATAGATATGCTTTGTATGGGTTTCCCTTTCTGGTGCAACTCATAATAACATGGGGAGGGGGTCGCAAAAGCTGATGGAACCACTGGTACGTGTTACAAGATTACCTCCATATGTGCTGTATGGTAACGTATGCCAAGAAAGAAGGTCTCCATCTTGATGACACACGTTTATTGTAACTCAGCATCAAGGAATAAAGACCAGCTGTGACTCCTCAGAGATGTCTGCTCTGATAGCTTGTTCTCACACTCACTGTAGGCTAGGGAGGACGCTTGTTATCTAATGCCTGGCTTTTAATTCACAGTGTTATTGGTGTCATTTTTCAGGGCCTGAAAGGCTATCCTGGTCCCAAGGGCGATGTTGGAGAAGTAGGAGACGCTGGGGAAGATGTGAGTGCAGAATGAGGCTGATCTCTCTTTTTTTTTTAAAGCTGAATCGTTTCCACCAGGCAGAGGAATACAGAGGTTTTGCTCCGGTTCTAAACTATTGGTGCAGCCTACTGCACTGCTGTAAAGCTTCCCAGTCTGAGGAACGCATTTTGCCCATGTGTAAATATCCTGTTAAAGGGTTTAGGGGGGAGGATGGCAGGGAGGTAATAGCTCCAGATCTGTTTGATTTGTTTTCCATAAGAGCAACACTGTAAATGCAGCCTGGAGCCCTGGTGTCAGGCATTCCTCTTTAGTTCGCTTCCCTGGAGCAAAGGACAGATAACAAGGGGCTCTGGAGCTGATGCCAATGGTGTGGATGGAGGACAGGCTTGGCTAGCCATACACCGAGTGCCCTGTGACCCAGAAGCAGGTAGAGTCCTGCTCTCTCTTCTGGGCAGTGGCTGGGAACATTGCCGTGCGGTCTAAGTCCTCAGGTACCCCAGTGCAAGTGGAACTTTTCCAAGCACTTGTGAGTGAAGAACCGTGAAGCAGTACGAGCCCCTCGTAACCCACAGCTGCTGCCTGCCCAGCCATTCATAGCAAAGCCATTACCCATATCCTAGCTAGAACATCCACAGGAAAGTTCATCAGGTGGAGATAAGCTTCTTCCATGGCCCATTGTGTTTGCTGATGCGCCATCAATGTGAATAGGCCAGTTGTTCTGAACCAGGAGTACATGTACCCCTGAGGATACACAGAGATATTCTAGGGAGTACATCAGCTCATCTAGATATTTCCCTAGTATTACAACAGGCTACATGAAAAGCACTAACGCAGTCAGTACAAACTCAAATTTTATACAATGACTTGTTTATACTGCTCTACATACACTATACACTGAAATGTAAGTACAGTATTTATATTCCAAGGATTTGTTTTATAATTATATGGTAAAAATGAGAGAGTAGCAATTGTTCAGTAATAGTGTGGCTGTGACACTTCTGTATTTTTATGTCTGATTTTATAAGCAGGTCGTTTTTAAGTGACATGAAACCAGGCGGTACACAGGACAAATCAGACTCCTGAAAGGGGTACAGTCATCTGGAAAGGTTGAGAGCCAGGGGTCAATGTGAGGAGCTGAAGGTAGCTAGACTAACTATCAGCAGCCCCCGCAGAAACTGAAATTCAGCCCATCAGGAGCAAGCTGGACATGGCAGGGGGTGTTTACGGATTTAGAGGCCAGTGAGAAGGTTGGTTTGTGACAAGCTCCACACGCCCAATCAGCACAATCTGGGGCCCTTTGGCAGCTCGTCTCGGAATCCCCGAGCCAGAGATTAGAAAGCACTGGAGGTGAAAGCACTAACGCTGGCTGCGTGCCGGCAGGGTGCTCAGTCCAGGAGCTCGGCAACAGCCAGGCAGCCCCTCTCCCAAGGGCCCCTTCGCTCCCAGCCGTGGGCAGGACAGAGAAAGCAGATCGTGCTTCATCTGCATTTGCTTTTCCCCCATGGAGCCTGTTTTCCATCTCTAAGGACAAGCTTCAGAAAGCAGCCTGGCCAGAAAGAAAATGTCCAGGCTGAGAGAGCAGAGCCTTCACCCTGGCTGTGGCCACTATTTCTCTGCGGGTGTTTAAGAGGAACCCCTCCAAGGCCCAGAGGACATGTGCAAATCATTTCCAAATACACACACAGTTCCGTCTGGCCTGCTGGCCGCATCGGACTTGCCAGATTTACTAGGAGACCTCCTACAGCCAGGACTGGTGTCTCCCATGGATCTGCCCTCTCGTGACTTGTTTTTCACTGTGGAAGTTATCAAGTAGCTTTAATCTTACGGCCATGGGCCTTTGGTGCTACAGCTTAGTTTGGTTATAAACCTCATCTCTCATGAATCAATAACTCTGCAATTTCAAATTGCACTGGGCTAAACATTGGTGAGGATTGGTGCAGCTGCTGTCCGGCAGACTGATTTGGGGGCAATGTGCTTTTGCAAATTTGACTTCAACAGTTTGGCTGATCGAGTGTAGTCCGAGGTTATGCTGGGAAAGCTGAAGAGCCAGTCCTGCCCCCCTTCCTCCTTCAAGTAACCTCGCTGTCTTCACTGGGGCTACTCGCACAAGGGTTACTTGTGGCACCAAGAGATATAGGCACTGGCCCTAATTCGTTCATGCTCCTGTTGGTATAACTTGAACTTTGCCATGTTGGTGTTAGTCTGTTCCACATTTTCTAGCAGCACAATAGTAACTGACAGGGACACAACTTGTGTCACCCATGTGCTTCAATCTACTAGTGTCAGTGCTCTCCAGTGCCAGTAAAGAAGGCGTCCTGTAGGTAATATGCTGGCCTTCTTTGGAAATGGGCTCCAGCAGCCATAGTTTGGCCATTGGTTTAAAAAAAAACACTCCAGACTCAGAGCTTTTGCAGTGATCTTTCAAAAGTTTTGGTGTATTTCTGAGTTGGCAACAGAACTCACATATCATTTAATTGAAATAATAATGCTGCATGTCTGAAAGTGGAAAGTACTCTACAAAATGCTAAGTGCGTGGGTGATGTGTGGGGCCAAAGTCAGTGATAGCTCCCGAAGTCCAGCAAATGATCCCTGTAATCCAGCAGAGCTGACAATGCCACTGCAGTCCCGTCCCTTGGTAATGGCACGTTCTTTTCTTCCAGAATCGCGTCCCGGGTCCCTCAGGTCCTAAAGGGTCCAAGGGTTACCGAGGCCCTGAAGGCCCCCCGGTAAGTAACCCAGCAGACTGGAGGGGACAGAGCACCGAGGACTAGGGCCACTGGGAGCTTCCTGATCTGCTCTTCTGACTCGCTTGTGGTGAACTGCAGGCCAGTTTGACAGAGATTGTTGTGTCCAGTTTTGATCCCAGTTGTCAGCTCCTGAAGCCCTGGGCAGTGACAGAGCTCTAGGAACTCTATAACAGACATTCGAAGCGGCGCTGGGTGTCGGTCCAACAGGAAATTCCAATATTTCCACAATTGTTTGCGTCCCAAATTGTGACGAAATATTGAAATATCAACATTTTTCACAAAACAAACTATTCTGAAAATTTTTGATTCAGAACTGTCTAAACATTTCTTTCCAGGATTGTCGACCAAAACAAACCATTGAGACATTCCCAAAATAGAAACATTTTGTTTCAGTTTGCAAACTGACTAGAAATACTTCAGTGCAACATTAAACCAAGTTTCACCATTTTTGCGCATTGCCTCATGGGAGTTGTTGTTTGGGAGCCTGATGCCTCCATTATCCCCTATGGGCCATTCCCCTGGTTGCACTACAGCTCCCATGATGCACCCACAGTCATGTGACTCCAATGATATACCACACAGTTTAGTCAGTGGAGAGTCTGCATTGCCTCATAAGAGATGTCCTCCCGTGAGCCCCACCCTTAGGAGAGAATAGGGGCTCGAAATACAACTCCCAGGAGGCAATACACCACAATAAGGAATGTAGTTTAATGTTGAACGGACTCAAAATGAAATGCTTTGGGTCAGGTCAGCAAAATGAAATGTTCAATTTGGGTTGAACCTCTCAGAAACAAAATAGTTTGTTACATTACTTGCAACAGAAAATCAGTAGGTTTTGGCAAAGTTGAAATTTTCTCATAGAACATTTCAGTGAAGCAGAAACTACATTTTCCCTCAGAGAAAACCATCCCAGTGGAAAATTCCCACCCAGCATTAACTGTACGTTGTGCATGAATTCTACCATGTTGCTGCAGCGACAGCTCACAGCCGGACCACTGTTATACCTCACATGCCCAAACACATCCAGTTCAGTTTTCCACTCCTCATGTGCCTATGGCAACCTCACACTGACTCTGATGGGGAAAATAAATGTCTCCTTTTCCTCTGGGCAAGCAAATTCTCTACTGAAGAGGAGAATTCAGATGGAGACCAGTGAAAATGGACTATAGACCATTGCCTGAATTAGCCAATGCTATAATGCAGACCATGCCTTCACTAGGGCATCTGAGCCCAGCTGATAAATACAGCTGGGAGGGTGACAGGAACCGAGGGCCCGACTCCGCACTGCCCTGCCCTCCTGGGAAAATGAGCA
>NW_020664731.1:104439-131605 GCF_002925995.2 Terrapene triunguis | reverse complement strand
CGGCGGCGCGGCGCTTGGCGGGGGCGGCGCGGGGCGCGGCGCTGGGGGGGGGTTCCGGCAGCGCGGTGCTCGGCAGGGGGGGCGGGCTCTGGCGGTGCGGCGCTCGGCGGGGGGGACTCGGCGGGGCAGCGCTTTTTTTTGCTGCTTGGGGCAGCCAAAAAGAACCGGCCCTGCTTGCAGTGCGGCCTGCGAGGTGGCATGGGGAGGTCAGCACTGTACCCCCGCATGGGGCTGATCTGCACAGCCTTGTCTCTCCTGTGTTTGTACAACAGGAGAGCTACTTCCCATTGGTGTTCCCACAGGAGCCCAGCCCTTGGGCAGGGAAGGCTAGCCAGTGACCTGCCCTGGGGTAGCGGGAGGGGCTGCTGCTGCTCAGCGGTCAGCCTCTGGCCACTGGCAGAGTGGTACCACCAGACTCGGAAGCATGCCCAGCCCTAGCTGGCCACTGGCTCTGATGTCAGGGGGAGAGAGAGGGTGCCATGGCTGTGACAGAGATGGAGGGGACATTCCCTCCTCCGCAGAAACTCCACTATTTTTAGCAGTGCGTTTCTGGCCTCGTCTGGCGAATGTGGATAAGGCTGGTGCATGGAAGCTGGGAGCTGCCACATTACGCAGCTGGAGTGGTTTGGGAAAGTGCTTCTGATGATTTACCTTATGGCTTGGCTCCATGGGCCTGCTCAGACAGGCAGATGGACCTGCTCAAAGCTCAGCTCCAGTGGCTGAGTCCTGGAAGCGACTCTACTTTTCCAGACTCTGCTCTGTGTTGTTTAACAGCAGATAGTCCGGAGGTAACTGCAGACAGCTTTGGCTCCTCTCTTACCCGTCTTTTCACTGCTTTGTTTGACAGGGACCTCCCGGACTCCCAGGGCCTCCAGGACCAGATGTGAGTGACACCGATTGTGTGCACCGCTTGCTTTCAGCTGCCCTGTGCTAGGGCTTGAGGGGAACCATATTCCTTTAGCAGGTTCTTAGACAGCAGCATGTGCAGGGCAAGTCCCCAGTAGGGCTGTATAAACTCCAGGACGTAGCCAGAAGGAGGCCAAACCCAGTTGTGTCTTCCTACCTGCATGCCCTCGCAGTAATTCCAATCGGTCTTTTCTACCAGTCTGAAGCCCTGTGTTTTGTTGGGCCCAGCCGTTCACGTAGATGTAAGGGCCTGGGTTTCCTCCCACTGAGGAGGACACAAGCATATACCTCACCCCCTAGTATCAATATGGGTTCCATGACATATGCCCGAAGTAATAGCACTGGCATCCTTTGACTGCGATTTCTCAGAGATTAATGCATTTTTAGTACACTGAGGCCCTTCAGCGTTTCTTTTCCTTTCTTTTCAGGAATGTGAAATTTTAGACATCATAATGAAAATGTGCTGTGAGTATCCCCCTCCTGGTCGGTCTGGGAAGGCAGGCAGCCTGCCAAGCCAGCTAGCCACCTGCAAGCCCTTGATCTGGGACTGGCTACTGGGTAGTGACCTGCCAGACAAGCTCATGCAACGGCTGGTGTTGCTGCAGGGAAACCCCTGTGGAAAAAGAGAAACTTTTTAAACAGATTCTTGCCTGAGATTTTTTTCACAGGTGAAAACCTGAGCAAAGCCCAGGGAAGCGTGGCGCATGCCCTGCTCCTGAGGGGCTGTGCTGCCCCATGAGGCCATGCTGCCCACCCCAGTGCACTGCAGAGCACAGCTCTGTTCCCCTGGGGTTGAAGGGAGCATGGGGCCAGTGTGTCTGTCTCTGGGTGGACCCTGCAGTTCAGAAGCCCTCCCCTGAGTAGGGGCATTGGCTGCAGAAACTCTGACAGTCCATGTGCTGCAACAGTAGAGCCCAAAGCCCATTTACTCAGCGCATTTCAGCTCGGAACCTCTCCTATGCCCAAAGCAGACTGAGAACTACCCCAGGATGGCAGGTCAGCCATCCTGGTGTGCCAGCCAGTCCCCTGACAGCACTGGGGTGTGAGGGCCCTGCTTTCAGTCCCTCATCCTCCACTCATCAGGGGCGGAGTGAAGTGGCACGGGTGGAAAATCTAGGCATCGCTACCTTGTCAAGGAGTCACCCACAGTGATACCAGCTTCTGCCACTTTTCACCCACAATGAACCATGGGACTAGTCACTGCAGAAGGGTCAGAGATGGAGAAGCAGGCACCATTCCCATCCAACATGCCAACTGACTGAGGGTTTGGCAACTCAGTCCTCTGGGGGGTCTAACACTATCTGCAGCTGGGAGAGCATCTGAAAATGCAGGCCCTCCATAAAGCAAGCCCTGTGCCACCCAGACTGTCAGGGCTTGATTTTTAATGCCTCGTGTGCAAAGGCATGTGTAATTTACACATACCACTTTTGCAACTGCATGTGCAAATCAGATAGTTGGTGGTGGCCAGTGAGACACATGCAAATACCTGAATTGCATGTGCAAACACTGAATTTGTGCGTGCTCCTAGTAACTGCACATACAAATTATGTGCACATCTCTGCATGTATTTTTGAATGCAGTCTTGCATCTGACTTTGAAAATCAAGCCCTTAATATTTTTCATTAAAAAAGGGAATTGAACGTCTCTTACTGTGACCACCGGGGAGCATGATGCTGTTTGCCCTGCATGCAGTGCTCAGTTAACCTGGCCAGCCGGGGAGCTGAGTTTGCACTCTGCACTCTGACTGACAATTACGTAATCTGTCTGGGTTTGTCCTTTATTTATGTTGTTTAAAGTAATAAATCACTGTATCTAGGAAAGAAACTTGGCCAAATAAATTGTTTCAAACCTTCTAATACCTAATGCATCCAACCCTGCAGAATGTGATAAGAGACGCTATCGACAGTGTTTGGGCAAGTTTTCAGTGCATGGTGACTGCATGGGGTTTTTAAATTTGAACTAACATTTCTCAGCCCGTATTTAGCACAGGTAAGCAGCATTCCTTGTACACAGTCTATTCTAAAACTTCCTCTTCTGTTTAGAAAATGATTGGCCAGTCCACCGAATCGCAGACATGTGTTTGGATACTTCCTGAAAGATTCTGTTTGGGTATCATCTGGTAGTAATATATTCTCCACGCACATTCCCTGAGGCTCGTCAATCTTTTCATTGAAACCCCTCTTGTCTAGCTGGTGCTGAGGCCTGATGCTGAACGTGTGCGTTCTGAACCTAGGAGATGTTTTTAAATGTACCACATGTGTGGGAAGCCTCCGTGAATGGAGACATTGTAATTTAGCTGTGTCCTTGTGTACATCACTCATGCTGTAATATTTCATGGCAGCTCTTGCAGTTGTACTGCCTGAGTTACTGGGTGGAAGAACATTCAGTTCACTCTGCTTTAACATTCTCTCTCTCTCCCTTTCTTCCAGCTTGCTGTGGTGAGTGTCACTTTACAAACTCTTTGGGAATGTTTCCTGGTTCTTTTGCTCGTTTCCATCCCACCTCCTTCCTGCTCCAGTACCCGAAGCCACAGTAACTAGCCAGGCAATTCAATCTGGTCGTGTCGAAAGAGCTCAGAGAACACAGCCTCAGAACCAAGCAGGAATTGTAGCAGGGAAAGCTTGAGGGCCTCCGGCACTCGCAATAAGGAGGCCAGAGTGCGTCTGGCTGTATCTCTAGAAGATAACTGTCCAGATGACCCATGGCCAGCAATGCTCTGGGAGACGTTTTCCCACCATTTCTGTACTGAAAGAGACAGTAAGAGAACTGAAAGAGTTCTGCACATGTTGTAAATCCAGATCTGCTGCCCCCTCCCCTCCCCTCTCCTCCCTTCCCTAGGATGAGGGAGTTGCCATTTCACTTCCCTTTACAATGTCTTGATGGAGTGGTTTAGGAACCCAAAGACACCAGGGGTGTGGGGGTGGCTGAGGAAAATTGTTTTCCAGTGGTGGAGCTTCCCCATCAAACCCAGATGGCCCAGTCAATCTGTAGGTGAGTCAGATTCAGGGGCTTGGAGGAGAGCTAGCTGAATCTGACTCACCCACAACCTACACCTCTGTCTCTTCTGAGCTAAGTAGCTGGAAGAAATGAGAATTGTAAGGGATCTGGTTAGTGCAGTTTGAGCTCTTTGAAATGTTGCCTGTGTGTTTAATAAGCTGGGTAGAGCATTTAAAGGTCAGGAGAGGCCGTGGGGAAATCAAAAGGAATAACTAGCTAACTAAATCTCCAATCCTACGTGTGGAGATTTTGCTGCTTGCTTTTGGGCTACATCTTCTCTGTTAGCAAAGCGAGCGTGTCACTATGGACTGACACCAGCTGTCACTCCACGGGCTCGTGCAAGCTGCACTAGGCTGTGTCAAAGCAGCCAGGCTGTCTAACCCACATCCCTCTGGGTCTGTGCTTTGCTGCAGAATGTAAATGCGGCCCCATCGACGTGCTCTTCGTGTTGGACAGCTCGGAGAGCATCGGCCTGCAGAACTTCCAGATTGCCAAGGATTTCATCATTAAAGTCATTGACAGGCTGAGCAAAGATGAGCGTGTGAAGGTGAGTTTTCAAGGGGACATGGACTGTGCGCACAGCGGCAGGTACAAATCTCCCTCCCACGCAGAATGGATGGACTGAGCCACCTCACACGGGGCAGAGACACACACCAGGCAAATGCTCCTCACTTGTATGCTGACAACATAAGGCTCAGTTGGTAAATAACATGTAACTACAGGGGGCTCCTGCCCAGCTGAGCAGAGCAGCGGCAGCGGAAGCTCCTAATACAACATACCAATCCTGCACTCTCCAGAACCCTTTGCCATGGGCTTGTCTTCCTTGCCTCAGAATAGCCAATTCTTAGGGGACTTGTTCTGAGGAACGCTCTCTGGGTGGCTGGATTAGATGAACGGGGAATTCCGTTCCAGCTCCCTTTGAGTCTATAAAGCTCCCTAGCTAATACACTTGTGGCCGAGATGTTCAAACATGGGTTCATGCAGTTAAGCTCCTAAGCCTACGTCCAGGTAAGTGCCGGGGCAGCGCCTGGGAGAGGAGTTTGGGAAGAGTGCTACTGTGCTGAAGCCACTCTCAGCCGCCACCGTGGCCTCTAGGAGATTGTGGCTGCCGAGTGGATGCAAAAACACTGTCCGAAGCTGCTCTAAGTTATGCTGGGGCCTGGCTAAGATTAAGGGAAGCACAAAGGTGGTTTATTGCCCTTCCCGGCCACCTCCATCTGTTCCTACACTGAGTCCAGCTGGAACAAAACGGAGAAGGATAGGAGGGAAGATCCCATTGCTGAGTATAGACCTGGACTTGTAACGGCGAGCCCTCTCCTCCCCAGAAGCAGGGGATGGGCCTGGAAGTGGGACCCTCCCTCCACTCATTCTGGGTCAGTGATGATGTGTAGGGGCTTTTTTAGCAGGCCACAGCATCTCTAGGCACTTCAGGCACAAAATAGGGTCTTTCTGAGCTGCCTATGGGCCCCGGGATGCATTACCCTCTCGCTAACATGTGGTTGACGATGTTTGTCACAGATCCACAGGGTCTGGTCCATGCCCCAGCCTGTAACCTGTGACCTGTTTAGTGTGCCAGGCCCTAAGGACCCACACAGTTCCATGGAGCAGGCCCTGGCCTCCACAGCTCTGAAACTGGGCCTTTGGGTGCCAGCAATCCTTGTTGCTCTCCGTGGCTCCCTGCAGTGAGTCCAGCCATGCCAGAGTCCTGCCAGAGGCTTGTTTCCCACCTCCTTTGGGCACAGGGCTCCCAGGGCCTATTTGCAGTGACACCAGGCAGCCCTCTCAAAACCAGGACACCATCTGTTGGGCACCTGGCTACAGAACCCAATGCTTAGCAGAGAGAAGCAAAGGTTAGACATCGTCCGTACTGACTAACGCCAGTGCTCCCTTGAGCCATGCAGCTGTAGGAACCATCTTGGTTTCCTTTCTCTGTCTCTTTGTCTGTCAGTTCCAGGTGAGGCCGGTGTCTCTCGGACACCCACAGCTGGCCTCTGCCAACCGACTCAGGCTTGTGGGGCTCAGGCTGCGGGGCTGTGTCACTGCTGGGTAGACTACCGGCCTCGGCTGGAGCCCAGGCTCTAGGACCCTGCAAGGTGGGAGGGTCCCAGAGCTCGGTCTCCAGCCCAATCCCGGAAGTCTACACAGCAGTGAAACCCGCAGCCCAAGCCCCACAGGCCCGAATCAGCTGGCACAGGCCAGCCGCGGGTTTTTCTTTGCGGTGTACATGTACCCTGAGAGCTCAGCTCTACACCTCTTTGTTCTCCGAACTCAGCTGGGCTGTGTTCCCATGTTCAGCTGCATCGGTAGCGAGGAGTTAATTGTCAGTCCTTGGGGTTCCCATTGTCTCTGGAGGGTTGTTGAGTCACACGTGCTGATTCCAGCCAGCCAGTCCTAGTGGCTCTGTGTCTCAAGTCCCTAGGCTGATCTCCCATGGCCTACGGAGAACACAAATTCTTTCCCCCCAATGGATGCCAAGGTAGGGGGGCCACTCACACGTCCCTGGAAAACCGGACATTCGGGGCCTTCCGGGAACAGCGTGGGCCTGCCCCTGTCCACTGGTGTGTCAGTGTGTGTACGCTCACCCTGTGGGGGGAGGGATTTTTAAGAGCCAGAGGGGGTGAAGTGGTGACCCCGTCCAATACCGGACAAAACCATGTCCTGTTTTGTCCCAGTACTGGAAGAGAAGAGGACTGTCCAGTTTAATATCGGACGAGCAGCTTCCCTGGGCCCAGGTGATAGGTACAGAGTCATGCCGATAACTCATACATATATGACAGAAAATTCCTGCCTTGATCACAACTTCCATTCATGTCTCACCATTGCTCAACAGTTTGAACCTGGGGATTCCCGAGTGGGTGTCGTACAGTACAGCCATGACAACACCCAGGAGCTGGTGGCTATGGGCGATGCCAACATTAACAACATCGGAGCCTTGAAGGAGTAAGTCTATAGGCCTGGGAGCTGGGCTTCAGTCAGCCGCTCAGAGACCAGTGCCAGTTACTGTCCTGCACGTAGCACTGCCTGGGTCCTGCATCACTGAGTCCTGCTGCTGTAATAAGCAGCAACATGCTAATTGCATCGTAACTGTGGGTGTGTCGCAGCCCTGTGTAGACGTACCCAGAGTCAGCAGCGGGGCTTTGGAGGGCCTGTCCCAATGTGCTGAGACGAGTGATGGTCAGAGGTGGGTGGCATGCTATTTCCTTCGCTCGTGCACAGTCTGTAGCGACTGTATTTCTCCTTAGCTCGGCCTGACAACACACCCAATCAATCCCATCCTGCAGTGAGCTCTGAGCGGTGTCCATCTCCACAAGTGCTCAGCTCTTCGTCATATCACAAGCCATTTACAAGAGATTATGCCCTTGGCTGGCATGTACGGACTACATAGGTCTATAAAGCCCTCTCAGTGGTGTGGATGCAAGGAGTTGTGCCAGTGGAGGCCAAACCCCTACTTGCTCTCCCAGATTAAGTGACTGGGTGTCTAAATGCATGCAGTGGTGAGAACAGAGTGTGGGTCCCCTCCAAGGGGATGCAAGCGCCTCATGTGTGCAAGTGGATTGCATCTGCTAGGTTGACTGACCAAGAACACCGCATTTGCTGGCAGACCTGTTCAACAGCAGAACAGTCCTTCCCACCTGGGAGCAGAAGTCTTTGCTTTCGCTGGTCATTTAGCCATGAAATATGAAGCAGCCCAGCAAACCCCTCTTGTCCTGTAATACCAGCTCATCAGCCACAAAAGCAGCTCATTCCCAGCTGTGAACTCATCTGACCTCTGAAGTTTTGGGGGGGAGGATTGTCTAGGACTAGGGCCTGTTCGCGCTGACCTCCCTTTGCCACTTGCTTGCAGGGCCGTGAAGAATCTGAACTGGATAGCGGGTGGCACCTACACTGGGGAAGCCCTTCAGTTCACCAAGGAGAAACTGCTGGCGCGGTTTGCCTCCGACAAGAGGGTGGCCATCGTCATCACAGACGGACGGTCTGACACGCTGCGGGACCTCACCCCGCTCTCCTCGCTCTGTGAAATCAACACCCAGGTAGGCGAGCCTGGGCCTGAGGCTAGCTGCCGCTTCCCGAGAAGGGAGGTCCCTAGAAGAAGAGGGCAGCCTTGCTCTGAGCAGTAGCGACTGTCTAGGCAGACGTGGTGCAGCTGACGCCTGCGCTCCTGGTGCCAGTGCACGCTAGCGCGAACCACCACGACAGGGAGAGTTAGTGTCAGTGCAACTGATGAGCACTTATCTATTAATCACGTCTACTGGTGTGTATGTGATGTGTGTGTTGGGATCACACCCCTCTTTCCTGCCTGTCTGCTGGTCATCTTCATTAGAAAACTCTTCATGTTCATATAGTTCATGCCACAGCTGGCCCAGTGGGAACCAGAGCCTGACTGAAGGCACCGGGGCACCACCGCAGTACAGAGAGACAGAGTGACAACCAACCCGTTAAACCCCAGTAACGAATCTGTGCTTGTCCTGTAGGTTGTTTCCCTGGGCATAGGTGACATCTTCCGAGCATCCCCTAACTCGGAGCAGCTCGGTGTCATTGCTTGTGAAGGCACATCCTACCGCCCGGGACTGTCTGTTCAAAGGGACAACTACGCTGAGCTGCTGGATGACACGTTCCTCCAGAACGTGACCTCATATATCTGCCGAGGTGGGTGACCATCCTCCACTGGCGTTGCTGTGACCCAGCTGAGCCTTGCTGTGGGATGGTGCCCACATGCTGCTTACCTGTCTGTAGTGTTGCTGGAGAGCCAGAAGTGACACGGGGGGCAATACACAATGGGAACTGGGGGGCTAATGGGGGAGGGGTGGTCACAGCCTGATTGTTTGGAGCGGTGGTGGCCCTGATCACGTCCCAGCTGATCATGTTCTCAGCTGTTATTCCGAAAGGGAGCAGCCTGTGTTCTGAAGTCAGGGGAACGGAGGCGATTCAGGAGTCAGATCAATGAGGGATTCTACCATTGTCTCGGACTTTGGGTAAATCAATAACAAGAATCTTTGGATGTTTCCAAATTGCCAGCCTCTCTCCAGCCAAGGGAGGTTTTAGCAGACAGTGGCCCTCTTACAATACACGACACTGGCAGGATGAGCACTGCAGTTAGACCCTGAGATTCAGAAGCACTTTCCAATTAGGTACCTGCCTTTTTGTGCCATCTGATGACTGTCTCATACATTCAAGCACAGGGGGGCCTCAAGCTAGTCAAGGCTCTAAGCGCTACCGCAGTACAAATAAGGCATCGCAGCACTGTGATTTACCAGTAAATCCGGCAATTACCTGCCCAAGTGCTGTCGAATGTGCCTACAGTTAATTGCAGGTTAAAAACACAGGCACAAAACTGGAGGCTGTGATAAAGTCCTCCCGGAAATCATGGTTGAAATGCCAGGGCCTTATGGTCCTTCCGTGCCCATTTGTTGATGGGGGCTGGTATTGGCCTACTCTAGACATCGGCTCTGCAGTCCAGGTACCCTAATGTGGATGTGGGGTTGGGGTGATCCTGTAATCTCTCTGCCGCCCTGAGACTTGGGACACCTCAGCCCCTCCTGAGACACATTTCTAGATCTAGTGGAGAGCTCCCGTCTCAAGACGAGGCCCTGCCCGCCACTCCCCCATCTGCTCTGACAATGCCCTCTCCCTAGTGCTAAGCTCCGGTAAGGCTGTTTCATTGGCACTGCCACCTGGTACGTACACAGCTAGACACACGCTTGGCTTCCTCTGGGAACAGAGGGAGCTGCACCTCGCAGCGTGGCCCCTCCCTGAATCATTCCTGGGCACCCAGCCTGTCCCTGAGGATCAGTCACTGCCACCTAGCCACAGGGACAAGCTGTGGTGTTCACTCTCCACCACCCAGACCTCCCGGATTTTACAGGGAGCAGAAGAACTGGAGCATCTAGCAGTGGTGCTGAGAGTCGCTTCCTGCATGCCCGTGAAATCCAGCATGGCACCGTGCAATCAAACGTGGGGTAACTGCCCTGGTGGCTCCACTATCATCAGGGAGAGCCATCCTGGGGCATCTGGCAATAGCACTGTGACTAATGGGCGTTGGGTGTGCTGCAGGGAGCCCCAGCCCTCTCCTGCGAATCTGGCTATCAATGCTGAGTACTGGGTGGAGCTCTGAGGGATGGTGCCCTGCATAGACTGAATGTTCTAATCCCGGGGTGCCATGAGGATACCATCGGCCTGGTGTCTAGACAAGAAATACCCTTCCTGAGTGAGGGGAATGATTTAAGGTGGTTTGTTTTGCTTGTTTCTCTTGCAGAGAAGAAATGTCCAGACTACAGCTGCACAAGTGAGTATTTCCGACTCGTGAGAGGCAGCCCAGGAAGGAGGGCATGTGGGGGCGCAGAGGTGGGGGCTTAGCACTGTACCGAGAATCTGAGATACAGTTTCTGAGTGGAGAGGACCACACAGTAGGATCTGTTTCTGAGTCCAAAAAATGAATCTAGGCTTGCCGGGCTGTACTGCTGGCCTGGATGGAGAGCACACAGTGGTGAGGAAGAGGCAACTAAGTCAACAGTAATAATGGAGGACTTCAACTATCCACAGACACGCTGGACAAATGACACAGTGGAGTAAGGGCTAGAGTAGACTGAATATTTGCCTCCAGAGCAGCTAGAACTCTGACTAGAGGGGCCATTCTTGGTTTAGTCCTAAGTGACACCCAGAAGTTGCTTCAAAAAGCAGGCATAGTTGAACCACGGAGTAATAATGACCACGGTGGAATTAAGTTTGGAATTCTTGGGGAGGGAAAGGTACCGAAATTAGCACAGTGACAGTAAACTTTAGAAAAGGGGATTTTTTTTTAATGTGGAGTTTAATCCAGAACACCCTAAAGCTAAAAGTAAGTAAAAAAAAATCCTTAGACTCAGCATGGAGGCTGCTAGATCAAACGAATCAGAGCCCCAGAAGGCATTCACACTCCTAGACAAAAAAGGAAGCAGGAGGGCAAGGAAAACAGCCTAGTGTGTTTAAATGACAAGGGACTATAGGTTTTTCAAGCAACATACAGACCTGAGAATCCACCCGAGAGAAGCCGATAGAAAAGAGCAAGATAAAGTGTGAGATGAAACTCAGGGAAGCATAGATTGAAGAGCATAGAGGCAAAGACTCCAAATTCATTGAGTCTTCAGTAGCAGGAAGCCAGAGACAACCAATGAGGCCACTGGACTCTGATGGGGAAGGGGAGCAATTAAGGAAGATAAGCCATGTAATAACAAAGAAACTTTCTCTATGCAGTCAACTTCACAGGGCCAGCTGACATCACTCTCTTGGTGGACAGCTCCACCAGCGTTGGGAGCCAGAACTTTGAGCTCACCAAGAAGTTTGTGAAGCGGCAGGTGGAGCGGTTCCTGACAGCGCACATGCCTTCGGAGGACTCTGTGCGCGTCTCCGTTGTCCAGTACAGCGGCAAGAACCAGCAGAGAACAGAGGCACCGTTTTTGCAGAACTACACAGAGATCGCCAAAATGATTGATGACATGGAGTTCCTTAATGATGCCACAGATGTCAGTGCCGCCCTCCGGTACGTCACCAACCTGTACCGGCAGTCTTCCCGGGTCGGCGCCAACAAAAGGGTACTGATCCTATCAGATGGCAACTCTCAAGGGATCACAAGAAATGACATAGAGAAGGCAGTGCAGGAGGCTCAGCGGGCGGACATTACGATATACGTGCTGGCGATAGGCAGCCAAGCCCACGAGTCCAACCTCCAGGCCCTTGTTACTGGGAAGACCAAAGAGCAAAATGTGGCCTATGAGGCGAACCATCTCTTCCGAATGCCTGACTACAACTCCCTGCTGCAAGGTGTCTTCTACCAAAAAGTCTCCAGGAAGGTCGCTACTGAGAATTGAGTGGCAGGGAGGACCTCCCGCAACCCAGAGGACAGGCTGTGTATGCTTTGCGTCTCTTAAAAATGAAAAAGTTAGCAATATTCTTGATGAACTTGTGTTTATATATAAAGCCATAGTGCCAGAGTCTGTCTGTGCACAACCCCCTGCCCCTGCTTGGAGCTCCCTTTTCATCCCCTTGGGTCTGAGTTGCCTTCCCCATCCTCTGAGTCCCCCCAGCAGACAAGCCCAGGGGCAGCCTAGCTACTAGCCTCCTGAACACATACAGACCCCTGGGGCGAATTAGACTGACGAGATGAAGACCACTAAGAACTTGCCCGGTTTTACAAGATTGATCACAGACTTTACATACCGATTTTTGGTTTTCTTTATTCAAATTAAAGCTCTTTGCTTGCCCCGTTCTCCAGGGGCCTCACCAATGCCGTGTTTAAGGTTAAACTTTAAAGTGCCAACATCTCTCTGACCAATAGACAGGTAGGATCATGGTCATGGCTGGCAGGTTTGTTTTACATCTCCTGCTCCAGTGGGGGACGAAAGGGCTTTAAAACCATCCTCAGCATTTTGGTGCCGGAGATGGGTCCAAAGTACAAACGGCTCTCAGTGCCATGGAGTTAGACTCTGTTCAGCACATCCATATCTCCCAGGGCAGTAGTGGAGGTGATGGAGCACAGCGCAGCACTGGCTGGCCCCCATCCACCCCCATCCATATCAATGGGATTCAACGGGGCATAAATCCAATCACATTGGACCTATTGACTTAAAAAGAGTTGGAGAATAGCCAGAGGGGAAAACAGTGGAAGAACAAGGTAACAGTGCTCCTGTGCTACCTAATGTCATTCCCATGTAACAAAGCTGTAAATCCCATCAGTGATCTTATGATCTGTTACGTTCCAAAGTATCCTTTAGAAAATCTGTCAAGGCACATTGTAGTATATACTGATGCAGAATCCAGTGATGTCAATGGAAAGATTCCCATTAGCTTCAGTGGGTTTGGGATCAGGCCCTATAAGATATGATAACAAGCTAAGGTGCTATCTCTACCTGGGTGATGTCTGCCCTATATGTTTACACGGTAATTGCCAAGACCACGCTAAAGATGTGGATTGGCTTGGAGAAGTTTCATTCAGTGTTCCCAGTGGTGCTCTTGCTATGAAATCATGTGTTTCAAAAAGAAATGCCGTTGATAACGTCAATGTTGCAGTCTATTTTACTCTGTAACCAAGATCCATTTTACCAGTTAGTTTTATTTTATGCCTGTTTTACTGAAATGTCTCCACGTCAAGAGTTTGTCCAAATAAATGGTTTTCCACAGTCCTGTTGGCAGGCTGTCTGTGTGTAAATGTAACCCAGGGAGATGGACTTAGCTTGGTGATTTCATAACTTGTGGAAGGAGCCACTACATGGAAAGTGTGGCTAACTCTCAGTACATCACACAAGAGCCTGTGGTGATCTATGAGTCTCTACAGAGCTGCGTGGGAACTCTGCATATGAATACAAGGGAAGGGAACCAGTGTTTATAGCTCACAAAAATGGTCTCTTGGATTTCCTGATTTCAGAAATGTTCCCAGTTCCATGTCCCAGGGATCTATTGGTCAATGTATTTCTTGCACACACAAATATTACACTGAAAGAACGTTAAGGTTGCAAAGTCGAGCACTGAGGAAATACCAGAATTAAGGTCCATCCATGCAACTTAAATTTGACCCCCTTTTGTGTATGCATTCTGATGCAGTCTTTGCTTCCAGTCACACACTATTTCTGCACAGGCTCCCTGCCTCATTCAGGGCACAGGAGGGACAGTGCTCATTGTGTGAGCAGCTGTTCAATATTTTGTTTTCTCACTGTTCAATGGGTGCCCCCAGATCTTATTTACTGCTCCCTATTCAAACCCTGCTCCAGAGACAGAATTAATAATGACCTCCTGAGCTTTTCTCATCGCTGCAGTGTCTGAGTGCTTCACAAACAGTAAGGAATTTAGCTCACCTGTGAAGTGAGTGGGTATTAGCCCCATTTTACAGATGGAGAACTGAAGCACAGAGAGATTAAGGTCATAAGTGTCCACTAGTGTGCAGTGCCCAACTTGAGGTGACCTGGGCCTTGTGGAAACAGTGGGAAAGATTTGAGAGAAGAGGCTACAACACAAAAGCTTCCAAAGAGGCCTGAAGATCTGGACCCAGACTTTTTTCCTGTTTTAAAAGCCACCAATTCTCCCACTCCCGCAGAGGCAAATATAAAATGACCCACTTCCTCCCATGCCCTCATCATGAATCAGACAGCTGTAAACAGTTATCTGCTTTCCCTGGTTAGCCCTCCCCCTTCAACCTGCACCACAGCATAGGTATTTTGAAGCAAATTCCAAGCAATGCCCCACAGCAATACAGTGATATCTTGATGCATGGGATGCATCCACTACCACTGCTAGAGCTGCTCTTCCATAGATGCATAGACTCTAAGGCCAGAAGGGACCATTGTGACCATCTAGTCTGAGCTCCTGTACAGCACAGGCCAGAGACCTGCCCCACAATCATTGCTAGAGCAGAGCTCTTAGAAAAAAAAATCCAACCTTGATTTTAAAATTGTTAGTGATGGAGAATCCACCACAACCCTTGGTAAATCGTTCCAATGGCTAATTACTCTCCCTGTTAAAAATTTACACCTTATTTTCAATCTGAATTTGTCTAGCTTCAACTTCCAGCCGTGGGATCATTTTATACTTTTCTCTACTAGATTGAAGAGCGCACTTATTTAGTCACGTTCAGCTGATTATCCATGACAACATGCCTCACCCCAAATCTTTTTCAGAGTCACTACTTCCCAGGATACTGTCCCTCATCCTGGAAGTATGGCTGACATTCTTTGTTCCCAGAATCAGAGTAGCAGCCGTGTTAGTCTGTATCCGCAAAAAGAACAGGAGTACTTGTGGCACCTTAGAGACTAACAAATTTATTAGAGCATAAGCTTTCGTGGGCTACCGAAGAAGTGGGTTGTAGCCCACGAAAGCTTATGCTCTAATAAATTTGTTAGTCTCTAAGGTGCCACAAGTACTCCTGTTCTTTTTGTTCCCAGAAGTATACATTTACATTTTGCCATATTAAAGCGCATATTGTTTGCTTACGGCCAGTTTATCAAGCAATTCAGAGTGATTGGAATCAGCAACCCTCCATTATTTACCACACCCCCAATTCTTGTGTCATCGGAAAACTTTGTCAGTGATGATTTTATGTTTCTTTCAGGTCATTGATAAAGATGTTAAATAGTGGAGAGCAAGAACCGATCCCTGCGGGGTCCCACTGGAAACAGACCTGCTTGATGACGATTCCCCATATACAGTTACATTTTGAGAGCTATCAGGCAGCCCGTTTTTAATCCAATTATTGTGTGCCATGTTAATTTTACATCATTCTAGATTTTTACTAAAAATATCATATGGTACCATGTCCAATGCCATACAGAAGTCTATTCAGTCATCACTATTACCTTGATCAACCAAACTTGCAATCTCATCAAAAAAGCTATCGAGTTAGTTTGACAGAATCTATTTTCCATAAACCCATGTTGAATTGAGTCCCATGTCAGCCATTCCATTGTCGTGCCTGTGATTGATGTCAGGCTGACAGCCCATAATTATTCATGTCATTCCAGTTACCCTTGTTAAAAATTGGCACATTAGTTTTCCTCCATTCTTCAGGAACTTTCCCAGGGCTCCAAGACTTCCCGAAAATCAACACTAATGGTCCAGTGAGCTCCTCAGCCAGTTTTTTTAAAACTCTTGGAGGCAAGTTATGTGGATCTGCTGATTTGAAAATGTCTGACTTTAGTAGCTTCTGTTTAGCATTCTCCAGAGATACTAGTGGAATTGAAGGAATGTTATCACCATATGATGAGACTATCATAGAATCATAGAATATTAGGGTTGGAAGAGACTTCAGGGGGTCATCTAGTCCAATCCCCTGCTCAAAGCAGGACCAACACCAACTAAAGCATCCCAGCCAGGGCTTTGTCAAGCCAGGCCTTAAAAACCTCTAAGGATGGAGATTCCACCACCTCCCTAGAGAACCCATTCCAGTGCTTCACCACCCTCCTAGTGAAATAGTGTTTCCTAATATCCAACCTAGACCTCCCCCACTGCAACTTGAGACCATTGCTCCTTGTTCTGTCATCTGCCACCACTGAGAACAGCCGAGCTCCATCCTCTTTGGAATCCCCCTTCAGGTAATTGAAGGCTGCTATCTAATCCCCCCTCACTCTTCCTTTCTGCAGACTAAATAACCCCAGTTCCCTCAGCCTCTCCTCGTAAGTCATGTGCCCCAGCCCCCTAATCATTTTCGTTGCCCTCTGCTGGACTCTCTCCAATTTGTCCACATCCCTTCTGTAGTGGGGGGACCAAAACTGGACGCAATACTCCAGGTGTGGCCTCACCAGTGCCGAATAGAGGGGAATCATCACTTCCCTCGATCTGCTGGCAATGCTCCTACAAATACAGCCCAATATGCCATTGGCCTTCTTGGCAACAAGGGCACACTGCTGACTCATATCCAGCTTCTCAGCCACTGTAATCCTCAGGGCCTTTTCTGCAGAACTGCTGTTTAGCCAGTCGATCCAGCAAGTTAAAGAAGTATGGGCTGGATGAATGGACTATAAGGTGGATAGAAAGCTGGCTAGATCATTGGGCTCAACGGAAAGTGATCAATGGCTCCATGTCTAGATGGCAGCCGGTATCAAGCAGAGTGCCCCAAGGGTCGGTCCTGGGGCCAGTTTTGTTCAATATCTTCATTAATGACTGCACCCTCAGCAAGTTTGCATGTTACCATTTGTTATATTTCCAAGGCTGTTTTAGAATGGGCAGCATGAGACCTCCAGCGTATGGCAGTCAAACTGAAATACCTCATGATCACACAGCTTTTTTCCTACATGTTGTAGATCGTCATCCTAGTCCCTAATGTGATTTGGAGTCTGTAGCAGACACCAGCTAGCATCCCATCCTGTGCGTTATCAGTTAGGACATTGCTCGTTTTCTTCTGAGTTATCAGTGATTTGGAAGCAGATGAAGCCATTTCTGACAGTGTCACTCCCACTCCCCCTCCCCTTTTGCCCACTCAATCCTTCCTAAATAGGTCATAACCATTGATAACAACATTACAATCGTAGGAGTTGTCCCACCACCTTTCACTAACACCAACTAGATTGAATTTATGCAACTTATCGAATGAGCAATTCCAGTTCCCAAGTTTGATCCTCACCCTCTTCCATTTAAGACTGTCTGATAGTGGATCTGACTGCACTGGGAGCTGGGAGCACTCAGTCCCTCTGAAGGAGAACAGCACAATAAAGACAATGGATTTCAAGAAGGCAGACTTTTGCAAACTCAGGGAGTTGGTAGGTAAAATCCCATGGGAAGCAAGTCTAAGGGGAAAAACCATTGAAGACAGTTGGCAGTTTTTCAAAGAGACATTATTAGGGGCACAAGAGCAAACTATCCCACTGCGTAGGAAAGATAGGAAGTATGGCAAGAGACCACCCTGGCTTACCCAGGAGATCTTCAATGATCTAAAACTCAAAAAAGAGTCCTACAAAAAGTGGAAACTTGGTCAAATTACAAAGGATGAATATAAACAAATAACACAAGTATGTAGGGACAAAATTAGAAAAGCCAAAGCACAAAACAAGATCAAACTAGCTATGGACATAAAAGGAAACAAGAAAACATTCTACAAATACATTAGAAGCAAGAGGAAGACCAAGGACAGAGTAGGCCCATTAATCAATGAGGGGGGAAAAACAATAACAGAAATGTGGAAATGGCAGAGGTGGTTAATGACTTCTTTGTTTCGGTTTTCACCAAGAAGGTTGGTGGCGATTGGACGTCTAACATAGTGAATGCCAGTGAAAATGAGGTAGGAGCAGAGTCTAAAATAGGGAAAGAACAAGTCCAAAATTACTTAGAGAAGTTAGATGTCTTCACATCACCAGGGCCTGATGAAATGCATCCTAGAATACTCGAGAAGCTCACTGAGGAGATATCTGAGCCATTAGCAATTATCTTTGAAAGGTCATGGAAGACAAGATACATTCTAGAAGACTGGAAAAGGGCAAATATAGTGCCCATCTATAAAAAGGGAAATAAGGTCAACCCAGGGAATTACAGACCAGTCAGCTTAAATTCTGTACCCAGAAAGATGATAGAACAAATAATTAAGCAATCAATTTGCAAACACCTAAAAGATAATAAGGTGATAAGTAACAGACAGCATGGATTTGTCAAGAACAAATCGTGTCAAACCAACCTGATAGCTTTCTTTGACACGGTAACAAGCCTTGTGGATAGGGTGGGAGCGGTAGACGTGGTATATCTTGACTTTAGTGAGGCTTTTGATACTGTCTCGTATGACCTTCTCATAAACAAACTAGGGAAATACAACCTAGATGGAGCTACTATAAGGTGGGTGCATAACTGGTTGGAAAATCTTTCCCAGAGAGTAGTTATCAGTGGTTCACAGTCATGCTGCAAGGGCATAACGAGTGGGGTCCTGCAGGGATCAGTTCTGGGTCCGGTTCTGTTCAATATCTTCATCAATGATTTAGATAATGGCATAGAGAGTACACTTATAAAGCTTGTGGACAATATCAAGCTGGGAGAGGTTGCAAATGCTTTGAAGGATTCAAAATGATCTGGACAAACTGGAGAAATTATCTGAAGTAAATAGGGTGAAATTCAATAACGCCAAATGCAAAGTACTTCACTTAGGGAGGAACAATCAGTTGCACACATACAAATTGAGGAATGACTGCCTAGGAAGGAGTACTGCGGAAAGGGATCTGGGGGTCATAGTGGATCACAAGCTAAATATGAGTCAACAGTGTAACTCTGTTGCAAAAAAAGCAAACATCATTCTGGGATGTATTAGCAGGAGTATTGTAAGCAAGACACGAGAAATAATTCTGCTCTACTCCACCCTGATTAGGCCTCAACTGGAGTATTGTGTCCAGTTCTGGGCCCCACATTTCAGGAAAGATGTGAACAAATTGGAGAAAGTCCAGAGAAGAGCAACAAAAATGATTAAAGGTCTAGAAAACATGACTTATGAGGTAAGATTGAAAAAATTGGGTTTGTTTAGTCTGAAGAAGAGACGACTGAGAGGGGACATGATAACAGTTTTCAAGTACATAAAAGGTTGTTTCAAGGAGGAGGGAGAAGAATTGTTCTTCTTAACCTCTGAGGATAGGACAAGAAGCAATGGGCTTACATTGCAGCAAGGGAAGTTTAGGTTGGACATTAGGAAAAACTTCCTAACTGTCAGAGTGGTTAAGCACTGGAATAAATTGCCAAGGGAGGTTGTGGAATCTCGATCATTGGGGATTTTTAAGAGCAGGTTGGACAAACACCTGTCAGGGATGGTCTAGATAATACTTAGTCCTGCCTTGAGTGCAGGGGACTGGACTAGATGACCTCTCGAAGTCCCTTCCACTTCTGTGATTCTATGTAGAAGTAGGTGTCCTGAATTTGTGTCCAGACTGGCCTCCCCAGTCATGGTGGAGTTGGGGCCGGGCAGCCATGCTGGGAGGCAGACCAGGCCCCAGGCAAAGAATCAAAGTGCTACACTTAGCGCCTGTCCCACTGACCCTTCTAAGTGACCCCGAGCTTAGACTCAATCCGATTAACAGGAGATTAGGAGTCACATCCACATGGCTATTTGTAGTGCGCTAGCTCAGGCAGAGCTACTGGGTGTCTAGCTGTGAGGCTCCTTCCCAGCAGCAGTGCCGACATACCCATAGGTTCTGAGACCAGTCCCACCCCCTGCCCCACAGTGATTTACCTCTCTGCCGGCTGCTCTGGGCACCTGAAATATACTGCTGGGCAGGGTTGTATGACCGCTCTTGTGGCTTCCCTTTGCTTCCTCGTCAGAAAGTCATTTTTCTGCAGGGAAGCAAAGAAATCTGCGGAGAGACATAAATTCTGCACATGCACAGTGGAACAGAATTCCCCCAGGAGTAACCTGCAGCCAGCATTCTAGCCATGTGCACACAGACTGACTTCCTGGTGCTTCCTCCACACTCTTCCCTCCTGCAACCTCTGCTCATCCCTCTGAGCTCCACACTGGTTGCTACATCCAACATGCCAGAGTGTCACACACAGGACTGGGATTGCTGTAGATGGCATGTTGATGAGTTCCAGGCACGCTACATGTATGTGCAAACAACAGCACTTTCTTCTCAGAAACAGCAGCATTGGCTGCCAGTTCCCCAGTCCCACTCCAGCCCCTTTTGGGTGCTCTAGAGATGCAAAGGGCCCAGGACGCTAGTATAACATCAGCTGGGAATTCCCTGGCATGGGAGAATCCCTGGGAGGTTGGTGTACAGCTAGTCCTGGCTCTACACCACCCGCTTCCCCCAGCCTCAAGCATAAGAGGCATGTCAGGGTGTGGCTGTGGGGAAGGGGATGTGTCCCTGGGGGCTGCAGCCATCTGGCATAGTGTAGAACAGCTCCCAGCTCCACAAGCTGCCAATGTTTGCTGTGGATCTTCTCCATCCCCAGCAGTGCCTGGCACTGATGGTGTACAACTGTGGCTTGTGCCCCATATCTATAACACGGGCAATCCCACGGGGGGAGCCCAGCTCACAAGAACAGCCCCACTGAGTGGATCAGATTGCAGGATCGGGGCCCAGTGAGTTCCTACAGGTTCTAACCATAAGCAGTGTTTCCCTTGGACAGGAAACTTGTGACTTAGGAACAATCACATACCTTTGCGCAAAGCATGCCAAGAGAGTTACACTGTATTTCCACCAGGGATTGATAAGTAAGGCCAGTAAACTAATACACAAGAAGCCGTAATTCCATCTGCTTACAGTCCCAACTGGACAAAACTCCCAGTCCCATCAGTTGTTGTGGTAAATGCTTACAGGAAATGCTGTGTTTTCATGTTCCCCATGAAATGCTTGTGTTTAGCTTCCAAGTGACTGGGACTTGTGATATGTAGGCCAGAAAAACACAGCTGGAGAAAAATTTCTGAATATTATCATTAGCAAAGAGAGAGAGAAACAATGATGGGAAATCAGGATAATTCAGCCACAGCGTATCCTTCACATCATGTTTCTGGAGATATTTTTTTTCCTGGCAAAGGACACTTTTGTCTGTTTGTTGTAACATTTAGTTCGGAATTATTCTAGGGGGCTTGGGAGATAAACTATTGATTGAAACGAAGAGATGAGCTGCCCAGTGCCTCTAGTAAGAATTTATTTCAATGGAAGAAACGGCGACTTCTTGAGCATAGCCAGCTTCCCTAGCACCGTTGTCCTTGCTTTGTCTCCTGCGCACATTGACAGACAATACCGAAATGCGTTCCGGTGGCCAACAAACTGCTTCAGACACTCTGCTTTGGCTTAATATCAGAAGGGTGCACACATTGTAGCTAATTGTTATGCAAGCCTCTATCTGCTCGTACAAAGTACTTGGAAAGGCCTCTCTTCATAAGAAGTCTTTACTTAAACACCGGGGTACAGTCCTCATTGGTCCCCGCAGGTTGGACTGCTCTGCCAACCCAGCAGAATAGGCTGCAATTTCCAAAACATTGTGACTGGTTTTAATGGAATTTACTAATCTCTTGTTAAGTGTTTCATTATATCCTCATGAACAAGCCTGTCTTCTGCAGCCAGTCAGCATTGTGATTTATCCAACACCCGTTCTCATTGTCATGAGGATGTCATCTCAGCTAACTCACAAACCCATAGGGAATCCTGCTCAGCTGGTGAGATGGCTTGTTTTCTACGTCTCTTACAGCTGGATGTTGCACAGCTGGGCTCATTATGGAGGCGAGCTGGTCGAAAAGCAGAATTTCCACTGCGATGACGCATAGAAACTGCCCCTCAGCACAGCAGGGGTTAAGGAAAGCCTTTGGGCCCAGCTAGCCCCACCCCTTTATACCTGCAGCCAATGCCTGGCTCAGTTGGGGGATGACTGGCAAAGAGGTAGGAGCTAGCCACCTCCCGACATGAGAGGCAGGGGCACTAGCCTGCCAGCCAAGGCAGCCACCTGGGAGTGAGCACTGTCTCCCCAGCCAAGGGAGACTGCAAAGGGGACCTAGGAGCCTCCAGCTCCAGAGGTAACTGGGTGAGCAAACCCACAAGAGGGCACTGTGGGAAGCAAGGCACCCAGCCAACTGGGCTAAAGGGGTCGCACCCCGAACTGGACAAACACAGGTAGGAAGTAGCCCAGGACAGAGGACTGAGACTCCCTGCTGGGAGGGCTTCCCCTTTTCAGGGGTTGATGCACACAGGCCCCTGGGCTCGGACCCGGTGGAGAGGGAGGGCCTGGGACCCCCACCACCCTGGCCTTAAAGACTGAGGCTCCTCAATCAAGCAGGGGCCAAAGGTCCAGCACTCCAACCACTAGGCTGCCCTCCAAGCCACCTGTTACGGATTGGTGGAGAACACAGGCAGATGTCCTCCCTGTATAAGGGAACTGAAAAAAAGAGAGAGAGAGAGAGAGAGAGTGGAGGAAACCCTTAAGCCACCAGCACAAAAACCGCACCCTGCTAAATAGAGATGGAGCCGCTACTAACACGGCTGGCCGAACAAAACACCCACCAGCAGCAGCAACTACAACAAATGGCCAACAAGCAGCAGCAGCTGATCCACAAGCTAGCAGCCCCACAGCAATAGCTGGTCCAGCAGGTGATCGCAATATTCCGGCCCCCCACTCTAGCGGAGCCAGCACACCACACCAGTGACTGATGCCCTGTTCAGGCTTACCAAGATGGGGCCCGATGATGATCCCGAGGCCTTCCTTGTAATCTTTGAGTGAGTGGCCATAGTAGCTCAGTGGCCCTGAGACCAATGGGCCGTGGTGCTGGCCCCATACTTAACCAGAGTAGCGCAAGCTGCATATAATGTGTTATTAGACCCTGGTGAGGCCCAAGACCATACACTGATGCCTTGGACATCTCAGAAGAGACAATCCAGCAGTGCTTCCATTGGGAGCGCTACCCACCGGGGGCAGGAAACCACCTGGTCGTCCAGAAGTTACGAGAAGCATGTTGGAGGTGGCTCAAACCCAAAATAAAATCGGGGGCCCAGGTAGTCAAGTTGGTCCTCCTTAAACAGTTCACCCAAATACTGCCCCCTGGGGGAAAGGAGCGGGTGTTACAGCACCATCCTGAGACCATAGCTGATGCCATTTGGCTCATCAAAAATGACCTGGCTACCAAGACCTCTGGAATGACCTAGCACTAGGGGTCTGTGGGGACTAAGATCCCCACAACACCAAAGGAGGAAGCAACTCGTGGAAGCCAGGTGTGACGGGTTGGGTCACAGAGACCCCCTTGGGACTGCCACCTGATGTGCTGAGACTACCTCTGAGCCCATTTTCCCGGGCACCCTGGGACTTCAGTACCCTGTCTTGTTGAGCCAGACAGACTAGCCTGCTGCAAAAACAGACCCAGGTCTGAACCACGTCTCCAAAAGCTGCAGGCTTAACTGAAAACAGCTTAAGAAGTGCTCCTGTCTCCAGCACCCAGATACCCAGTTCCCAATGGGGTCCAAACCCCAAATGAATCTGTTTTACTCTGTATAAAGCTTATACAGGGTAAACTCATAAATTGTCTACCTTCTATAACACTGATAGAGAGATATGGGCAGCTGTTTGCTCCCCCAGATATTAGCCACTAACTCTGGGTTCAGTAATAAGCAAAAAGTGAGTTTATTAAATATAAAAAGTAGGATTTAAGTTGTTCCAAGTAATAACAGACAGAACAAAGTAAGTTACCAAGCAAAATAAAATACAACACGCAAGTCTAAGCCTAATACAGTAGGAAACTGAATACAGATGAAATCTCACCCTCAGAGATGTTCCAATAAGCTTCTTTCACAGACTAGACTCCTTTCTAGTCTGGGCCCAGTCCTTTCTCCTGGTGGTAGCTACGGGATTTCTCATGATGGCAGCCCCTTTGTTCTGTTCCATCCCCTTATAAAGCTTTGGCACAAGGCGGGAATCTTTTGTCTCTTTGGGTCCCCACCCCTCCTTCTAAATGGAAAAGTCCCAGGTTTAAGATAGATTCCAGTACCAGGTGACATAGTCACATGTCCTGTGAGACCTCCAAGCCTTCATTTTTCCTGGCCTGACTCACAGCCATCTACAGTCATTTGTCCTGGTTAATGGGAACCAGCAAGATTCCAAACCACCATTAATGGCCCACCCTTTGCATAATTACAATAGGACCTCAGAGTTATATTTCATATTTCTAGTTTCAGATACAAGAATGATACATTTATACAAATAGGATGATCACACTCAGTAGATTATAAGCTTTGTAATGATACCTTACAAGAGACCTTTTGCATGAAGCATATTCCAGTTACATTATATTCACACTCATTAGCATATTTTCATAAAATCATATGGAGTGCAACATCACACCAGGATCTCAAGGGACCCAAATTAACTCCCCCGTCACTGGGACACCAGAGGGCCTGGAGATCTAGGGTCCCCAGGGTCTTCTGGCCCAGAAACCTGGGGCTATCAACTCGCACCCCAGTCCAAGAAACAGCTGACCCACCAGAGGTTAAGAAAGGGATGTCGATGGAGCCTGAACTCAGGGTATCCCCGCTTGAATACCCAGGATGGGGGCCAGTCACCGCAGCCAAGATCAAGACATATGTTTCACCTGTGGCCATCTCAGGCACTGGTCCCAAGATTTCCCCTACAAGGAATGCAGCTTTGGGAAGATCTGAATCCACAGGCATGAGCTCGGCAAGGGAACCCAGCAAAGTTGACCACCCCTGTATGAGTCAATGGGATAGAAATGGTGGGGCTTGTTGACTCAGGGTGTGCCCCGACCCTTGTCAATGATTTCTAACCCAGGGCTGACTTGGGGCTCCATCCTGCTACAATGTGTGCCTGGGGATGTGAAACCCTATCCATGCATTCAATCGAGTCTAACAGTGGGAGACTGCACCACTGGGTGGCCTTGCACTGATGCTTGCCTACCCCGTTATTATCGTCCGACACTGTAACTATTTTGGGGAGTTGCTAAAGGAGCTTGTGGGACCCCCCTGCAGACTGCAGGACCTCCCCACTCCCAGCCACAGGTCCAGCTGAGCCAGCGACCCTTGCAAGCATGGGGGAGATCCTTGATCTGGGTGAGGAGACATCCCATGCATCTGAGCCAACCCAGCAAGACAAGGGCCCTTCCCAGCATCACAAGGAGGTGCCTCATTACCTGAGTCAGGGTTTCTGACCCAGTTCTCCAACTTTGTAGAGGAACAATGGGCAGACAACACACTGAGCCAAGCATGCACCCAAGTGGCAGTGGTAAATGGGGAGACCATTGAGCGTTGTCAAGCAGCAGCATTTCCACACTTTGGAAGTCAGGATGACCCCCTATACCACACTGAAGCCCAGGGAAGTTCGGAATCAACTTCTGGTACCCCAACACTACTGGAGGAAGTGATGTGACACCATACCCTTCACGGGGCACCTAGGGAGGGAGGGCCCCCCTGTACAGGGGTTGACACACACAGGGCCTTGGAATGGGACCTGGTGGAGTGGGAGGGCCTTGGTCCCCCTATTTCCCTGGCCTTAAAGACTGAGGCTCCTCAACCAAGCAGTGAGCTAAGAGCCATTTGCACTAATTATTAGGCTGTCCGGCCCTCCACGCCACCAGTTACATCCACCTTATAGGAAATTCCAATATTTGGACATTTGTTTTTGTCCCAAAGAGGGACAAAAAGTTGAAACTTTTATTTATTTATTTATTTATTTATTCATTCATGGGGGATAAATTCAGAAAAAGTCAGTCTGGAAATGTCAAAATGTGGTTGGAGTCAGTTCAACATTAAGCTGTATCTCCATATGGTGCTATGGTGTCTCATGGGAGTTTTTCATTTGGGTGACCCTGTTCTCCCCTTTGGGCTGGACTCTCTTGCTGAACTACATCTCCCAGGATGCACTACAGCCATGTAACTCATGGTTCGGTCAGATGGGAGATCGTGATGTATCTTGGGAGATGTATTCTGGCCAAGAAGCCCACCCAGTGTGAGAGATTGGGGGCAGGGATGCAGTTTAATATCAGTCTGACAATACCAAAATGTTTCGGTGCAGTTCAACAAACCATTTTAATTTGGGTTAAAAAAAAAATGAAATGTCTTTTGATTTGCCTAATGGAAAATTGAAAAGTTTTGGCAAAACTGAAATTTTCCTGTACAAAATTTAATTTTAGCAGAAACTTCATTATCTGTTGTCAGATAATTTCCATGAAAAATTCTTGACTATTTCAATTATGTGTTGATGTAACTTGAGTGCCTTCACTGTGCATTTCCATATCTTAATGTCTGGATGTCTTTTAAGTTTACCCTAGTCCTGAAATTCCTGGGTTTAGAACACTTGGTTTTATTTAGGATAATTACAACGCTCTTGTGATGTGTGTTAGTCTGAATTGAGTTATATGCATTTCAACCTTAGCGCTATCAGCAATTGGTTATTTTATTTTATATTATTTTTGGACTGGGAATAGCTATAGATCTATCATTTGTTTAGTGGATGTAATAGTTAAATTTATATTAGCTATAACTATTATGAAGTTCAAACATCTATTCTAACTCCCCCCTCCTCCTTTCGCCTCCCTGACTTTTTCAGTTATTGATGTCATTTTCTAGCTAATCCCTTTTTGGCTGAAATTCTCCTCCCTTGATGTCAGCCCAGAGGTGAACTTTTTAAAAATTATATTCCTGAGCTAAATTGGCTGAATCATTTTTGAGTTATATCTTCCAGGAAAAAAAAGTGCATTCTTTCCCATACGTTCTGATTATAAATATTGTGCAATACATGCAGAACTACAAGCGTCAATCTTGACTTGATTTTATAGATTTCAGTGAGATTGACAACATAAGGTGAGTTTGAAGAAAAGCAGTCCAGTAGTTTTAATGTGATGAACACTTAAAGCAGAGCTGTTTGTGCAAGTGGAACAGAATGCTGCAGTGCCTTCTTTCACTGCACGAACGATCACTTCCTATATTATACAGTGCTGGACACATAACTGGGCAGTTGCTTGAACAGTTAACAACACAGAGATGCAAACTTACATTGTGAAATACAAAGTGCCAGGTCTCGGGGGAAGGCATGAGAAACAAAACACACGCTGTCGTCAGTAAGTGCCAGGCAGCTCTAGCTGACACCATGAAAACTGGGAAGCAACAGCAGTGCCCATGTCTACCGCCACATGGTCACATGTACCTAGTCAGTGAACCAGCTACACTGACCACCAAACTCATCCTGTGTCATACATGCTCTCCAGCCAAATGCTGGTCCATTACAGACTGGCTACTACTGTTGACCTTTGTGAGTGGGGCTCCTGCAGCATCTGCGCCTGATAGCACTCACTGTGTTACAAACCATGAGGAATGAGTAATTGCTGTACAATTAGGATACTAAG
>NW_020664731.1:68555-99439 GCF_002925995.2 Terrapene triunguis | reverse complement strand
TCCGCGCCGCTTCCAGCAGCTCCCATTGGCCTGGAGCAGCGAACCGCGGCCACTGGGAGCCGCGATCGGCCAGACCTGCGGATGCGGCAGGTACACAAACTGGCCGGGCCCGCCACGGGCTTTCCCTACACAAGCGGCGTCCCAAGTTTGGGAAACACTGCTCTATTGTAAATCCTTCACCCAGTAAACTTATCCACAGTGGGCGCCCTGAGGGCAAACGACCATGTGGTGGATTAAACAAATCTTATATTAAGGGTAGATGTGGCATATCATTCAGTTTTGTCATGAGCTTTGCTTTGCTTTCCTTTCTGCGAACATTTGGTGGAGCAATGTTGCAGAGAACCAGTCACCATGGTAGAGGAGTAGCTTTAAGTGTGCCTGAAACAATTCGCATGGTGGAATTAAGTTGTACATCGATCATCCTTGTGTGAGATGAGTGAGTCCAGCCTGGAGCGCAGTACTGTGCTGCTGAGTAACAGAGTGCCCGGGCTGAGGTGCGTCACGTTTGGGCGTTGGCGTCCCAGGTCGTTCTGGCCAGTTTTCCGAGCAGGCTGTTGCACATTTTAACCTTAGTCGCTGTCTTTGTCAGATGGTCACACTATGTGAGAGTTCTAGCCAATGTGGTCCCTAGATGGACCAAGTGTGAAGCCATGACAGGGCATGGGATACCCAAATCCCATTGAAATCAATGGAGAGCTGGGTGCCTGGCTCCTTTCTGCCCCATTGACATTCCAAGCTAAAGCAACTTGTGGCTGGTCTGCGGGTAACTTGCCCAGTCTGGGACAGCAGGCCCCTGGCCTCAAGCCCGTGCAGTGCGTGTGAGAAGAATATGAGCTGCAGGACTAGGAATCTGGTGATTGCACTGGTGTTCAGCTCATGCCCAGCTCCCTCCTCGTTACTCAGCACCATCCAAATCCTGAATATTATGCCTGAAGGCAAATTCAGCCATACTCTGGGGCTAGGGGCAGGCAGGGAGCAGTGCTGGTGCTCGCTGGTGACAACGGCACGTCCTGCCGTCAAGGAGGTGAGCACAGACTGTGCTCGGACGACAGAGAAACTTTGGGTGGAATCCTGTACTGAACTCCACAGAACAACATCCCAAGGAGTCACCAAACCATGTGCCCCCCTGCCCAGCACCTCTCCTCTGGCTGCTCTGATGACACCTGTCTTACCCCCAAGTACTACGCTAGTATGTATGGAGCCACAGGCACTCATCGTGGCCTGGTCCTCGTGTTTCATGACATGTTGGTTACCTCCCCTTGTAATTTTTTCCTAATGTTTCAGACAAAACATCCCTATTCACCACCTGTCTTTGTACTTTTACTTGTACTGTTTCAGACACGATATCCCTATTCATCACTTTTGTCAAACCATTTTATCGTGTGCTAGCTTGGGGTGTTCTTGTGCTGGCCTGCTGGAATGTGTTTACATGTAGGGTGACCAAGTATCTGTTTTTTGACTGGAACAACCGGTCGAAAGGGGATCCTGGCAGCTTCGGACAGCACTGCTGACCGGGCCGTTGACTGTCCGCTTGGTGCAGTGGGGCTGGTAGGCTCCCCGCTAGCCTCTGTGCCATGTGGCTCCTGGGAAGCAGCCAGCATGTCCAGCTCCTAGACTTAGGGGCAGCCAGGGGGGGCCGAGTGCTGCCCTGCCCCCGCCCGCAGGCGCAGCTCCCATTGGCCAGGTCAGGGCAGGGGACCCTGCTATCATCCTTGGCCTCTTTCCCTTCCCATCCTCTCTCCTCCACCCCCCCAAGTTTTTGCCTCCAGCCCACCCTCCTCCCTTCCTGGCTCGGTGATTTAGGCACCCCTTGGAAGAGTGGAGTCCTCCCAGGCACCATCACAATCAGAGAGATAAAACCAGACAATAAAACTCAGCCAGCAGCCTGGGGCCCAGGCAGAGCAGAGCCCCCTCAGTGCCAGGCGGCCAGTCTCCAACCCCTTCACTCTGGGGCCCAACCGTCACACTGGGGATGGCAGCGCTGCAGCCCTCTGGGCGAGGGGCCGGTGGGCATTGGAAATCTCCTGCAGCTAGGGTGACCAAGCGATGGAGGGAGGGGGATGGAGTGAGTGGGGGACAGGACCTCGGGAAGAGGCGGGGCAGGGGTGGGGCCTCAGGGAAAGAAAGGGGTAGGGGGCAGGGCGAAGGTGTTCGGTTTTCTGGAATTAGAAAGTTGGCAACCCTATTTACATATTCAGTGTGTTTAAGCAATGCTAGCAATACTGGTGCTGAGTTCGTGTACCCGACACTGACTTGCAGGCAGGCATCTGCTTTTGACAGGGCCTGATTGTTGCTCATAGCATATCTTTTGCTGACTTTGGTTCAGGCCTCAGGCCTTGCACCAGGCCCATGCGTCTACAACTGCTAGAGAGGTGACTGGGTTACACTTTGCTGGCAAATGACTAAGTCTCTCTGGCCTGGAAATAATGAATATAACACCAGAGCTTGAGCCACATTAGGTGAGATGTGTTTGCATGTTAGACACTCTCCCCACTGACTGTGAGCAAACAGCCCTGGGCCAGCTTGGCACAGAGAGATAGATGGCTGAAAGGAGGGTTGGGTAGGTGGAGGAGAAAACCCCTTTGTAACATGACTCAGCACAGCGAAAAATGTATGTTGAACAAGCCAAAATGGTACTTTCAGCAAGAAGGAGTGTGGGAACCCAGTGCCTGTCAGTGCTGTGCAATGGTCCTGGAGCTTAAACAGGGATTCAAGTGCAGAATATGTATATATAGGCTGCCTTGAAACAACTCCACCCCCCGCAAGCTGTCGAAAGTGGTGTCTGGGATTTGTGCAGGTCAGCAGTGCATGCTTCAGTCAGATGGTTTCAGTATGGGGTTTAGAGTGCCTAGAAAAAAAGGACCTTCTCTAAACTGAAAGCCAGAATATAGGCTGGTCACTTTTCTGGGAATGCCACAAGATACACGGGGCGGGTTAGAACATGAGTTCCTAACAGTCGCTGAAAACTTGCATCCATCCAAGAAATTCAGCTTGGTCCGATTGCCACTGGGCAAGCCCTGCCTGGCTCTTTGCCCAGCTGAGCAGCGAGTCCCTAGAGATGTGTCGTTCCGATATGCAGATTTATCCAGCCACAGGAGCAGCACAAGGGATGGATCAGACGAGGGGTTGGATTGGCACAGGCACCTAAGTGAGTTAGGAGACAAGTCCTGGTGACTTCGATGCTTTAGCTTTGTAATGGTCAGAGTCTCTCATCTTCACCTGTCTGTGTCTCATTGTTGGTGCTGCTATGGAGCTGGCATCGGGTGGGCACAGGGAGCCAGTGGGCAGAGGCGGGGAGTGCTCTGTCCCAAAGGGAAGATGAAAAAAGGAATCCAGGCAGCTGCCTGAGGGGAAAAGTTAACAATGAAAATGCCACCTCCCCCAAAGCGTTTGCAATCAGCAGTAAAGAGGCACTTTCCTCCCCTGCCTCTGGCATGTCCTTTGTGGTTCACTGTCAGCGTGGGTGAGTCAATAATATCTATATATGCAACAGGATTTACCCCTACAGTGTACTAGCCATGTTCTAATAGCACAATAGTATAGCCAGCGGGGGACATGGAAAACACGACACCCACATACTGGAGGAATGTGTCCAGGGACCCAAACCAGTCTTTCTTGTGTAGCCAGACGTCACTGTGAAATGGCTCTGGAGCTGCACAAAGGTAACCAATGCAGAGCTCGCACACACACACAGGGCCGGTGCAACCATTTAGGCGACCTAGGCGGTTGCCTAGGGCGCTAGGATTTGGGGGGCGCCATTTTCTTCGGCAGCAACTGCGGCGGCCGGATCTTCAGCCGCCCCAGTGGCCGCCGGCATTTAGGCAGAGGGAGCTGGGGCAGGGGAGCGTGGGGAGGGCCGCCTGCAGCAAGGGTGGGGGGCGGCACGCAGGGGAACTCCCCGCCCCAGCTCACCCCTGCACCGCCTAAGCTGATTGGCGCCACCAGCCTGGGAGGCGGGAGAAGTGAAGCAGCCACGGCGTGCTCGGGGAGGAGGCGGGGCAGGGATGAGCTGGGGCGGGGAGGGAGTGCCTCAGGGCGGAGGGGGGGGGGCGGGGGGGGGGGGGGGGGGGGGGGGGGGGCCGCGGGGGGGGGGCGCAGGGGGGTTAGGGCGCAAGGTGGAAGTTTCGCCTAGGGCGCGAAACATCTGTGCACCGGCCCTGCACATACACACATGCGTGTGCACTCAGGTCTGCTTCAAATCAACTGTTTGCCTGCCATAGATGTATGCCCATAAGTACACAGTGCCTAGAAGTGTTGGGAAGAGACATGGGAGCAGCATGAAGCTCTAACAGGGAGAGGTTGCTGTCACAGCCTGCATAGTCTCCTAGCGGATGATCACCAGTTGGCTATACTGGCCCAAACCCCTTGGGACCATGTGGAAGGTAAAGTGAGGAACACACACTTTACTCTTAGACAGCCCAGGAGTGTTAGCGATCTAGGCAAAACAACAAACACCTGAACACAATCCCCCGACCCCTTGTCCTCCCCATTCCAGATAGGCCTTGTTTTATTTTGCTTGGTAACTTACTTTGTTCTGTCTGTTATTACTTGAAACCACTTAAATCCTACTTTTTATACTTAATAAAATCATGTTTGTTTATTAATTAACCCAGAGTAAGTAATTAATACCTGGGGTAGCAAACAGCTGTGCATATCTCTCTATCAGTGTTATAGAGAGGGCGGACAATTTATGAGTTTACCCTGTATAAGCTTTATACAGAGTAAAATGGATTTATTTGGGGTTTGGACCCCATTGGGAACTGGGTATCTGGGTGCTGGAGACAGGAGCACTTCTTAAGCTGTTTTCAGTTAAGTCTGCAGCTTTGGGGGTGTGGTTCAGACCCTGGGTCTGTGTTGCAGCAGGCTTGCGTGTCTGGCTCGACAAGGCGGGGTTCTGAAGGCCCAAACTGGCAGAGAAAACGGGCTCAGAGGTAGTCTCAGCACAGCAGGTGACAGTCCCAAGGGGGTCTCTGTGACCGAACCCTGTATCAGCAAACTGTGACCGAATGAAGACGAGAACCCTCTCTGGACGGGAAGGAAACGGCCGGTTTCCTTGTGGCCAGGAGATAACACACATCAGGCAGCAAATGGCCCTTGGCAAGCCACCCCCAGAGACTTCTTCTGGGGAAGCTGCTGCTCACAGGAGGGGAGGGTCTTAGAGCTTGTGGCGGTGGCCCCATTGGGCTGGCCATGCAGGAGGGCTCAGCACTCCATCCGTCAGCCCCCAGGAGGGACGTGCAGCATCTGCTCTGTGGAGATCACAGCTGTCTGCTCTAGCCCATCTCCCCTTTTCCTGTGCCCTCTGCTGGGTGACTGAGGCCAGCATTAAATGACATGTTCCCATGGAGAGAAGCAGCTCCCCAGGTTCAGGACTCACTAGGGACTGAATCTCACCAGCACGTGCTGGCCCGGTGACTTCTCTGAGCTTGTAAATTAAAGAGCAAACACCAGGCCCCACGACCTGCTGCTGCTTTCCCTACTTCCCCTCGAGCCAGCCCTGCGGTAGCTGTGTCTGCCCCTGGTGAGGAACACGGCTCGGGTAGGGGGTCACAAGCCTCCCAGGGCTCCCTTTGGTTCAGAGAGGCGACCGGGGGTTGGGATGACTTTCACCCAGGCCACCTAAGACTCATATGGGGGCAGTGCTGGGGTGAAGCCCTGGGGCCAGCACCCCCCCACACACCGTGTGTCAGGGAAAGGGTCTCTGCTCTGGGCTTGCATAGTCTGGTGGGGCAGGCTGGGGGCTGGGGCAACAGATTCAACCCCCTGTGTTGTTGGCCAGAGGGGCATAGGCACCATCCCAGCCTAGGAGCTAGCACTGCAGCTGGGCTGCAGCGCCCTGGCCCTGGGCTGGCCGGAGAATGTCAGCGCCCCAGGGTTGTTTCCTTGGGGGGCCCAACAGCCTCAGCACCTCCTCTGGTGGGGTCACTAGAGGGACACTGCCCCCAGATCAGCCCAGGGGTGGATGCTGGGACCCCTCCTCCAGGTGGCCCACAGACCCCTCCTCTGCCGCCTCATGACAGTTAGTGGGCCCACGGCCCATAGGGCAAACTGCAGGCCCCAGGACACACCACAGCCTCCCACCCATAGCTTTCCTGCAGCCAGGACCCTGGGGGGACTAACCCACTATCGCCTGTCAGCGCAGTGTGAAGAATCAGAGCTGGTGAGGGTGGGGGGCTCTGCTTTAGCCAGGTTGCCCCCCCACCCCACCACTGCATGGCCTCCTGGTGCTCATCTCACACTTGCTTCTGAGGGGCTTGAAGAACCTGAGAGCCCAGACTGGTCCTCTCCCCGCGGCCCAGATAGCAGTATGATCTGCTGCCTATGCTACCACGCCTAAGAGCAAAGTTTCCGGGTCCAAACACAAAGTGCATGGGCACCAGAAGGGGTGTGTTGGGGTGGGGACAGGCAGGCAGGGAAGTGGCTGGTGTTACTGCACTTTCTCAGCCTGGATTCAAACAATTCCTTTCCAAGGGTGACTTCTTTTAAATTCTAGATAAACGGAAGCCTGGGCTAAGCAAGAGTCAAGATTGCTGGTCACTACTGCATAACCCAGCAGATCAGACTTTCCTAAACATACAGTAACTCAATGTTGTGCACTATCTTCTGCAAGCCATCCGAATCTTCTCCCCTGTGTGCGAAGGAATCCACTCCCATGAGCACATCACCAACATTAAGTTGTTGCTCTTCCACTTCAAATGTTCCTGCTTCTATCCCCAATGGAGAGGCTGGGCCCAGAGCTCCCCAGGATTTCTGACCTCTCTCCCCAGCTATTAAAGGAACTTTTTAGACCTGTATCTAACATGGAAACTGAGCAGTCATGTATGTGGTGTTTTCCTTAAGTACCTCATGCCCTTCTAGAGCAGCTCAAATGGTCAGGGCTGATGGAGTGTTGGACACCACCCTCGTCTCAGCGAAGGCCTGGGACATAACGAGAAGCTGTAGTTCCCTTGCTCTGACAGCCTCCCAGGGAAGAGCCAGACGTGTTGTTAACAGGAGGCAGCTGCTGGCGCCTATGGCTGAGTCACCCCAATGGAGTCCCCGCTGGAATTCCTTACAGCTCCTCTGAAGAGGGTGTGTTAAAGGAGGGATGATGGGATGGGGGGGATGAGAACAGATGCAACAGGTTAAGTCTGATAATGCCCAGCTCTTATCTAGAGCATTTCATCCACAGCCTTCATAAGGCTTTTCAGGCTTTCATGTATTTATCCGCACACACCTCTGGGAGGGAGGCAAGTAGCATTATCCCCAGTTTTACAGATCCTGCTCCGTGCTCAGAACTAGTGTCAATATCAGCAGTGTGATAGCAATACCTAACCTTGTCTCCTGGATTTTACAGAGAGCTGTGATGGGGTGTGTGCCCCACACAGGCCCTGAAGGGGTTAATGTGGGCCTGCGGGGCCAATGAGGGCACCTGGCAGCACCTGGAGGGAGAGCCAGGCCTCACTGAACAAAAAGCCCAGTGGGGCAGGAGTGGGCTGGATTAAAAAGCTAGGAAGTTTGCAGCAGAAGGGGGCTGCAGGCAGGCGGGCTGTGGTCACTCTCTGGGAACAGAGAGGAGGGGGGGGGGGGCGAACCTAAGGGGGGGATAAGCCCTGAGGTTCTAGCCCTGGCAGAAGGATCGCCCCTAGCAGAGCTGTGAGGAAATGAAGCCTGAGCAGGCTAGGTAGAAAGAGGCCCATGGAAACAGCAGCAAGGGGTGGAACTGTGCAGACCATGGCTGCTTGTTACAGGGGCCCCGGGTTGGATCCCAGTGTAGATGGCAGGCCTGGGTTCCCCTGCCATTCACTGGGGAGTGGCACAGGAGCCCCAAAAGGGGAGGACTATAGTGACCTGGCTGGGGGGCCGAGTCGTGAAGAGAGAGAGGGTCACAGCTTGAGTAACTGGCAGAAGAGCTGATCTCCGGAGCAGCCACAAGGAGGTGCCGCTTGCAGTGATTGAACCTGTTCACGAAGGCATCAGCCTGAAATACCGTGTTTGTTATAGGTCCTACTCTAATTATTATCTACTGTACAAAACTGATGCACCAAACCAAGCAATGTGCTCGATTGGTGAGCATCCATCCTTGGTGTGGAGTGCGTCTCATTACTGACACAGGAGCTGAGACACGCTATCCCCATTCAACAGAATCTTTCTCCTCTGTTAACGCTCCACATCCCACAAACAGTGGGCCAGGCCCCTCTGCCGCAGGCAGTCACATTGGCTCTACTGACTTGATGGAGCAAGGCCAGTTTGCACGAGATAACGATTTGGCCCAGTGACTTTGATATTCCTGAAAACCAGGGCTTAGAGCCCTCCCCAAAGCCAGGCACGCTGCAGACAGGCTCCACGGGGCTGCCTCCCACTGTGCCTTGCCAGACAGTATCCTACTGCATACCTTCCATGGCTCAGTACAGCTCCTCCCAGAGTCCCCTTGGCTCTGGGGACAATTTGTCTCCTTAGAACTCAGGAAAGTACCTGATTCCTGTGCACAGGGCTCACACCTGGAGCCCGGCCTCAGGACTTGCTACTGAAACACTCTCCTTGTAGCTGGAGGTCCCCTGGGTTCACCCACAGGGGACTTGTGGCAAGGAATATGCTGCAGCCCATGTTCCATCATGTCAGCCAGAGCAGCACAACCCTCCCCCCAGCCACAAACTGTTTGGGGTTCCCCTGAGAACGCAGGGACCTGCAGCCATAGAGCCCAGAGGCCGGCCTGGGCAGGGAGGGCAGTGCAGAGCACAGTGACAAACATCTGGCCATGGCAGCTGGCCCTTGGCAAGGTGCTGGGACTGGCCCTGGTGTCTGTGTCCCCCACTGTGGGTCAGGGGAGGGACAGCAGCCAAGGGCTCTGCAGGTCTCCACAGCCAACATGGGTGGATCTCCACTGACTCAATGACACTACAGCAGGGCACAGGGTTTCTCTGCTTCACCCATGGCAGGATTCAGTGCCTGGATGCCCGGCATGTGCGAGCCGTAGCTGTTCCCAGCAGCATGGTCAGCAAACGAGCCGTGGCCTGTGCAGGAGCTGAACCAACAGAGTCTCCCAGTTTCATTGTTTCTCTGATGCTCTTTCAGGATGACTTGCCACTTAACAGCAGGCTGATTCCGTACTTAGTCTTGATACAAAATTAGACGCCTTGTCCCAGCAAAGCCAAAGACCGTCACTGGGTAATACGTGGATGTAGTGAGCGACGGGCAGAAGGATGTGCTGAAGGCACTTCAGCAGGATGTCCTCTGTATACACTAGTGAGAGAACACGCTGTCCATTGGGTGGCTGGCTGCTGGATGGGTGGTCTGGCAGGGAGGAGATGGCTGATAAACAGGTTGCACCTGGTCAATTGCCCGGGGGCTCAGGCAAGAAAGTTTGCTACATCTTGGAAAGAGTAAGAAAGGACAATGGCATGAGAATCCACCCCCACCTGTATGGAGTGCCACCCAGAGGGGACAGAGGGCGAGCCCCCTCTAATACATAGCAGGCATTAGGCACTTTGAGATGCAATATTTTAAGCCAACTGTTGCCTCTGTTACATGGTTTATGGCTCAAAACCCCGCCAGGACAGGGCACTTTCACCGAGTGAACTCCATGATCAGTGACCTACTATGAACATGTCGAGCTGTGTGAATAGCTGATTTTTCAGACAGGGAGCTGAACTGAACAATTCAAAACGGATTATTTCAAGTCACCCCCAAAGTGATTTTTGGTGAAAAGAGAAAGCTGAGAAAATTCGATGTTGGGTGGAAGGAATCATTCCAGAGGCTCTGAGATGCCAGCTGGTGGGACTGACACAGGACATGTCGATGGCGCCAGGCCCCTGCCCTGCTTGGGTGTGCTGACAATCCCGCCACGCACCTGTCTGCATCTGGAGGTGCAGGATCCCTTGGTGGCTCTGGCCCTCGGGAGCTTGTGTCCTGTTGACTTTTAACCAGGACTCCAGCTTCTCAATGCCACAGGGTACGTCTACACTAAGTTTAAAAACCCGCGCCAGTGAGTCTCGGAGCCTGGGTTGGCCGACTCTAAAACAGCACTAAAAAGAGCAGTGTAGACACTGCAGCTTGGGCAGGAGCCTAGGCAGGGGGGTGGGCTTCAGAGCCCCAGCTCCAGCTGAGCCCCAACGTTTACACTGCTGTAGTGCGAGCCCGAGTCTGTACACCCAGGCTCCGAGACTCGCTGGAGCAGGTTTTAAACCCCAGTGTAGCCGTGCCCAAGGTCACTCGTGTAAATGGGGCTCTGGCTCCTCAGGCGTGCAGGAACTTTGTAAATGTTACTTGATATTTTCTGGGTGGATTAGCAGGAACTTGACCCCAACTTCCTGTTCTCCTTGGCTCGTGGCAGCCAAATGAAATGAAAGGCTAGTGCTCTTTATAGAGCTGCGACCCTGGAAACCACTGCCCTCAACTGACATGAAATCCCACTCAGCCCTTGAACACTGTTTTTTCAACCTATTTTTTAGCAAACAATTGTTTCTTGGCCATTGGAATGCTATGGGAACATTTGTGCTGCATTAGTGCAAATAGATTTGGTCCACTGCACATCTTTTCCAGGAAGCAGAAATTTCCATTAAGCCACTTGACAATAAATTTGCTTTATTATGTTTTTTAAAATGGACATTTACTGCCGTCAATGAGTAACTGGCTCATAGACACTTCTGATGCTGTAGGAATAACTTGTTTAAAATAACTCAGAGGCAGGGTTGCCAGGTGTCCGATTTTTGATCGGAACGCCCGGTCATAAAGGGACCCTGGCAGCTTCGGTCAGCACCTCCGACTGGGCCGTTAAAAGTCCGGTCGGCAGCACAGCAGTGCTACGGCAGGCTATTCCCTACCTGTCCTGGCACCGCACTGCACCCTGGAAGCGGCCAGCAGGTCGGGGTCCTAGGCGGGGGAGGGGAGGAAACACAGGGCTCCCCATGCTGCCCCTGTCCCAAGCACCAGCCCTGAGCCCCCCCAAATCCTTGGCCCCACCCCCCAGCCTGGATCCCCCTCCTACACCCCAACCCCTCATCCCTGGCCCCAGCCCAGAGCCCGCACCCCCAGCCGGAGCCCTCACCCCCTCCCGCACTTCAACTTCCTGCCCCAGCCCAGTGAAAGTGAGTAAGGTTGGGGGAGAGTGAGCCACCAGGGGAGGGGGAATGTCATGAGCAGGGGCGGAGCCTCGGGGAAGGGGTGGGGGGGCAGGGGGTGTGGCCTCAGGAAGGGGCAGGGCTAGTGTGTTCAATTTTGTGTGATTAGAAAGTTGGCAACCCTACTCAGAGGTCTGATCACAGTTCTGTAAGGAATTGTACACTGATTTGCAAATGTTTGTCTTCGCTGCATATTCCCCTGTTCATATTCGGTCCCAGTCTGTCGTAGTTACTAGCAGAGCTGGGCCTAAGCCCAAGTTCAGACCTGGATCCAAACTTCCCTGCACCCATTCAAGGCCCAAGTCATGCTTGTCTGGGGCTGGTATCCAGCGCAGGGCTGGGGCTGCACGCCACCTACCTCCCCCCACCCCAGAGCCTGCAGGGAAGCGTTACGCCTCTGCTCTGAGATGTCACAGAGAAGCATCTTGGGGGGCGGGGGGGATGAGGGAGGTCAGTGAGGAAAAGGGGAGAAATGGGGGTGCCCTCTGCCACCCCCGCTTTGGTTTAGGCTGAGTCCTGGAGATGGGGAGCTCTGTTTATGCTCCCTGAGGCGATTTCTCCTCCCTCACTCTCCAGCAGTATCCCGGATTCAAACCATTTTAAAGCAGGCCAGGTTTGAGGCCTGTGCCACAGCCGGGCTGCTTCGGCAGGGTTTGGAGGGTGAGGCTCCCCAGGGGCTGACGAGCTGCCAGCTTCCCCCTGAGGCCGAATGACATGTTCTCGAAGTGCAGGATGGAGCGTCCTATAACCACTTGGTAGCATGTGTGCCTGGTAGGGAGGAGCAGCAGCACTCCCGCAGAGGGGCCGTATCTTGTTTTAATTGCGCTGTTCAGTCATCGCCCCAGGAACTTGGCAGCTCTGCATGCCCCTTCCAAATGTTTCCATTTATGGCCGGGATCTTGACTTCTCTTTCTCTCAAACCAACACACAGATGGAAAAGCTTAACCGGACAGGCAGCAGCATTAAGAGCGTCTCCAGCAGCCAAGGGAGGAGGCTGCGGGAAACACACACTGCATACACCAGACTGTACACTTCCAATGCCTGCCTAGGAAGCACACAGCGCCACCCCGCCCTGGCTGTGCTGAGCTTCACAGACCATCGTGAGGGTCCTTCTGGCACAAAGCGAGTGACTCAGGGAGCCCAGCTGAGTCCGGGCACAAGGGCATCCAGAGACAGAAGCATGATGCTAACCGGGGCATGTCCTTCGGGCTGCCAGCACAATATGTGCCTATGGCTTATTCCATGTGCAGCATGGGTATGAAGGAAAACAGGGCCGCAGCAAACACGTGGGCAAGGGTGATCCTGTGGATATAACATACTTGGACTTTCAGAAAACCTCTGACAAGGTCCTTCAGCAATGGTACTTAAGCAAAGTAGAGACAAGGTGGGGGAGGTAATAGCTTTTATCGGACCAACTTCTGTTGGTGAGAGAGACAATATCCTGGGACCAATATGGCTTATTTAAGCAAAGTAAGCTGTCATGGGATAAGAGGTAAGGTCCTCTCCTGGATCAACTGGTTAAAAGACAGGAAACACAGGGTAGGAATAGATGGTCAGTTTTCACAATGGAGAGAGATCAATAGCAGCTTTCCCCCAAGGGTCTGTACTTGGCCCACTGCTGTTCAACATATTCCTAAATGAGCTCGAAAAAGGGGTAAACAGTGAGGTGGCAAAATTTGCAGATGATACAAAACTACTTAGGATAGTTACGTCCAGTGCTGACTGTGAAGAGTTACAAAGGGATCTCACAAAACTGGGTGACTGGGCAACAAAACTAGGTGATCAGACATCCTGATATTTTCAGGACCATCTTGATATTAGGGGCTTTCTGTTATATATGCAACTGCATGGAATGACTTCCATATGACGAAAGATTAAAAAGACTGGGACTGTTCAGCTTGGAAGAGACGACTAAGGGGGATATGATAGAGGTCTATAAAATCATGACTGGTGTGGAGAAAATGAATAGGAGACCCCTTCTCATAACACAAGAACTAGGAGTCTGGGGGCACGTCTTCACTACCCGCCGAATCGGCGGGTAGCAATCGATCTATTGGGGATTGACTTATCGCGTCTAGTGAAGACGCGATAAAATCGATCCCCGATGGCTCTTCCGTCGACTCCGGAAATCCACCGCAGCAAGAGGTGGAAGCGGAGTTGACGGCGGCGCGGCAGCGGTCGACTCACCGCCGTCCTCACAGCCAGGTAAGTCGACCTAAAATACGCCACTTCATCTACGCTATTCACGTAGCTGAAGTTGCGTATCTTAGGTCGACCCCCCCCCGCTGTAGTGTAGACCTAGCCTGGGTGTCCCTAAACCTCTTTCTACCAGAAGCTGGGAATGAGTGACAGGGGATAGATCACTTGATGATTACCTGCCTGTTCATTCCCTCTGAAGCACCTGGCATTGGTCACTGTCGGAAGACAGGATACTGGGCTAGATGGACCATTGGTCTGACCCAGTAGGGCCGTTCTTATGTTCTTATTTCCTCAGCTGGTGTAAGTCAGCATAACTCACTGGAGCTACAGCAACATACACCCAGGGCCGGCTCCAGGCACCAGCGCAGCAAGCATGTGCCTGGGGCGGCAAGCCGCGGGGGGCGGCCTCTCGGTTGCTGTGAGGGCGGCAGTGCCTGCAGGAGGTCCGCCGGTCCCGCGGATTCGGCAGTAATTCGGCGGCGGGGACGCCGAAGGCGCAGCATCAGCGGACCTCCCACAGGCACGCCGCCGAATCGGCATGACCAGCGGACCGCCCGCAGACGCGCCGCCAAAAGCCGCCTGACTGCTTGGGGCTGCAAAAGACATAGAGCCGCCCCGGCATACACCTGCTGAGGGGCTGGTCCAGGATCTCCGGAGTGCAGTGTAGAAGAGAAGTGGAGAGTGACCAGGTTGCACTGCTAGCGCGTATTGCCAGGACAGACTGGAGGCTGCAGCGGGGGCTTTGTTATGCTACAAAACCATTGCGCTGCTCGTTAGAGTTACTGGGTGGGTACTGGAAATGACACAAAGGGGCTACTGAGCAAGCCCAACCCCAGCCAAAGAAGAGAGAGAGCGAGAAAGAGCTCTGTGCCGTGGGAGTCCTGGCATTGTAACCACAGAACAATGTAGTGGGGGACGGGGGGAACGAAATGCTCTGTACAATTGGTGTAGCTTCAGCAAACAAGGATTTGGGTGCAAAGATGCACGACATTTTGGGATTCATACCTCCTATATGTTACACGTGTGCCTATTACAAAAGCCGGCCAGTGCTGCTTTGGAAGAAAACCTACATGGCTTATGAATGTCTGAAGGACAGAGTCCAAACTCCTGTTGCTCCAGGTACTAGGGAGGGGTATGTTCAATATTGTGTAGCACGAGATTATCGAAAGCACCTCATCGGCCGTCCCCCTTCCCATCTCCCTCACACACGCTGGCAGACACTGCAGCACTGCTCATCCAGCCTGTGCTGCTACATGGCTAACCTGGAGCAACGTTTGTGCTTGGGGTGGCCGAGCCTAAGTGATTTTAATGAACAACGTCTATGTCACCGCTCCACTAGAGAGCTGGCCTTGGAAGGAGGATGGATTCTGTCCTCTTAGGTCCTGATTCAGCGAAGCACTTGAGTGGGTGCTTCAGACCCACTGACGTCAATTAAACTGAGGCACATGCTTAGTGCTAAGCGCATCCTTCAGTTCCTGGCTGAATGCGGTCCTTGCCCGGGAGAAAGAGCATTCTGCAGTCTCCTGCCCCCTGGAGGAGGTCCCGCCCAGAAAGGCAGGAGGGATGTGGTGGGGTGATGAGAGAGCGATTGCTTGGCTTTGGCTCACAACATATGTAACTATTCTCCGTGGGGAAGCCATCAAAACAGGGCTTGAAACAGCATAGGCCTCATGCTGGCTCTGTGCAGAGCCAAACTTCATCCTGTGACACCAAATCCTGAGCCTCCCCCTCACTTCCCACGCCATGAAACCTCCATCGAAGCCGGCTGGAGTCCTGGTAGAGCTGTATTATTATTTTATTTTATTGTTGTGTGTTTTGAGGTAGCGCCTGGGAGCCCTAGTCCTGGACCAGGGCCCCAGGGTGCCAGGCGCTGTACAAACAGAGAACATAGAGATGGGCCCTGCCCCGCAGACCCGATGTTCTAAGTACAAGACAAGAGACACAATGCAAAGGACCAGTGAGACCATATTGGTCATCCTGATGGGCAGTGCTCCCGCCCTCGTTGAGTTCTTCACAGGCACTGCAGCAAGGGTGGCGGGGGGGACAGTGAGGTGACTTTGTGGCGGGAGCTGGGTGGCCTTTTTCCGCCAAAGCGTCGGGTTTCACCAAATTGTTCATATTAAAACACACACTGGAAAAGTCAAAACAGTTTCCACATTTCCCAAACGAAACGTTTTGACTTTTCAGTTCAAAATTTCCTTCCATTTTGTTTCATTTATTTGAATGCTAAAAGAACTGGTCAAAATCGAAACTTTTTTTATTTTTATTTTGGGTCAAACAAAATGTTTCATTGGGCCCAAAATGAACTGTTTGAGTCACTGGAAATTTCAAAAGGTTCAGTTTTGGGTTCACCTGAAATGAGTGGGGGTTTTCCAAGTGTTGTGAACTGCCAGTGAAGTGGAAAACCGCACAGCTGTGTTTGTGGCTATTCGGGGAACACCTCCCAAGTGTGAGGGGCAGCACGGGGAAAGCATGAAGCTGCTTGTACGAAAATGTAGCAGCTGGGCGATGGAGACTCAGGTCACGGGCCGCTGGGAGGCAGGAGTCTGGAAAATGAAGACCAGCAGCTTATGTTTGACACGACTGAGAAGCAGGGTTGGGGAGGGAGGAGGGAGCAAAGGGCACTGAGTTAGGACTGCAGGGTTAGGATGCTGCCCTGGCTCCTTTCACTTCCACACAGACTGGAGATAAACTATTCAACTTTTAAAAAAAAAGTTGCTTAAAATATTTGGCCTGTTTCTGTGCAGAGTCTTGTGACTTCTGCAGAAGCCTTGGAAAACGGGGCCTCGATTTTCCAGCCAAAATTGACAACACTTGGCAGAGCTGATTACTGTTGAATCCTGTCGAGCAGGAGATACCCCACATTCCGGTCCTGCAAACCCAGCCCTGGGGGTGGATAAGCCGTCCCGGGACAGAGGACTGCCTGAACAAATGCTATAGCTGCTAATGAAATGGTGTGTGCTTCGCTGTGGGCCTCTGGCACAGCCAGTGCTCCCTAAAGGGAGGGAGATCTACGAAGAATCTGTTGTTACATTGCATCCTTCACCCTCCTGTCTCGGGTCACCGAAAGAGGACCCAAGTGCAGAGACCAGTTCCGAGGAATAGGAAGCACACCAAGTCTGATCTGATTCCCGCTGAAGTCAATGGGCGTCTTTCCATTAGCTGCAGGGGCGCTGGATCACGCCAGCCAGCACTGGGCCAGCTATGCGTCTCTAATGGCAGCCGGCAGTAAATTCCTTAGCTGGGGCACATCACTACAAAGCACCTTCAATACCCCTGACATGAGTGTATGCACGGGGCACACCAACCTTGGCAGCCGACTGACTAAGGCTAAGCTGGAAAGAAAGGCAAATTGCCCCCTCCCATGCAGAGGTCAGCAGTGGCCAAAGCAGCAAGAAGCAGCCCCCCCCTTCCCCCAAGTCAGGCCTAACAGGGAGCTGCATGTTAAATCAGTCACATGATGATTACAGTAGGACCACGCTAATTCACAACCCTGCTGGCAGAGCCCTTGTCCCTAAGCTTCTGTTTGCCAGAAGCTGGGAGTGGGCGACAGGGGATGGGTCACTGGATGATTCCTGTCTGTTCATTCCCTCTGGGGCACCTGGCACTGGCCACTGTCGGCAGACAGGATACTGGGCTGGATGGACCTTTGGTCTGAGCCAGTCTGGCCGATCTTATGACCTAGCACGTTTTGGTAAACGAATGACAACACAACAAAGTGAGGCTAACATCTCTCCAGATGCGCTTTTTCCTTTCCTGGCAATTATGGCTCTGTTCTGCTTAGCGGTGATACTGCATGATACCCTGTGCTTTCCCTCCTCTATCTCCCACTGCCTCCGCTTACCCTTGTGGCCCCAAAAGCCAAACCCCAAACCAGGGGCGGGTTTGCCATTTGCTTAAAACACAAACCACGACTGAGGTTTTCTCAGAACCGAACACCGCCTCCTCCTGCCCCATGGCGTCTCCTCTCGCCAGGCAGTTCTCCCTGAGAGAGAACGACATTCCAGCACCGCCAACGCAGTGGGCTGGCAATGGCACTCGGACGCTCATGACGCAAGGCTTGAGTAATTTAACCGCGCGTGGTCGGGGCTTTTCCATCGGCTGCTCTCACAGTCTTCATGAGCAGGATTCCCTAACAGGAACGTGCACCTTCCCCCTCCCCCGCAACTTCTTACCAACTCCTCCTTCCCCACTCCCCGTTGCAGCCTCATTTCCTGGCCTCCCCCCCAGCGTGCTCTTCCTCCCGTCTCCTGGTCAAATGCCACAGTGCCGCACTCCACCTCAGTGTTGGTTTAGGGTTTGGATTACAGTAGTGCCCAGCCCCCTCCAGCAAGCTCAGGGCCCCGTTGTGCGAGGTGCTGAGACAGAGATTCAATGATTTGCCCAAGGTCACACGGGGCAAAGACACAAATGGAACCTGGGTCCCCTGAGCCCCACTCCAGTCTTACCCCAAGTGCATCCTTCCTCCTGCGGAGTCAGGAACTCTGACCTGTCCTCTGAGCCTTACAGAGCGCAGTGCCCGGGGGCCTGGCCAAAGCGAGCTGGACACCCGCACAGTTGCAGGCTGCCCTGCTCGCTGAGGCAGAGTTGAATGCGGTGGTTGACGTAAGTCTTTGTGGGGGCACCACTATGGGCTCACACCAGAACTGGCCCCTCTCACCCAGGAAAGCCCCCTCGTTTGGTGCTCATGGCGGGGAGTGGGCTGAGGTTGACACGCTGTGCCCCAGACCAGAAGCTGCCTGCAGGCAGGGCTGTAGCTGTGTGGCTGACGTACCCCAAAGGAGAAGTGTGTCCCTGGTATCGCAGGTACCCGACTCCTCAGACCGGCTGACAAGCAGGCAGCCAGGGCCAGGGACCAAGCTAGCAGGGATTGTACATGTATGAAACCTGTACACAGTACACCCATACAATGCTCCCTGCTGCTCTGGGCCTGGTACAAAACAGCGTGGCTGGATTGAACTCAGGCCGCCCTCCTTCATACCAGCTGAGGGTCTAGCCCTGTACGTATAAAGTGTATAAAATCAGGTGTAAAACCGTCACCACTGCTGGGTCTGGTTCTTGGGGCAGGGATGGAGAGCCAGGGCAAAATACTTTGGAGCTCCCCCATTATAGGGCTGTGCCAGGGCCTGCCTAAACCCTGGTGTAAGCAGCCCTGAGGCTGCTCTAACTTATGCTCCGCTTCCCATGGCACTCTGTAGCCATAGTGTAGCCCAGCCACGCCCCGACCCACCCCACCACCCTACAGGGGCTGGGAGTAGGATGCTAGTTCTCTGCTGGGCAAGTTGGCATTCTCTGGGGGCCATCTCCACCCACTTCCAGGCCCCGCTCGGCCGCCAGAGCAGTACGAAGGCGCCATTGTGTAGCCGAGAGTTGGGCCCGTAGTGTCTCAGCCAATTCGTTTGTAACGAAACAATGTAAATAGGTTTCTTTGTTCATTTCTCGTGCGTGTTCTTTCCTGCATGGCTGAGCTGCGGGGGGAGAGGGCGAGAGGGGTGCTGGAGGTGCAAGACCATTTGTTCATCAATGGGTGAATGATCATTTAATTTTTCACCTTTGAAGACCCTGTTGTCTGTTCATCATGCACTAAAGATGAAAACCCAACTGCCATTACTGGCCTGCAGACGGCGTCCTGCATTTCCATGGTGCCCCCATGAGCCAGGAGAAAATCTAACTGACCGTTCTGTACCACCTACCTGTGGAAGGGTTATGTTGTGTTAATAGCAATGGCTAGATTCCTGCCAAGAAGGCATTGAAGATGGATTGGCCATGTGCTTCAGATGGAAATTGATTCCATCACCAGAGTAGCACTAAGAGGGACACCTGAAGGCAAGCGAAAACGAGGCCACCCGAAAACAACATGGCGAAGGGCTGTGGAAGCTGAGCTGAAAAACCTGGGGAATTCTTGAAAGACCTGCCAGAAACAGACAGCAGTGGAGTAACTGCCATTAATGCCAGAGACATAATGGGTACTAACTAACTAACTAAAGGTGGGGCTTTCCAGGGACCCTCCAATATAGCTTCAGGCAATGCACCTCCAGCATAGCTGTCAATGGGTCTCGTCTGCCTGGCACTGCTGGGGCTTTGCTGCTTGAAGAGCAAGGGCTGCGTTCCAATCAGCAATGCAGTCATTAAGTGATCAGGCATAGCAGAGTCCTTTCTCACACCAAGACCCAGAAAAGGCAGTCACGTGCTGGAGGTGAAGCTAACGTTTGCCCACACTGCAGTCCTCTCCCTAGGCCCAGAGGACAAGGCGGAGAGCTCACTGCTATTTTTATTATTTAATATTTTGCTGGTAGGATCCTGATCCTGCCCTTTGTGCTACGTGCTGTGCACAGACAGACAGAAGCAAGCTCTGCCTCGAAGAGCCCACAGCTCAGCTCTCAACAGGCATTGTCTCAGGAGAGCTTTCTCCTCTGAGCTGCCCAGCCTGACGTGCCATTGTGCCCGGCAGTGTCCTAGATCCTTTTCTCTAGGCCCAGGCTGGGCTCCGTTCCCGGCTGCTGGTCCTTTCCCTTCAGGATTCGGTGTCTGATCTGGTGTCTCTCACAAAGGTATTTGCACAGATGTCCCAGCCTAGTATCACATCCAACAAACCCCACCAATGCGGGGTGCCCCCCCTGGATTGTAGTCAGTTCCCATTGGACAGCTCCACTTTCACACTCCGCAGCTGGGGACTGCCAGTCCCTTTTCCAAGTGTGTGTGTGTGTGTGTGGGGGGGGGATATGTACCTTTTGCTAATTAACTCCCTTGCTAATGCTGAGTGGCTCTGATCACAGGCATAACCTTGACCCCCACTCCCTATCTGTCTGTGAGGGCTTGACCCACAGCTCAGTGAAGTCAATGGAAAGGCTCCCACTGGCTTCACCAGATTTGGGATCAGCTCCTTCCCGTTGTATGATTCCCTTTTCCCAGTGCCATGTGAAATGTGCATTCCCCAGGCAACATGAATTACTGTCCCAAGGATCCCGGTCACTCAGGTGCCGACACGGGGAGACGTTCCTTTAAGAAGCAGAACAGCAGGGCAGTGCACGGTCTCTGACACAACCCTGGGATTAAAGACAGTTGGGAATGATTTATTCCCAGTTCCAGAGCTCCTAAGATCACTTGGTCACATCTACAAAGCCAGAGGAAAGTCTTGTTTTCTGCCTGACTCCTTTAAGCTGCAGCCCCCTCCTTTCCCAGACTGCTGAGCCTCTTTTGATGGCTAATGCAACAATTAAACCCTTTCCTCTCTATTTATAACCACTTAGTCACTGCGGCAGAGTGGCTTTATGGTTTGAGTTAACCAGTGTGTCCTGAGGGGATATTATTCATTCAATCAACTGCAGGCTAACAGCGGAGAGACTGGATGGGATCTGTAATCTTAGCCTGAGGCATTACTTCATGGGGTGTTGCCTTCAGGTTCAGACAGTAAAAGGCAAATGTTTCACTAGAAATGCAGTAGAAAAGGGGAATTCAGTTCTATTTTCTTAGGCGTGTGTATGTGGTGAGGGCGGTGGAGAGGGAGGGAGTACCGAAATGTATGTGTGTTGGACCATCACTGGGACTGGCAGGGAGAAGGGAGCGGGCTTTTCTCCATAAAAAATACATATGTGAGTTGTTAAGATTGCATAGAAAGATCAGGATTTTCCCCCTCGTTCCTCGGGTGACAAGAAAACAAAACACATGCAGCTGGGTCACTCGGCTCTAACTGTATTTCACCATGAAACGGCAAAGGCAGAGGAAAAAGTGATCCCGGGCACCCCACCGTCGAAACCGACGGTGCTAACCCTTGCACTGCCCTGGCCGAGGAACGAGGAACTGGTCTGCGCTGTCCTATGGGAACTGCATTGCGAATCACCAGCCCCTCGGCGAATGTCTACCCTGCAGTGGAAGCCCAGGGTTAGTGGGACTCGAGTCAGCTGACCCGTGTGAGGGAACCCTGGGCTTGAGTGGTTACATAAGAATTTTCTGACCCATGCTCAAACGTAGGACTCTGGGGTCCACACTGCAGTGTGGAGGGGATGGGATGATGGCAGCACAGGCAGACACCCACGCTAGCACTGATTGAGATCAAAGCAGGCTCGAGTACCAATAGCAGTGAAGCCATGGCACCAGGAGAGATGGCACAGGGTAGCCACTCGACTCTGCGGCGAGGGTCCTGCCCACACTGCTCTGGCTTCACTGCTATTGGTACTCTACTTAGATCAAAGCTAGCTTGGGAGTGTCCACACTCGCTGCAGTCCCACCCCTGCCCTGCAGTGCAGCCACACTCAGGGTATGTCTACACAGCACCTAGACACCCGCAGCTGCCAGCCCCCTCGGGCTCAGGCTGGAGCCTGGGCTGTAGGACCTTGCATAGTGGGAGGGTCTCCGAGCCCAGACGTCTGTGCAGCAATGAACCAGCCCTGCAGCTGGAGTTGGCTGGCCCAGGCCGGCCGCAGGTTTTCTTTGCTGTATGGACATACCCAGAGAAATCTGCTCCCGCCCAGCCAGCAGTGATGGGTGGGATGCAGGAATCGCGCGCCGAGGGTCTCTGGCCTGTGCAATACAGGTCAGTCTAGACGGTCACATAGGGCTACCATACGTCCGGGTTTCCCTGGACATGTCCGGCTTTTCGCTCTTTAAATAGCCGTCCGGGGGGGATTTCTAAAAATCTAAAAATGTCCGGGATTTCCGGATTTTAGGATCGGCTATTTATCGACCGAAAAGCGGCTGACAGGGCGGCCGAGCACCGCTCGCATTGGGGCCTCGGCAGCCAAAGCCCCTTCCCGGCTCCCCCCGTCCCCTGCAGCCTTAGCACGCCACCCGGCAGCGCTGGGGGGCGGGGCTGTGCGCCTGTGAGGGAACGCGACGGCGGGGCTGGCAGCGGCGACCAGAGCCCCTCCCCTTGCCAGGGAGTAGTCACACAATTTCAACAAAAACTTTCTATCACTCCTCCCCCCTCCTTCTCCCTCAGTAGCTCACCTCCCTTCCCAGTTACTCCTTATCTGCAAAGAAAGCACCTGTAATAACACAGATATTCTCCACAATCTCATCCAGCAGAGGAACTCATTCAGAAATGGCGGCTTTAAACATAGGCCTGGATTCTGGTTCCCCACGTTGAGCCTCCCAGATTCAGGAGGCAGCCAGACAGTCCTCACTGTAAGCTAGAGCAGCCCCAGGGCGACTCTAACCTCTGCCGCCTGCCCAGCGTCCTATGTAGCTGACAAGCAGCCCAGAATAGCTGGAGTGCAGTGTGCTGTGGCCACACCTCCCCCCTCCCTTTCTCAGCTATGCCCTGGGCCTCTGATGGAGGCTGGCGTAGGTCTGTTGTGCCAATGTTACACCACTAGAGAACTTCCCTTTGCTGTGGTTACTCCCTGATTCTGTAGCTTCTGTACACCCCAGAGCTATCATCTATGGGCTGCAGAAGAGCCCTTAACCTTTCTACTATACTGATACGTCAGCTGTTACTTGAATGATGATACAAGTGTTAAGAGGGTTGGCTGGGCCCCAGTCAGAGTCCTGGGTCAGTTCCCTGCTCTGCCACGGACTTTCTGTGTGATCTTGGGCCAGTCACTTGGCCTCTCTGTGCCTCGGTTGCCCTCTGTCCAATGGGGATAACAGCCCTTCCCTGCCGCACAGGGGCGGTGAGGGAAAATCTGGGAAAGACTGTGAGCTGCTCAGGTACCATGGTGATGCAGGCCAGATAAGCACCTAAGAGACATAGAAGGGATTTAAATTCTCAAAATCTGCTCTCCTTACCTTCCTAACTGGGAAGACCGGGGCTGGAGGCCAGTGGAGTTCAACAGTGGGACGAGAGAAGCAAAATCTGCTCTGAATCCAGAAATATGCATCTATTGCCCAAAAGATAAAACCAAATTAATACCCAGGATCTCTGCCTTCGCCTCACAATCAAAAGCCCTTGACTGGCAGTAAATCACTGGATGCCCTCACTGCCTCCTAGGAAGTTATGCACCTGGTGAACCTGTAAGGCAAGTCTCATGGAAGGCGCTGGATAATTCTGGAAGAAGTCGTCACACACTTGGTCTTGGATATTCTTTCCAGAGTCTGCCAGATTTACCCACATTTTCTCTAGACCCGCCTTAGTGACACAGGATGTGATACACATTTAGGTGCATGTGAATAACTTCAAAACACTGAACCAATCAATGTTGCTTGGCCTGTCCATCCCATGGTTGAACTTTGGGCTGGGACCCCGCATGGAAACAGTTCCTCCCCAAAGGAATTTCTTAGAACAAGGTTAGAATGGGAGTGGGACTGCCACTGAACGTTGGACATCGGCTGGGCGTGCACACTGGAACTAGAGCTCATGCAGTTAGGGACTGGCACACAACCTCCGCACAGCTGTGAAATACACACTGCGCCGCATGGGCCCAGCCTTTCCAGAGCAGCCCAGGCTCCCTGCAAGTCCACCTGGAAATGCTCATTTATTGCCGCCCAGGGCTGTGAGGGGCTTTCCCACCCCTCTCACAGGCCAGGAAATAAACAGGAAGCAGCTATAAAAAGCAATTGTTTGACTGGTCTAGCCTGGGTCATTTTAGCGCTGGACCTGACAAGAGGGAGGAGGTGAAGGCTACAGTGTTGAATGGGATGCATCGGCAAGAAAAGGCCATAGAAGCTCAGTTTCAGAAGCATTATCTGGGGGCAGGGGGCTGGGCTGGGTGCTATGAAAGAGTAGAACTGAACCGAAGTGCCTTTGAATTGTTATGGCTGGTGGTATGATCCTGCGGGTGCAGGGAGACTGGTATACCACTTCCTGGGATTTGGGGCTGAGATGAAAGAGCAGAAAGATGGTCCGGGGATTAAGGGGCTAGCCTGAGACTTGGCATTATTCTGCTCCAGCATCCTGGTGTCGCCATGGTCAAGTCACTTAGCTTTTCTGTGACTCAGTTTCCCCATCTGTACAATGGAGATACTAGCACTGGCTGGTGTTCCGGGGGGATGGGGGGTCTGATCTAGTCACTTGCTCTAGCAATGGGGCTGCATAAGTGCCAGATAGAGAGAGGAGCTGGCGCTCCCCTCTCCTCCTTGGGAATAGCAGTGATATGCCCACAGCAGCAATGGAAGGTATGCAAGCTGTGAATCGATGAGCCAGACCCCCCGTTATGCCTGAATCTTGGTAGGCAGTGACGGCACCGACAGTCTCTCTAACAGCCACGCAAACACGCACTGGCCAGCTCCTGCTCTGGCTCTGTTCCCTGGGAGTTCAGCCACTCAGCCAAAAGCTCCCGGATGTTTAGAAAGTTAACACAAACCTCCAAGCGCAGTCAGAGGCTTTGTAAGCTCCTTTGGCTTTAACATGAAAATCCTATGCGCTCCTACAATTGTACTTCATGTATTCAGCACCTGGGTGTATTTACAGATAAAATAATATTTACTAACACATGAAAGTGTATGTTTGGAAATGGCTAGGACTGTATTTAAACATGGCTTAAGGGGTTTTCAACCCCCCCCCACGCTATCTGGGTTGCCCAGTCCCGGTCCATGAACTCAGGCTCTTTCATCACCCCAGACACAGGCTGTTTGTGGATAATAGCCCAGCTTCCCTGCTGCACCAAGTCTGCAGTGGATGGAGTGCGGGGGCTGTCATGGAAATGGGCAGAGAGAGATCCTTTATCCGCCGGCTGGTGTGCACCCTGCACGCTCCCGCAAAGCCTACAGCAGCCTGGGAGTCGCTCTAAACTCTGCAGGTTCCTGGGGCCAGATGGAGAGCAGCATGCTCTGGCCACGCCCCCACACTGACATGCCCCCTGGAGGCAGGCCCAGAGGACAGAGTGTGGGGTGGGTCTGGGCACCAAGCTGGGCAATGGAGTGTGGGTGGGGAGTTCGGGCCTGGGGCTGGGCAGAGATGATCGGGTGCAGGAGGGAAAGTGAGGGGTGCAATGGGAAACGGGGACTGGGGAGTGGGTCCCCTCACTGCTCATGCCCAGCCAGGAACAGAAGATTCCTTTACTAGGACACCAGAAATGAAAGGCGCGATCCCCTGGGCACTGGCCAGCACCGAGCGAGCCAGCAGCTCCCAACCCAGAGCCCAGCCATGACGGGGGTACATGGGCACCTGTGTCCTGCTGCAGCTCCCATGTGCCCCGCTTGCAGGCTGCCCTGTCCTCCTCCTGCTGCTGCAGCCCCAAGCCAGGCAGCTGCCTGCTTCCCTACCCAGCTCTCTGCTGCCAGCACCTCCTAGGGAGCTGTCTGCCCAGCCTTCCCTCATGCTGCCATCTCCCGCGGGTAGCTCCTGCTCACATCCAGTTCCCAGGCTAGCCCGGCCCCGTGCCCGCAGGCGCTCTCTGCTCTCAGAGCTCGGCAAGTGGATTGGTTGGGCTGGGTTGACAGGGCTGGCTCTAGGTTTTTTGCCGCCCCAAGCAAAAACAAAAACCAAAAAAAACTCCAGGAGCGCAACTGCCGAAGCAAAAAAAAGGGTGCCCAGAATGCCGCCCCTGAAATTGTGCCGCCCCAAATTGTGCCGGCCCTGTGGGTTGAACTGAAGCTGCCTTCTGGTCAAATGACAGTTCAACTTTTTTGAAAATGTTCTCCTAATTTTTATGTGGCCAAAGCTATTCAGTGAGCTCGACCCAAATTCAGAGTCATGCACGGCCGCCCGCAGTGGTATTGTTCAGCCCATTTTCTGTCGGAACGCAAAGTTCTGCCCAGCTCCCCGGCCTTGCCCTGCACCTGGGGGTTGAAGAGCCCTCGGCTGGCTGCGGGCAGGGTCCCCCGCAGACTCCTTCCCCTTCAGCGCAGCCGGGGAGTGGGAAGGTCTCACTGCCCCTTGTTCCTCCCTCCCCATGGCCAGCAATGTAATTTGCCCTGCAGTAATGACAGGCTTTGCAGTGTCATTGATGTCAAGGCCAGAAGGAAGTACTGTGACTGTAGGGTTACCATATCTGAACTTTCAAAAAAGAGGACACTCCATTGGGGGGGTAGCCCCGCCCCCTAGCCACTCCCTCCCACTTCCCGCCCCCTGACAGGCCCCCCAGAACCTCCGACCCATCTAACCCCCCTGCTCCCTGTCCCTGACTGTCCCAACCCCTCTCCACACCCCTGCCCCCCTGACAGCCCCCCCCCGCTCCTTGTCCCCTGACTGCTTCCCTTCTCCAACTCCCCGGCCCCCTTACCGTGCCGCTCGGCTTAGAGCAGGTGTCTGGCTCCGCACCCCAAGGAGCGCCCCGCCCGAGCGCTGCCAAGAGGCGTGCTGAGGCTGTGGAGGAGGGGGGAAGCAGGGGAGGGGCTCTGGTCGCCGCTGCCAGCCCCTCCCTCGTGTTCCCTCACAGGCGCACAGCCCCGCCCCCCAGCGCTGCCGGGCGGCGTGCTAAGGCTGTCGCTACCCTTTGGAATAACGTCTGCTCCCGCCCTGTTCCAGACGGCTATGGACCAGATCTTGTGTGGCTTGTCAGGAGTTCAGTGCTATCTGGATGACATCCTGGTCACTGGAAGGAATGAAGAGGATCACTTAAAGAATTTAGAGGCTACCCTACAAAGACTGGAAGAGTATGGCCTACGAGTCCGCAGAGACAAGTGTGAATTTTCCAGCCCTCTGTTGAATATTTGGGACACATCATTGATGCTGCGGGTCTTCATAAGGCCCCTGCAAAAGTTAAGGCTATTGTGGAGGCTCCCTCACCTCGAAATGTTAGCCAGCTGCGCTCGTTTCTAGGACTCCTGAACTATTATGGAAAGTTCATCTCACAGTTAGCCACACTGCCAAAACCACTTCACGAACTCCTTGGGCAGAACAAGACCTGGAAGTGGACTGAAGCCTTTAATGTTGCATTTAACAAAGCTAAGGATGCATTGCTAAATTCTGAAGTTCTAACGCAGTTTGATCCATCCTTACCCCTACAATTGGCCTGCGATGTGCCCCTTATGGAGTGGGAGCAGTCGTGTCACACATTTTGCCTTCAGGAGAAGAGAGACCTATTGCTTTTGCTTCACGCACTCTAAGCAAAGCAGAAACTAATTATGCCATCATGTGCCAGCAATGCCCCTCTGCCATGTACATTGGCCAAACCGGACAGTCTCTACGCAAAAGAATTAATGGACACAAATCTGACATCAGGAATCATAATACTCAAAAACCAGTGGGAGAACACTTTAACCTGTCTGGCCATTCTTTGACAGACCTGCGGGTGGCTATCTTAAAACAGAAAAACTTCAAAAACAGACTCCAACGAGAGACTGCTGAGCTGGAATTGATATGCAAACTAGACACAATCAACTCAGGGCTAAATAGGGATTGGGAATGGCTGAGCCATTACAAACATTGAATCTATCTCCCCTTGTAAGTATTCTCACACTTGCTTCTTATCAAACTGTCTGTACTGGGCTATCTTGATTATCACTTCAAAAGTTTTTTTTCTCTTACTTAATTGGCCTCTCAGAGTTGGTAAGACAACTCCCACCTGTTCATGCTCTCTGTATGTGTGTATATATATCTCCTCAATATATTTCACTCTATATGCATCCGAAGAAGTGGGTTGTAGCCCACGAAAGCTTATGCTCTAATAAATTTGTTAGTCTCTAAGGTGCCACAAGTACTCCTGTTATTTATGCCCAAATCGAACGTGAGGCATTGGGAATCGTTTTTGGAATTCGGAAGTTTCATCAGTACCTGTTTGGGCGGAAGTTTACTCTTCTCGCAGACCATCAATCTCTGACGTCAATTTTTGGACCCTACACAGGCATTCCCCCATTAGCTGCTAGTCATATGAAACGCTGGGCACTGTTACTTTCAGCGCACACATATGAAATCAAATATCGGAAATCCACTCTGCATGGCAATGCAGATGGCCTCTCAAGGTTGCCTTTGCCAGTCAAACATCAAGATAGTGCCCAAAAGGAAATCTTCTACTTTGAACAGGTAGAGAATACTCAGATAAAGAAGGCAACTCGCATTGACCCAGTATTGTCCCAAGTTATGGACCTGGTGATGCATGGAAAATCTCAACAAACCTCTCCGGTCTCACCCGACCTTGTTACCTACATGTCCAGGAGGACAGAGTTATCGATCCAATCTGGTTGTTTGTTGTGGGGGAGACGTGTCATTATCCCACCACCACTGAGATCACAGATGTTAGAACAGCTACATTCTGGTCACTGTGGAATAGTGCGCATGAAGGAAATTGCACAAAGCTATTTCTGGTGCCCTGGATTGGACAGTGATATTGAAGAGAAGGCAAAAGCTTGTATGTCATGTCAGGGTATGAGGAATGCACCCCAGTGGGCACCCCTACACCCATGGGACTGGCCTGAAAACCCGTGGCAACGTATTCACGTTGACTTCGCTGGCCCCCTTGAAGGAAGCATGTTCTTGGTGGTGGTAGATGCCCATTCTAAATGGCCAGAAGTCTCTATAATGCAGTCCACTACTGCAGAGAGTACTATCCAAAAACTACGGGGACTCTTTAGTCGTTTCGGTCTGCCAGAACAACTTGTGAGCGACAACCGACCGCAGTTTGTCTCTCAGGAGTTTCAAAATTTTATGGAGGCAAATGGGATACACCACATCACTTCAGCACCATATCATCCATCCACCAATGGATTAGCTGAAAGATTTGTGCAGACAATGAAACAAGCTTTGAAATCGGCACGGGGACAACACTCCATTCCAAAGCGTCTGGATACCTTCTTACTTTCCTACAGAAACACACCTCATGCTACGACCAAGGCATCCCCGGCCTTTCTAATGATGGGATGACAGCTGCGCACTTGCTTTGATCTGCTGAAACCTTCTGAACCCCAACAAATTGTGCAACGTCAGCAGCAATATCAAGTCATCAGATGGGCACCCAGAGCAAAAGACCGAACCTTTAGCCCGGGACAGCCGGTTTTGGCTCGGAATTATACTTCTGGAGCTAAATGGGTCCCTGCCACGATCATCACTCAAACAGGACCTGTTTCCTACACAGTCCGGACTGCAGAGAATCTCACCTGGTGGCGACATGTAGATCAGCTGTTGCCAGGTCATGCCAGCCCTCAGGACACATCTTCAGTTGAGTTGTCTGACTTCACCTCTTCTGGCGAGACCCCGAATCAAGAATCACCTGTTCCTGACTGTTCTCCTCCATTACTGCCGGCGGCTGAGATACCCCTTTGCCCGGCACGAGCTCATATCACCTCCTCACCCGTTCGCGCTGCGAACCCTGAGCCCATTGTCAGGCCTGCGCCCAAGATACTTTCAAGTGCAACAACACCAGAAGGCCGCCGTAATCCACCTAGAGACAGAAGACCTCCTCAATAGCTGGATCTTTAGCTAGAGTGAACCCACTGTTATGGGGCAAAATAATCCCCCAGGTTTAGCCGGGAATGGAGGCAGTCTACCCTCCTTCTCTAGTCTAGTGTTTGTTTTATTTAGGGGATGTTCTTATTAAGGGGGGAGGAATATGTTGTGTATTTGGTTGTCCTGGTAATAGCACCTTGTTGTTGCTATGGCAACTGAGTTCGATTATTAGGGGATAGCCCAGCCAGTTTTGGCTGGTTAGGTCAGCTCAGTGTCTGTAAATAAATGGTTGCTTTGTAAGCTTGCTGCTCTCTGGTCTCAAGTGATTTCTTCCTAAACCTGCTGCCCCCAAGGATATGACAGTGGCCAGGGGGAACACGCAGCAGGAACGATGTATCTGGAGCCTTTGGCGGTTGCCTGCATCCTGCACAGCAGACTGTGGCCTTGGCTTGGCATGGTGATCAGGGAGGTGGCATGGCCCGGTGTGTAGGACACTAGACTGGACAGTGACAGTGAGGGGCCCAGAGCCCCCCGACACAGGCAGTGGCTGCAGACCGGGAGGCCCCTGAGCTGGAACCTGGAGGACAGGGCAGGCCCACGTCCCCCTGCCAGCCCCTGGAGGGTGGCATGCTTGGAGCTGTAATTGGAGGACTGCCATTGTGTATGGTGAGATTTTGATACCCCCTATGAAGGGGAAACACCTGTGGTGGCCGGGCTGGAGGGCCATTTTCTCGAAGAGGGAGCCCCTGGAGCAGCAAACAGCGAGAGGGTGCTGGGAGAGACACAGCTGGAGGAATGCACAACCCTTCGCCACAGCTGCTCATCCCCAGGACAGCCAGGAGGAGGCGCCACGAGCAGCGAGTGGCCCCTGTGACAGCCCTACTTCGGAGCACCCGGGAACCTGCAGCTGAAAAGTGCTCAGTCAGGCCAAGGTTTGTTATTATTGTTGTAACTGTCACTGTCAGAGTACGTGGACACTGACCCCTTCCTGCGTGGTCTCAGGGGCAAACTAAATCTTGGGCAAGCCTGGAGCAAATGAAACCACCTGAATCCCTCAGTCTGAAAGGGAACCTGTCTCGGAATCCACAGGATCTCTGCTACACCCCAGCTTTTAAACAGTCTCTCGGAGGAACCTCACTAGTCTGCCAGAGCCTCAAGGGGTCCCACTCTTCTTTCAGGGTAGGCCAAGCAGTCTCACCCGCTTCCTAGACTGAGCCTCTGGGCTCCAGCACTCCTGCTTCACACCGTGAGCTGTGCCCGGCGAGTCCCACTGAGCTAGACTCTGATAGAGACTGGTACGCTTGTCAGGCCCAGTGCACCCCAGCCAGCATTTGCCTTGACACCAGTGTTACCGCCTAAGGGTCTCGAGGGGACATCAAAGGTCC
>NW_020664731.1:28184-68545 GCF_002925995.2 Terrapene triunguis | reverse complement strand
GGGGCTGCTGCTCAATTTTAAGAAAAAACTGAGCACTAACCCAACCTATTGAGTAACAACATAATAATGTTTCGTAAATCACATGTTACTTATCATGGGAATGCAGATGAACTACTAACAGCTAACAGCTGTGACTCGTTCATGTCAAGCCCATCCTATGCAGAGTCAAAGGTGTTAGCAGAAAAGTCAGCCCAAATACCAAAGAGCAAGGAACTTGATTTAAAAAAATAAAAGCTGATTCAAAAGCTACATTAGATCATTCCAGCGCCCCTCACAATGCATTATTAACATCTCCAGTTCAGGGACAGAGGGAGAAAGGGAGAAACCATAGAGCCAGCCTCTAACAGTCATGTTAGATTAACAATTAACTGTCACTAAAAGCAGCTTCTGTATCAGATGGCTAGCGTAATGCCAATTTTTTAAAAAGGCTCCAGAGATGATCCCAGCAATTACAGGCCGGTAAGCCTAACTTCATTTCCAGGCAAATTGATTGAAAGTATAGTAAAAAAACAAGAGTTATCAGACACCTAGATGAAAACGATTTGCTGGGGAAGAGTCAACACAGCTTTTGTCAAGAGAAATCATGCCTCACAACCTATTAGAATTCTCTGAGAGGTTCAACAAGCATGTGGACAAGGGGGATCCAGTGGATATAGTGTACTAAGATTTTCAAAAAGCCTTTGACAAGGTCCCTCACCAAAGGCTCTTAAGCAAAGTGAGCTGTCATGGGATAACAGGGAAGGTTCTCTTGTGGATTGGTAACTGCTTAAAAGATAGGAAACAAAGGGTAGGAATAAATGGTCAGTTTTCAGAATGGAGAGAGATACATAGTGATGTCCCCCAGGGGTCTGTAAAGGGGGACCAGTCCTATTCAACATATTCATAAATGATCTGGAAAAAGGAAAACAGGGAGCTGGCAAGGTTTGCAGATGATACTAAACTACTCAAGATAGTTAAGTCCAAAGCAGAATACAAAGAGTTACAAAGGGATCTCACAAAATTGGGTGACTGGGCCACAAAATGGCAGAGGAAATTCAATGTTGATAAAAGCAAAGTAATGCACATTGGAAAACATAATCCCAACTAAACATACAAAATGATGAGGTCTAAATTAGCTGTTACCACTCAAGAGAGAGATCTTGCAGTCATTGTGGATAGTTCACTGAAAACATCCACTCAATGTGCCGCGGCAGTCAAAAACGCGAACAGAATGTTGGGAATCATTAAGAAAGGGATAGATAATAAGATAGTAAATATTATAACGCTGCTATATAAATCCATGGCACGCCCACTTCTTGAATATTGCGTGCAGATGTGGTCGCCCCATCTCAAGAAAAAATATATTAGAAATGGAAAAGGTACAGGGAAGGGCAAAAAAAAAAAAGATAAAGGGTATGGAACAGCTTCCATAGGAGCAGAGATTAAAAAGGCGAGGGACTGTTGGAAAAGAGGCAACTAAGGGGGGATATGATAGAGGTCTATAAAATCATTACTGGTGTGGAGAAAGTAAATAAAGAAGTGTTATTTACTCCTTCACGTAACACAAGAACGAGGGGTCACCCAATAAAATTAATAGGCAGCAGGTTTAAAACAAACAAAAGAAAGTATTTCTTCACACAACGCACAGTGAACCTGTGAACTAGTTGCCGGGGATGTTGTGAAGGCCAAGACTATAACTTGATTCAAAAAAGAATTAGATAAGTTCATGGAGGGTAGGTCCATCAATGAGACCCCATGCTCTTGGTGTCCCTAAACTTCTGTTTGCCAGAAGCTGGGAATTGGTGACAGGGGACGAATCACTCGATAATTGCCCTGTTCTGTTCATTCTCTTTGAAGCACCTGGCACTGGCCAATGTCAGTAGAGTACTGGGCTCAATAGACCATTGATCTGACTCAGTATGGCTGTTGTATATCGTATTGTATGTATACATAAGAACGGGCATAGGTTCAGGGAGCAGCCCAATGACTTTATGTATGTATGTATGAGCTGCTCCTGCAATTGTGTGTATGCATTGTATGTGTACATACAATGCTGAGTACACACACAACCCCGGCTCCAAGTGTAGATGTAGCCCAGATCTGTACAGCACTCAACACAATAGGGCCTTGATTTCAGATGGGGCCTCAGGTGCTTCTCTAGTGCTTTTGTGTCAGAAGGACTCGTTTCTTCTAGGCCCTGAAATTCCACATCTTCCAAGGGAACATGGGCTAAACTCAAAATCTGCTATACAAAGGCACCTCAGAAAGTCCAGAGAGATCTGGACAGAGCACACACTAAAATGCACAACACTGGGGCACTGCAGAACTGTAATGAGCCACAGCTGGCTTGGGGGTGACCGCACTGCTGCACCGAGCTGCATCTCCCTGGCCCAGCAGAGGGCATTCGCGGAAGGAATGCTGGGCACAGGGGACTGTCCAGGGACGCAGGAGAGAGGAGGGGGGAAGCACTCGCAGACTCATGCGTAGGTAAATGCAGCAGCTGCGTGTTTTGACTGTGTATCCCTCCCCCTTCCTTTCTCTCGCCTGCCCCTCCTATGCCTTGGTTTGGTGTATCTAACTTTGGATGGCAAGCCCTTTGGGGCAGGGCAGGCTGGAATCCAAGAGACTTGGAGCCACTGGCAGGTGAGACCCCAGGATGATCCTGAGGCAGAACCCACCATCACACCCCAGTGTGATGACATCATCAAGCGGATATAGGTGTGTGCTGATGATGTCATACCTGAGGGCTGGCAACATCCCCAAGGGAGATGCAGCAACATTATCATAAAGAGCAGGGGGCCTCCATGACATCACTTCTGAGCAAGGAGCGATGGTGACACCACAGGCCCAGGGGTTCTGGCACTAGCCTGCGACTAGGGAGAACTGGCTGCAAGTCCCTGCTCTGCCACAGACTGCTTGGGTGACCTTGGGCCAGCCCCTGGGTGCCTCAGCTCCCATTTGTGAAATGGGGAAATAGCCTTGCCCTCCTGCCCAGGGTTGTGTCAGGCCCAGTGCTTTAGACACTAGGAGGGGCTCAGATCCGGTGGCAATGGGGGCCATGTAGGTGCCAGAGATAGACAGGCAACATGTCTGCTTTGTGGTCTGGGAAATACCAAGTGCACTGCTGGTTCCTGGATAGACACTGATAATATGGCAGGTGCAGAAACCTGCCTGGAGCGTGGGGGGTCGGGCACAGGAGGGACAGGGATGGAGGAAGCATGCGGAGGTCAGTCTGTGTGCACATGGCTGGCGTGCTAAGGAGTCACTGGAGCAGCTCCAGGAATAGCTGGTTGACTAAAGAGACAGTTTAGGTTAATAAGAAGGGAGTCCTCTCCTGTTCTGGCCCAGCACGCCATGCATGGAACAATAGAGAAAGGAGCAGAGGCCAGGTTTGGATGTCAATCCAAGGGCATGAATTTCTAACTGGTATAGTCATTTGCAGTCACTCTCCTTAAAGGGTGTAGTATATCATGGTACGGTGTCTTTAAAATTAGCCATGCATACTGCCCAGGGGGTCTCGCACCCTGAGGATCTCACCCATGAGGTGGGCACATTCACATTCTGCATGCTCAGGGACTGCCAGGGCCTCTTGTCATGTGACTAGCGGAGTTCTGGTTCAGACTTTACAGCCCTGCCCTGGCTCCAAAAGCAGAGTGGCTGCAGCATCCTCCCAAAGACGACACTGCCAGCTGTCTGCCTATGTCAGAAAGCAAGATGGGGGGCATGCCAATACAAGTGTAGGCAGGGTATGAGTGAGCTCTCCCCTGACAGCTAGTGGGGAGGGGGAGAGACTTCAGGAGCAAACTGTATTTACATGACCACACCTACTCTGTCTAGAAATCTAGCAGATAGAGCGCTGTTGCTCAATGTAACCAACTTTGGTGGGTGTTGGGTTACAAATCACTTTAGATTTTGCCAGGGATTGAAGTGAGGCTGACTGGCCTGTAGTTCCCCGGGTTCTCTTTCTTCCCTTTTTTATATATGGGCACTATATTTGCCTTTTTCCAATCATCCGGGACCTCCCCAAATCGCCACAAATTTTCAATTTTTCTGCACTGAGCAGAGTATTGCAACAAATGACACATTGGATTTACGATGATGAGACAGCTGGCATCATTTTTGTCTTTATCTGGAATTTCAGTGTTTAGAAAATGGACCATGACTAATTCTAGTTATTTGGCTGATGGATTTTTAAGAAATCATTTTCAATGGCCAATGGTTCTGCAATCATATCAGCCAATTCCCTCAGCACCCTTGGATGCATTAGATCTGGACCCATGGACTTGTGCACGTCCAGCTTTTCTAAATAGTCCTTAACCTGTTCTTTCACTACTGAGGGCTGCTCACCTCCTCCCCATACTATGTTAACTGGCTCTGTGGATGACGGGAAAGCAGTGGATGTGTTATTCCTTGACTTTAGCAAAGCTTTTGATACTGTCTCCCACAGTATTCTTGCCGCCAAGTTAAAGAAGTATGGGCTGGATGAATGGACTGTAAGGTGGATAGAAAGCTGGCTAGATCGTCGGGCTCAACGGGTAGTGATCAATGGCTCCATGTCTAGTTGGCAGCCGGTTTCAAGAGGAGTGCCCCAAGGGTCGGTCCTGGGGCTGGTTTTGTTTAATATCTTTATTAATGATCTGGAGGATGGCGTGGACTGCACTCTCAGCAAGTTTGCAGATGACACTAAACTGGGAGGCGTGGTAGATACACTAGAGGGTAGGGATCGGATACAGAGGGACCTAGGCAAATTAGAGGATTGGGCCAAAAAAAACCTGATGAGGTTCAACAAGGACAAGTGCATAGTCCTGCACTTAGGACGGAAGAATCCCATGCACTGCTACAGACTAGGGACCGAATGGCTGGGTAGCAGTTCTGCAGAAAAGGACATAGGGGTCACAGTGGACGAGAAGCTGGATATGAGTCAACAGTGTGCTCTTGTTGCCAAGAAGGCTAACGGCATTTTGGGCTGTATAAGTAGGGGCATTGCCAGCAGATCGAGGAACGTGATCGTTCCCCTTTATTCGACATTGGTGAGGCCTCATCTGGAATACTGTGTCCAGTTTTGGGCCCCACACTACAAGAAGGATGTGGAAAAATTGGAAAGAGTCCAGCGGAGGGCAACAAAAATGATTAGGGGTCTGGAGCACATGACTTATGAGGAGAGGCTGAGGGAGCTGGGATTGTTTAGTCTCCAGAAGAGAAGAATGAGGGGGGATTTGATAGCTGCTTTCAACTACCTGAGTGGGGGTTCCAAAGAGGATGGAGCTCGGCTGTTCTCTGTGGTGGCAGATGACAGAACAAGGAGCAATGGTCTCAAGTTGCAGTGGGGGAGGTCTAGGTTGGATATTAGGAAACACTATTTCACTAGGAGGGTGGTGAAGCACTGGAATGCGTTACCTAGGGAGGTGGTGGAGTCTCCTTCTTTGGAGGTTTTTAAGGCCCGGCTTGACAAAGTCCTGACTGGGATGTTTTAGTTGGGAATTGGTCCTGCTTTGAGCAGGGGGTTGGACTAGATGACCTCCTGAGGTCCCTTCCAACCCTGATATTCTATGATTCTATGATTCTATGTTGCCCAGTGCAGCAGTCTGGGAGCTGACCTTGTCTGTGAAGACCAAGGCAAAAAAACATTGAGTACTTCAGCTTTTTCCACATCATCTGTCACTATGTTGCCTCCCCCATTCAGTAAGGATCCCACACTTTCCCTGACCTTCTTCTTGTTGCTAACATACCTATAGAAAACCTTCTTGTTACCCTTCACGTCCCTTGCTAGCTGCAACTCCAATTGTGCTTTGGTCTTCCTGATTACACCCCTGCATGCTCTAGTAATATTTTTATGCTCCTCCGTAGTCATCTGTCCAAATTTCCACTTCTTGTAAGCTTCCTTTTTGTGTTTAAGCTCACCGAAGATTTCACTGTTAAGCCAAGCTGGTCGCCTGCCATATTTGCTATTCTTTCTGCACATCGGGATGGTTTGTTCCTGCACCCTCAATAAGGCTTCTTTAAAATACTTGTGGTGGGACAGCATTTTTGCCCAGCCTGCATCACTAAGAGCTGACAAGCACTAAGAAACTGACCTGCAGAGGTCACAGTAGAGAGTACCTAATGGGAGCGGCGAGAGCAGCCATCCAAAGCAAGTGCTCAGATGGCGGAGCAAACCAGGTGCCTTCTTCCCTGGGTTGGAGTTGAACTCACACAGATGCACCTCTGAATCCTGGGTCCTCGCTGATCAAGGACAACCCCTGTGAGTGGGGTCTGGTGAGGGAGCAGAGAGGGACACGGTAAAGGAACTTTTGGTTGTGGAACTCAAGAACATGAGGTGGAAGGCACTGCCCCACGCACTCAGGGGTGGGGGTCCTGGTCAAAGTTTTAGGTTTATGAATCCTGCTTGCGATATTTTCCCTAATTAATGTCAGATGATTTCCCTCCATTCATTAAAAGTTTCTTTGCTACACTCAGACTCTGTGCTTGTGAGTGGGGAAGGATTGCCTCTCAGGCGCCTGGGGTGGTGTGTAATTTTCCCAGGTTACTAGGTGGGGGTTCAAGCTGGTTCTGTGTTGTATTGTTGAAAAGGAACCCCTAGATACTGAACCCGGCCCTGGTTGCTGCCGGCTCCACCTGGCAGAAGGGTTACACAAGGAGCAAGGCCCCACACGTCTGGATGCTCCTTCTGAACCTTTTGGGACTCTACCAGCTGGATCACCCCTTGCTCCTGAACGTGGGTGAGGGAGGTGCAATGGTCGCTGTGCTCCACCGCTCTTAGAATCATAGGGTTGGAAGGGACCCCAGGAGATCATCTAGTCCAACCCCCTGCTCAAAGCAGGATCAATCCCCAACTAAATCCCCAAATGGCCCTCTCAAGGATTGAACTCACAACCCTGGGTTTAGCAGGCCAATGCTCAAACCACTGAGCTATCCCTCCCCTCTTGTAGAGGCTTCGGGGAGGCTGCTGCAGTTGGGCCCGGTGCAGCCCTTTGGCAGGTATTTCTCAGACTGTGAGCTCTTTGAGAACCTCAGAAGCAGTCTGTTTGGCTCAGGAGTTTTTGTCCCTTCCATACACGGCACAGAGATAACAAAAAGGTTTTCTCCGCAACCTTTTTTCATCCCTCTCTATCTTCCTGGTCCCAGTAAATTTGCTTTTAAGATAATATTTAGAGAAAACAATCTATGTAAACTGAAAACTGTTCTGCTGCAGTCCAGACTGTACAAGTTTTGTTTGTGCTGCACAGCTGGAGTTTACACTGCAATGTTAATCTATCGGGGATATATTTTATGACCTAGGGAATTGGCACTGAGCAGAGTATTGCAACAAATGACACATTGGATTTACGACGATGAGACAGCTGGCATCGTTTTTGTCTTTATCTGGAATTTCAGAGTTTAGAAAATGGACCATGACTAATTCTAGTTATTTGGCTGATGAATTTTTAAGCAATCAATTTGCAAACATCTAGAAGATAATAAGGTGATAAGTAACAGTCAGCATGGATTTGTAAAAAACAAATCATGTCAAATTGACCTGATAGCTTTCTTTGACAGGGTAACAAGCCTTGTGGAGAGGGGGGAAGCGGTAGACGTGATATATCTTGATTATAGTAAGGCTTTTGATACTGTCTCACGTGACCCTCTCATAAACAAACTAGGGAAATGCAACCTAGACGGAGCTACTATAAGGTGGGTGCAAAACTGGTTGGAAAACCATTCCTAGAGAGTACTTATCAGTGGTTCACAGTCATGCTGCAAGGGCATATTGAGTGGGGTCCCTTAGGGATCCGTTCTGGGTCCAGTTCTGTTTAATATCTTCAATATATTAGATAATGGCATTAGAGAGCACACTTATAAACTTTGTGGACGATACCAAGCTGGGAGGGGTTGCAAGTGCTTTGGAGGATAGGATTAAAATTCAAAATGATCTGGACAAATTGGAGAAACGGTCTGAAGTAAATAGGATGAAATTCAATAAGGAAAAATGCAAAGTACTTCATTCAGTTGCACACATAGAAATTGGGGAATGACTGCCTAGGAAGGAGTACTGCGGAAAGGGATCTGGTTGTCATAGTGGATCACAAGCTAAATATGAGTCAACACTGTTACCAAAAAAGCAAACATCATTCTGGGATGTATTAGCAGGAGTATTGTAAGCAAGACATGAGAAGTAATTCTTCCACTCTGCTCTTTGCTGATTAGGCCTCAACTGGAGTATTGTGTCCAGTTCTGGGCACCACACTTCAGGAAAGATGTGGACAAATTGGAGAAAATCCAGAGGAGAGCAACAAAAATGATTAAAGGTCTAGAAAACTTGACCTATGAGGGAAGATTGAAAGAATTGGGTTTGTTTAGTCTGAAAAAGGGAAGACTGAGAGGGGACATGATAACAATTTTCAAGTACATAAAAGATTGTTACAAGGAGCAGGGAGAAAAATTGTTCTTCTTAATCTCTGAGGATAGGACAAGATGCAAAGGGGTTAAATTGCAGCAAGGGAGGTTTAGGTTGGACATTAGGAAAAACTTCCTAACTGTCAGGGTGGTTAAGCACTGGAATAAATTGCCTAGGGAGTTTGTGGCATCTCCATCATTGGAGATTTTTAAGAGCAGGCTAGACAAACACCTGTCAGGCACAGTCTGATAATAGTTAATCCTGCCATGAGTGGACAAGATGACTTCTCGAGGTCCCTTCTAGTCCTATGATTCTATGCCCCTAGGATCAGTGTGAGCATACTTGCATACTATCCTACACTTAAATATACAGTGTGCATCCAAGTTATCTCACTGCTACCATTCAAAGTCACGACTGTATGCCTGAGACTGTCCCTGCATACTCTGAGGGCCAGAGGGTCCCCTATATGGGCAGCTGCAGCTTCTTTCTGCAGGCAGAAATCCTGGCAGGTGTAGCGCTGGCTGGGTAAAGCTCCCTGGGGGCCATTAGGAGCCAGTACAATTTCAAGCAGCCCAGGGGCATGACAGGATGCAGTGGAGCTGGGCAAGCTGTGAGGATCAGGGCTCTCGAGAGGGTCTCTGGTAATTTATCATTTATTTTCCAATGTATCTAGACAAAGCCATCCCTCATACAATGTGATGGAACAGATATACCAGGCTAAGCTGCACTCTCCGCCATGTGCTGTGAATCTGGGGTAATGGCACTTACCTCAATGAAATTATTTCCGTTTTACACCGATGGGTACGTCTACACTTCAGTCCTGGGGCGTGACTGCAGCTCACATAGCCCCAAGCTCGCTGTGAAGCTGCGGCAGCATGGCTAGCTACTGAAGTAATTACCAACAGTCCAGGCAGGCTTCTACCACTTGTACTGAAGACCATGCTGCTGTGGCTTCATTGCCCCAGTACCCAAGCTGGCTAAATTAAAGCTGTGATTGCAGCATAGGCATTGTAAGGGCTGGGGTGGGGTCTAGGACCTGCAGAGCTGCCACCCAGCATTAGCTGTAACCACCTTGCACTCCGCTACCTGTGACCCACTGTGGACACAGATCATGGGAAGTCCCACCTCAAGGGGTCGGACAAGCAGCAGCCTCATGGCTCCTGATTGGCTCCCTGTCCGATATAAACCCAAGGAGCATTCCAGGAAGTGTCCAGACAACAGTGCACTGATCTCCTGTAGCTGTCATGACCACTTCTGGTCTTGAACTTTGACCTCAGCTTGATTTGGACTTTGCCTCCTGGAAGCTGACTAAGAACTCCTCCACCACTCCCAGCCTCAGGTTTGACCCTGCTCTGACCCTTGGCCCTGACTGCCCTTGTGGGGATCCTGGCAGTTTGCCTGGACCACCCTGGCCCGTGGTGAAGACATTACCCTGGGGGAACATGGTGGCAGTGGTGCATTTCCTACCCAAGATGCCCCAGGCGGTATTGGAGGTGCCTGAATGGGTTGACCGCTCCCAGGAGGAGCTCCCCAGGCTCCAAGCCCAAGTATCGCAGCTCACAAGAGAGAACCAAGCTTTGCACAGACAGTCCACCCAGCTCTGTGATGAAAATGTGGCACTGCGGGTCCAACTGGAACGGTGCGCCGCAGGTAACCAGCTGCTACAAGAGCAGGTAGCCCAGCTGCAGAATGCGAACACTGCACTACAGGCATGACCCAGTTCCCCTTCCAGAATGTTTTAATGTGGACTGCCAAAAATTCAAGGTGTTTATTAACCAGTGCCGTCTCTGGTCCTATCCCCTGAGCAAGCAAAAGTAGGACTCATTATTAGCCTCTTGATGGTACATGCGTTGGACTGGGCCTCACCCCTATTTGAATGAGTGAGCCTCATGCTATTGAACTGGCTTGCCTTTCTCCAGGTGTTTTCCACCATATTTGATGATCCCCACCATACCTACTCAGCAGAGGTGGCCCTGTGCAAACTCTCACAGGGCAGGGTTTACGTGAGGAGATTATGGATGAGCTAGTTTATGTGGAGTCCCAACCTAGATGCCTTTGTCAACCTTGTCATACACAATGACAGTAGGCTCAGCAAACGGCATGAGGAAAGGAAGGGGTCCATATTAACATCAAGCCAGTTCCCCTTGGTACCTGTCTCCAATTGGTGCCCACTGCCATGTGACCTCTGAGGAAAAAAAACACCATTGATGTCTACTGTGGAGGATCTGGCTATACTCTTGTCAACTGCCCATCCTGAGCTCTAGCATGATGCAGTTTGGGAAATGACCACACCCAGACCCAGTAGAGGGAGCTGGCCTGGGGGAGTCCTGAGATAATGTCCCCCTCCTCCACACCGAGGCATGCCCCAGGCATGCTCCCTGCATCTTAAAATCCAGGTCTGCCTCTGTGTTCCAGGGGAGCCTTAACGAATTCCACCACAGTGGGCACTGGTGGATTACAGGACAGTGGACACCGTCATCAATGTCAATAAGGCCCAACCTCTGGGTATTCCGGTTCAACCAAAAACGGGTCCCAACCTAGTGGAAACTATAGATTTCATCAGTGCTAGGAACACAGGAGATACCTCCTCTGGAAGTTGCCATTTGGGACCATCAGGATGTCTTTCACTTGTGAGCAGATCATTCCACGCACTTCCCCATAATCTTTGTCATTTCATGACTGGTGGTTCATGATCCACACATCCTTTGGCATGAGCACCAGGTTAGCTTTTGCTCCAAGTTCTGCCAGCAAGTCTGTCTGCATGCACCATCTGATGAGCCCCAGAAACAAGATGTGCACCACCAGGACCTGGCTGTGACTCAGGTGGGAACACCATCAGAGTTGACTCCAGCACTGCCCCACAAGTACAGTGACTATGGTGATGTCTTCAAGAAAAAGGATGCTGACACCCTACCTCCACACCAGGATTATGATTGCCCAGTCGAGTGCAATCAGGTGCCAAGGTGCCCTTTGGCTGTATCTGCGCAATGTCAGAACCTGAGCTGACTGCCCTGCATTCCTGTCTCCAGGATAATCTGGCCAAGGGCTTCATATGGCCATCTACCTCACCCGACAGGGCCCCAGTTCTGCTGTTAAAAAGAAAGATGGAAGCTTGAGTCTATGCATGGAAAACTGGGCCCTCAATCAGGGTACCATCAGGAATATATACCACCTTCCACTCATCCTGGAACTAGTGGACCATGTACAATTGGCCCATATATTCACAAAACTTGACCTATGGGGGGCCTACAACCTGGTTTGAATCTGAAGCAGGGATGAGTGGAAGATAGCTTTTCGAATGTGTTATGGCAATTATGAATACCTGGTAATGCCATTTAGCCTCACAAATGCCTCTGCAACATTCCAATACTTCATAAACAAGGCCTTCCGTGACATCCAAGACCGATACATGGTAGTCTACCTAGATGGTATCCTCATGTTTTCTGAGGGTTTCATGCTACACAATCAACACGTCCAGTCTGGATGCATAGCTGGAAAAGTGCAGCTTTGACCAGCACTCCATGGAGTTCCTGGGCTACATCCTGTCCCCCGATGGTCTCTGAATGGACCCGAAGAAGATGGAGGCAGTGCGAACCTGGGCATCCCCCCCAAACATCAAGGAACTACAATGCTTCCTGGGGTTCACTAACTGTTAAAGGTACTTCATCTCTGGGTTTTCAAGCCAAATCACCCCATTGACAGCACATCTGTGCAAAAGCATTACTTTCACTTGGTCTCCAGAGTCCCAACAAGCTTTCAACCAGCTCAAGATGACCTTTATCAGAGCCCTGATCCTGGTCCACCCTGCCCTGGCATGACCCTTCATCACTGAGACAGATGCCTCCAGTGTGGCAATTGGGACCATACTCGCTCAAAGACACAGCACCTTCACCCTTGCGCCTACTGTTCTTGGAAGCTCATTCCAGGTGAACAGAATTATGAAATTCTAGATAAGGAGCTTCTAGCCATCAAAGTGACCTTCAAAGTGTGGCACCACTATCTGGAGGCTGCTTGGTACCCAGTACAGGTATACATGGATCCTCACATGAGGCCCCAATTCATATCTCAAAGTTTGCATTTTTCAGCAGCTATAAACTCAATAGATTACATAATATCATATATTATTTGCCAGCCATGCTGTATGGCAGTGAAACCTGGGCACTGACGAAGAGAGAAGAACAGCAGCTGTTGGTAGCTGAAAGGGCAAGGGAACGAGCTATGTTGGGAATTTCCCTTCTGGATCATATCCCAAATGAAACGATTAGAGAACACAGCGGTGTGAAAGACATTGTTGTGGAAAGCAGATATAATAAGATACGATGGGCGGACCACATAGCACGGTTCACGGACAATAGGTGGACTGCAATCATTATTGAGTGGTACCCGTGAGAACAGAAAAGACCACCTGGTCGGCCTCCAAGAAGATGGGAAGATGACATTGTAAAACGTTTCGGATGAACGTGGAGAAGAAAGGCAAGAATGCGAGAAGAATGGCGGACATGTTGTGATCGGCGCAGTCTTAACGACAGCTGAAAACCGATCGATCCAGGTGATATTATTTGTATTAAGGTAATATACAGATGTCCCAACTGACAGTCACTCCGAACGGGTGAATCAAGAGTTAGAACAATACTTGTGCTGCTTCACAAGGGCAACTGGTCAAACCTTCTACTCCAAACAGAGTTTGCTTAGAACAACACCGACCATGTCTCCACCAGGCAGAGTCTGTTCTGTGCCAGTTGTGGCTCTCACCCCCATCTCCACCTGGCCACACCTGTCTGCTCCACCAATCCCGCAGCTGCTGACTGGGTGCAACAGATTCAGGAGGTCCAAGAAGAACTCAAGACCCATCTGGACAAGGCCAAGGAAGACTACAAGTGGTATATGACCAACAGCACTGGGAAGGCCAGGCTTGCAGCATCGGGCAAAAAGGGTGGTTCTCAGCCCAAAACCGCCACACCAAATAGCCATGTTGTAAAATGGACCTCCCATACCTCAGCACGTGTTCTGTAAGCCAAGTAATCAGCCGAGTGACCTGAAGCTTCAGTTACCCAGGTCCCTCAAAATACACCCAATGTTTCATGTATCCTTGCTAACCCTACATTGACAACGGCTTTGCTCACTGGGCTCAACCACCCCCCTCTCTGGTACAGGTCCAAGGACATGATGAGTATGAGGTCCAGGAGAGACTGGAATCAAAAATCAGTCACAGCTTCCTATGGTACCTCAGAGACTGGGAGGACAATGACCTAGAAAGGGGATCTTAGGAGCCCATCCCCTAACCTCATGGTAGCCTTCTGTGTAGGTAGTGTAATGTAAGGGCCAGCAGGTCTAGAGCCTGGGCCTGCAGAGCTGCCAGGTAGTAGACATGTCCATGCTGCCACCCTGCAGTAGCTATAACCAGCTTGCGCTCCACTGCCTATGACCTGCTGTGGACACAGACTATAGGAAGTCCCGCCTCAAGGGGTCTGACAGGCAGCAGCCTCATGGCTCTTGATTGGCTCCCTGCCCTATATAAACTCAAGGGGTGTTCCAGGAAGTGTTCAAACATCAGTACCGATCTCCAATAGCTGCCTTGACCTTTCCTGCTCCTGAGCGTCAGGCTTCGACTTTGGCTTGATTTGGACTTTGCCTCCTAACCTGGACCCTGAAACCTGACTCGACCTCTGATAAAAATGGCCATACTGGGTCAGACCAAAGGTCCATCTAACCCAGTATCCTGTCTTCCCACAGTGACCAATGCCAGGTGCTTCAGAGGGAATTAGCAGAACAGGTAATCATCAAGTGATCCATCCCCTGTCACCCATTCTCAGCTTCTGCTAGGGACACCATCCCTGCCCAACGTGGTTAATAACCATGGATCGACTATCCTCCATGAACTTATCTAGTTCTTTTTTTTAACCCTGTTATACTTTTGGCCTTCACAACATCCTCTGGCAAGGAGTTTCACAGGTTGACTGTGCTTGGTATTGACCCTGGTCTGGAACCTGACTATGAACTTCTCTGCTACTCCCAGCCTCAGGTTTGACCCTGCTCTGACCCTTGGTCCCAACTATCCTTGCTAGGATCCTGTTGACATACCCCAAGAGCAGAATTTGGCCTACATTGTACATGCGTGGATTGAGTATATTTTTCATGGTATGTAATGAGTCAGATACCAGATGGGAAGGGAGTCATCAAAATCTATCTATCTTAGAGTTGGTTGAAAGATTAATTCATTTGAAATGTTTTGGCTTAAACTTTCAATTTTTGCTGGAAAAATTTGAAACAGGTTTTTATTTTGATGCAATTTTCAAAAACTGAAAACTTTGAAAATTTTGGATGTTTATGTTTTCTTCTTTCTGTTTTCCACCACTGAACACCATAGAATGAATTATATCTTGGGGTTTTCTTTTCTTCTTTCCCTGCTTTTTCCACTCTGTAATTTCTCAAGATTTCTACAGCTTTGGAAAAGCTAGAGTAGCACATTTATATTCTAAATTCACATTCCTTGTTGTTGTTGTTGTTGTTGTTATTTATTTGTATTATTATTTCAAGCATACGTAGTTTCATACCATATGTGTTTCACAAAAGGAAACTGCCCATATATAACTGTACCCGAAGTCCTGCCTCCAGGGTTCTCCAAGTTTTCCACTCTGCAGAGCATTCTGGGAAAGAAAGACCTTATCATGAGCCAGCAGCCCACCTCACTGCTTGGTTCTCAAATATTCCATTCCGTGGACCACCACGAAGGACTCTGTGACCTTTGGTAGTCCCTACATCACAGTTTGAGAACCACATAAGTATATGGAAAATAATTGGAAAATTACATGCAGGGGCTCTTTTTCCATGTGGGGCTTTTCCATGTACAGTACTGTAGAGTGAATGACTCATCGGTAAATCAGGACTGCTAGATTGTTGAACTGAAATGCATGGGGCACACTGGGCATGGGGCAGTTACAGTAGCAGGGAAGAAGCAAAAATCAGATTAGGAAAACAAATAGTAACATGGGTTTTCATTAAAATGATGGGTCTGGCTTGTACTTGGAACCCACCAGGGCTTGGCCTGTGAGAGCTATGCACAGGCTACTAACCCAGCACCACGACTGGCAGATCCCGCCAAGAGGCCAAGGGCTGAATGGGTTTGGAGAGTGACCTGCTCCCCCAGCCCTAGATTGAGAGGTCAGTTCAGGGCAGTGTCCATGGGTGGGGAGGGCCTAGGACGATGCGAGGACGCTGGCGCTGCCATTCACCCTATTGTGTTTGTCTTTGCATTAGTGACATTAATGGGGGTTGGATCAGGACATTTTCCTGGCCAGGAGGTTGCCAGGGTCCCTGAGTAAGAGGTGAATATTTGTGAAGGCTGTGGGAAGCTGAAGTCTGAGCCCTTCCTGTTTTGAAATGTGCCAGTCCATTTTATGCATTCTCCTCAAGATAGGTTACAAATGGGGGGAAGAGGAGTAACATGAGTGAGTGGTGGAAATCCATGTGGCAGGCACAGAGAGAGCTCCTGTGCTTGGAAAAACATGATTTCCTCTTCCGTTTTTTTTTTTAAATAATCTCCTAACTGCAACATTACAGCTTCCCTCTGCCCCACTCCAGACACCCCCAGGAAAAGGAGTAGGGATTGGAGGGTGATTCCCACTCCCCAGCCTAGCCTAGTAGGGCTTCGATGGATCTGCAGTGACACCGTGTGGATACTTGGAGTAAGGACATCTTTGGCCTCTGTCACAGACAGAGTTGAAGGAGGAGAATTATAAAGTAGGCAGTTTCTTTTTTGCCAGAGAACAGAGGCTCTCGGCTGGAGAAGCCTCTGCCACTCCTAACTGATCCCTTCTCTTCATCAAAAATAGACACCAAAAACTCTAAGAAAAGAAATCCAACCCTTCCAACCAAAGATGCAGAAGCCTTATTAACACAAAGATTCCAAGACTTTTCTCTTCTTTTCCTGACGCGACTTTCTGGAGGAAACTTCAATCTTGTTTTCAGGTAGGCAAAGACTCTTGCTTCACCATTTAATATCGCCATAAACCTTCCTGCTTCTTTTGAAGCTGCTGCAGATGTGAACGGGGAAACTAACCTTTTTATCTTCAGGTTGTGTTTGTGCATATAACTCATCCAGTGCTGCTTTTTGTGAACTCTTGATCAAGTTGATACAGTAGACTTTCTAGGCATGTTGCTTTTAGAAACTAGACACAGTAAACAAATCTATATTTCACTTATCTCTCTGAGCTGCTGGATAGTTCAGAGATTTGCATGTGTGGATATTTTGGGCAACAAACTCTCTTGGGATTAGAATAATTGTTAATGAGACCACTTTCTGAAGGAAACCTTTTGGGGAGAGATTCTGCAGCTTCTGCTCCTCACAAGACCCAAGGAAAGTTCAGTCCCTTGTATATGAACTCAAGTTTCAGGCATCACGGCCAAGGGGCTAGTAAGTCACTAAAACTTGTTGGGCCAAATTAATCCCTAGTGTAACTCTATTGAAGCCAGTGGCATTACCTGAGGGACAAACTTGGCCCACTGTAACAGTACCAGAATGTTGATGCTGCTACAAAGCCTGAATTATTAGACCCAAGGGCGTCTCTTTGACTTTGAATGACACACGAGTACAAGATTCTCTTTGCTCCTCACAGAAATCGGGCGTTTTGGTCTGTTGAATTTCACAAGCCTGTCAATTTTATGTGAAGAGGTAACCGGCAGGGTTTGAACAGGGCTCAGTGTTATTGCTAGGGTATGCGTAACTTGCTTTGTTCGGGCTGAGGGCTTTAAGGAGTGTACTCTGATTTCATGCACACTACTTTATCTGTGCACAGTGAAATGTGCGTGTGGCTGGTTCACTAGTGCTGCAGTTCGCTGATGGGTGTGGTTAACATGGCAGTAGAAGCCATCCCCTGGAAGAGGTGCCGTTTCCGCACAAGTGAAAATGGCACCCAGACTGAGATTGTTCCTCCCTCACAAAATGACATTCCCAGGCCTCTTGCCACCTCCTTCCCGCGCTATCTGCGCTGCATGAAGTCCCGTGGTGCTTGCAGTAAGATAGACGGGGTAGAGCTGGGTGCCAGGCAATGGAGGGGAAGCCTTTACAGTGGGTGATCTGCCTGGGAACCGATCACTGAGCACTAAGGGAAAGATCTAAGCAGATTGTTTGACACACACTGAAACTCCTGGCACTCGCACTGAGCGAGCCCAGCCTGTGTGTGTGTGAGGGCAGGAGGAAGGCATTTGCCTGCGCATTTGTTACAGACGGGGGCACAGATGTCTCCTAGTTTTATCTTACTTGATTTTCAGAAGAAACCCTAGTGCCTTGGACAGAGCTAGAACGGAGGGTGCCTATGTGACTGCAGACCCAGGCACAGGCCACAGGTCTCAGGGTTGTACCCCGAGATCACATACTCCAGTGCACATATCCTGCTTCTCCACACACTCAACACAACCCATAGCCACTGCCATGAAAACCATGGGCCTGGATGGTTCTTCAAGGAGGAATATGGAGTGTGAAACGTTATTGTACATTTGCCATCGGCGGGATGATGCACATGGGAATAGTTATCTTTCTGTGAGCGAAACACATCTGGAGGCATTAACTGCTGCTTCCATACAGTATTAGCCCAGACACTGGGGCTGGTTTGCTCAGGTCTGCTAGGGGCACCTCAGGCAAGTGAGATACTCAGGCCTCTCTCAGGGATGCCATGTAGATCTTCAGTGTAGTAGGTACACAAGATGGGGATTCTCACCTGCTGATGCTCCCAGCTCTCACAGTTGGGTGAGTGGACCAGAGTGGTATGGGGGACCCTGGCTATGCAGGGAGGTTCTGGGGCACTGAGCTGGCCCTTCTGGCATGCTAGGGGATCTGCCGGCTGTCTCCACTCTCAAGGATGGGACAGAAGGTCTGTCATGTCTGCTGGCTGGTGTCCCGCTGGTCTGTGAGCAGAGGGAATCTGTATCCCTCGTTGTGAAATTACTGCCACATTTCACTGGACTCCACACTCCACCAGCCAGGGTCTCCCCACTGTTGTAGGGAAGGGCAGCGGGGACAAATGATTGAATGATGTGATCGTGTGCAACAAGACTTGTGGGGGATCATCTCAATTGGTGGGTGGAGCTGCTCTCTTGCCAGGAGGAGTTCAGGGGAGGGAGAGGTGTTTTTCCATTCTGCCTGCAAGCGCAGACCCGGCAGTCTCCTGCATGGCCACCGTCCTTGCCAGGCCACTGCTTGGCCATTAGGGCTTGCTGCAAACAAACAGGGCAACCTAGGACAGGTGTGGATGGGTGAGCTCCTGGGCTCCCATGCAGCACCGTACAGTGCATTGCTCCTGCACGTGCCCCCTCAAGTCTCCATAGATCGCTTGAGGTGAGGCCTGAACCACATGCAGGGAGAGGGTCACAGCACAGGCTGAGGCCTTCCGCATCCACTCCGTGGACATGAAGCCAGGGCTGGCGAGTCCCAGGGCTGCTCCCTCCTGTCTCTATCACCAGCAGGGATGTCTCACTTCTGACTCCCAGACTTTGGAGGAGGGGAGGTCGGGGGAAGCTCTGAGAGGGTCCCCTCATGGACTCTGCCGAATCACTCCTTTAGCCCCTGCAGGCCAGACTGTCCGGGCACCTACGTGGGCCAGAGTAGGTAATACAGCCCAGGCGATATGACCTTCCTGGCACCTCTCTGCGGGGCTGCCTGGGGGAGGGTCAGTGTGTGTCCCCCACCCCGCTCGCCCACACCTCCCCAACCTGCTCACTACCTCCACGTGGGTCCTGGACTCAGCAGAGAACCCTCCACGGGATCCAGGGGCAGGGCAGGGGACAGCACCCATTCAGTGACCGGCAGTCCTGTTGGCATGTGGGCCTGGGGAACACGCTGCCCCCATGGGAGGCTAGGGGAAGCAGATGTAATGGTACCACCTGAGGTGGGGCAGGGGTGCACTGAGGTGGGCTGGGGGGAGGGGTGGGTGGGGGCTGTGATGGGGTGAGGACCCCAGCTGCTTTAACTGCTGCTCATACAGCGACTCTGATGGGAGCAGGCCAGTCCCAGGGGAAAGCTCTGGTTACAAATGCCAGGTGGTTTGTCCTGGGGCTCTTGGGGGGCACTGCTGTGCCATATGTGTCACGGGAGTGTGTGTACACAGAGGAGAGAAGGCTCTGGGTACACACCAGCAGCTCCAAGCCAGCACTACTCTTCTAGTAGCATCATTCATCCTGGTGCAGAAGAGGCCATGGCTAGTGGAACTTCCCCGCCCCACGCTGCTAGTGCACCCAGCCCTCTGCTCGAAGGGCGAGAGGCAATCTCTCACCATGCCCATCCACTCCTTGGCTTCTCCAATAGGGGGCAGCAAATTGCCACGTGGGCTGATGCCTGTCTGTGCTGTTGTGAGCCCTGTCTGCTGTGAGCTGGACTCAGGATCCTTCTCATTGCACATAGAATCATAGAATCATAGACTATCAGGGTTGGAAGGGACCTCAGGAGGTCATCTAGTCCAACCCCCTGCTCAAAGCAGGACCATTTCCCAACTAAATCATCCCAGCCAGGGCTTTGTCAAGCCGGGCCTTAAAAACCTCCAAGGAAGGAGACTCCACCACCTCCCTAGGGAACCCATTCCAGTGCTTCACCACCCTCCTAGTGAAATAGTGTTTCCTAATATCCAACCTAGACCTCCCCCACTGCAACTTGAGACCATTGCTCCTTGTTCTGTCATCTGCCACCACTGAGAACAGCTGAGCTCCATCCTCTCTGGAACCCCCCCTCAGGTAGTTGAAAGCAGCTATCAAATCCCCCCTCATTCTTCTCTTCTGGAGACTAAACAATCCCAGTTCCCTCAGCCTCTCCTCATAAGTCATGCACTCCAGACCCCTAATCATTTTTGTTGCCCTCCGCTGGACTCTTTCCAATTTTTCCACATCCTTCTTGTAGTGTGGGGCCCAAAACTGGACACAGTACTCCCGATGAGGCCTCACCAATGTCGAATAAAGGGGAACGATCACGTCCCTCGATCTGCTGGCAATGCCCCTACTTATACAGCCCAAAATGCCATTAGCCTTCTTGGCAACAAGAGCACACTGTTGACTCATATCCAGCTTCTCGTCCACTTGAACCCTAGGTCCTTTTCTGCAGAACTGCTACCTAGCCATTTGGTCCCTAGTCTGTAGCAGTGCATGGGATTCTTCCGTCCTAAGTGCAGGACTCTGCACTTGTCCTTGTTGAACCTCATCAGGTTTTTTTGGGCCCAATCCTCTAATTTGTCTAGGTCCCTCTGTATCCGATCCCTACCCTCTAGTGTATCTACCACGCCTCCCAGTTTAGTGTCATCTGCAAACTTGCTGAGAGTGCAATCCACACCATCCTCAAGATCATTAATAAAGATATTAAACAAAACCGGTCCCAGGACCGACCCTTGGGGCACTCCGCTTGAAACCGGCTGCCAACTAGACATGGAGCCATTGATCACTACCCGTTGAGCCCGACGATCTAGCCAGCTTTCTATCCACCTTACAGTCCATTCATCCAGCCCATACTTCTTTAACTTGCCGGCAAGAATACTGTGGGAGACCGTATCAAAAGCTTTGCTAAAGTCAAGGAATAACACATCCACATAGGTCACACAGAGGCAGTCCCTGGCCAGCTGGGGGTGGGGGCCAGGGATAATCAGCTAATTCTTGAGCCAGCCTGTGCTCCAATGACTGGCCCCAGACTGCACAGCAACATCGTCCTCCACGGCGCTTCCCTGCAAACTAAACAAACCGGCGCTGATTTCGCTTTGTGAGCACACCTTAAGTATTTCTTTAATAGGCAGAGCTCTCTGAGTGCTGGCTCCAGTCCTGGGGCTCAGGATGGGGCCCAAAGGGCTGAGGGGTAATACTGGAGGATTTGGGGGTCTCGGAATACTTGGCGCAACTCTCATCCGAACCCCTCAAGCACTCTGCAGCCATGACTGTTTTCTCAGCACCCTGCTGGCAGGTAGGAAGCTATGGGCATGGTATCCCGATTCCCAGGGGAGGAAACGGCTAAGTGATTGGCACGAGGCCAGACAATGGCTCTGATGCTGATCTCACATCCCTGTAAGTCAGAAATAGCCTTATTGGACCCAATGGAGTGACACTGGGGAACCAGCGTGAACCTAGCGAGTCAATGCAGTCAGGACAGCCTGACTCTCACGTTGCTGCGCTGGCCACTAGACCCCTTCCCTTGGAGCAACACGGGCTGGGGAAGCAACCACCCATCTGGCATGAGGTAAAAGCCGCTTAAAAACAACTTCCAGCCACACTCCAAGAAGAGGGGTGTTTAAAATAACTTAGCTGGATTAGTTAGACCTGAAACCTAACTGCGAGTCCCCAAGGTACAGCCACTCTGTGATGAAGGAGGGTGGAGCCACGCTCCGGACTGTGCAGAGAGCACGTTGCTTGGTGGGTCACTACTAGCAGTGCCCTGGCTGTGGTTCCAGGCCCCGAAGGGAGCACTGTGCTCATCCAGTCTGCCCTCCTGCATAGCACAGGCCAGGGGACTTTGGGAATTAATTCCTGTTTGGACGAGGGCACTATTAGAGAAACATCTGCTCCTGATTTTAAAATGTCCAGTGAGGAGAGTCCAGCCCGACTCTTGGTAAGTTGTTCCAGTGGCTAATTACCCTGACTGACTCCTGGGTTCGGCTTGTTCTCCTGCAGGAAGCTGAATGTGAAGTGGAGTGGCTGAGATGTCCCAACCGGCCTTTTTTGCCGTTCTTCTTTGCATGACGCTGGTTCCCCTCCAGGCTCAGTATGATGACATAACCTTCAGTCCTCGCCCAGCTGCCTGTCCAGGTACCAGCAGGATAACTTGTCTCTCTGCCTCTGTCCTCTGTATTCAGCATTAACACTGAAAACTCCCCTGGGTTCAGTTTTAAAGGCTGCTCAGAGGCACCCCACTGCTCCTTTGCACTGGCTGCACAGTACCAAGCCCCGAGGAGTTTCCTTGCCCTGTGGGTGGGGCAGGGCACACATGCAGCTCCCATTTCTGAGGGATGAGCTGGGGTGCGGATGTCTGGGCATGAGGAGCTCAGTCTGGGGAGGCGGGGGGATCGCCCAGGCCTTCAGAAAGGAAGCAAGATCCGTGTCAGGTGTCAGGAAGTAAACCTGTCCTGTCGCACACGAATGAGAGGGGCAGATACTGGCTCAGACTTGAAAGATGCGGGGGGCGGGGTCAGGGTGGGTATGTGTGGGGGAGGCGGGATGTCATTGTAGATAGCACAGTGGGCCCAGTTTGTGTGTATGTTCTTTGTTACCATTGAGACCCTCCCCGCACCTCCCTCCTAAACCCATTCTAAGAAGTCAGTGTAGACAAAGCTGGGTGATTGGGCAACAAAATGGCAGATGAAATTCAGTGTTGATAAGTGCAAAGTAATGAACATTGGAAAACATAATCCCAACTGTACATATAAAATGATGGGGGTCTAAATTAGCTGTTAAGAGCATAAGAATGGCCACACTGGGACAGACCAAAGGTCCATCTAGCCCAGTATCCTGTCTTCCAACAGTGGCCAATGTCAGGTGCCCCAGAGGGAATGAACGGAACAGGCAATCATCAAGTGATCCATCCCCTGTCGCCCATTCCCAGCTTCTGGCAAACAGAGGCTAGGGACACCATCCCTGCCCATCCTGTGTTATGAGAAGGAGTAAATAACACGTCCTTATTTACTTTTCCACACCAGGCATGATTGTATGGACCTCTATCATATCCCTGCTTAGTCGTGTCTTTTCCAAGCTGAAAAGTCTCAGTCTTATTAATCTCTCCTCATACGGCAGCCGTTCCATACTTCTAATCATTTTTGTTGCCCTTTTCTGAACCTTTTCCCATTCCAATATATCTTTTTTGAGATGGGGCGACCACATCTGCACACAGTATTCAAGATGTGGGCCTACCATGGATTTATATAGAGGCAATATGATATTTTCTATCTATCCCTTTCTTAATGATTCCCAACATTCTGTTCGCTTTTTTGACTGCCGCTGCACATTGCGTGGATGTTTTCAGAGAACTATCCACAATGACTCCAAGATCTCTTTCTTGAGTGGTAAAAGCCGACAGGAGTGGAGGAGCATGTGGTTTGGACAGAGACATCCCTTAGGGGAGGATCTATTAATGGTAATTCTCTATGTCCTAGTAAGAAGGAGAGCAATGGGGAAGGTTTAGGTTGGATATTAGGAAAAACTTTTTCACTAGAAAGGGTGGTGAAGCACTGGAATGGATTACCTAGGGAGGTGGTGGAATATCCTTCCTTAGAGATTTTTAAGGTCAGGCTTGACAAAGCCCTGGCTGGGATGATTTAGTTGGGGATTGGTCCTGCTTTGAGCAGGGGCTTGGACTAGATGCCCTCCTGAGATCCCTTCCAACCCTGATGTTGGGAATCGTTAAGAAAGGGATAGATAGAAAATTAAAAAAAAAAAAAATTCTATCTATCCCTTTCTTAATGATAGATAGAAAATATCATATTGCCTCTATATAAATCCATGGTACACCCACATCTTGAACACTGCATGCAGATGTGGTTGCCCCATCTCAAAAAAGATATATTGGAATTAGAAAATTTTCAGAAAAGGGCAACAAAAATAATTAGGGGTATGGAACAGCTTCCGTATGAGGAGAGATTAATAAGACTGGGACTTTTCAGCTTAGAAAAGAGACAACTAAGGGGGGATATGATAGAGGTCTATAAACTCATGACTGGTGTGGAGAAAGTAAATAAGGAGGTGTTGTTTACCCCTTCTCATAACACAAGAACTAGGAGTCACGAAATGAAATTAATAGGCAGCAGGTTTAAAATAAACAAAAGGAAGTATTTCTTCACACAACACACAGTCAACCTGTGGGACACTTGACCTTCACAACATCCTCTGGCAAAGACTATAACAGGGTTCAAAAAACAACTAGATAAATTCATGGAGGATAGGTCCATCAATGGCTATTAGCCAGGATGGTGTCCCTAGCCTCTGTTTGCCAGAAGCTGGGAATAAGCGACAGGGGATGAATCACTTGATGATTACTTGTTCTGTTCATTCCCTCTGGGGCACCTGGCATTGGCCACTGTTGGAAGACAGGATACTGGGCTAGATGGACCTTCTTCTGACCCAGTCTGGCCATTCTTATGACGTGGTTTCTAACCAATAGTAATTTCCATGAGCCATCACCATAAGCCCCTCTAGGGGTGTTCCATGTGCAGAAGGGGTAGGTCTGTGTCGTGTGCTCCTGCACACTGTGTGCTCACTGCTCTGTGGGGGGTTTTCCTGCCCAGTCTGGTGCCTGAGTGGCGCACTCAGTCCCATCCTGATGCTATCTGCCCCATTGTCTCCATACAGAGAAGACAGACTGCCCCATCAACGTGTACTTTGTCATTGACACCTCGGAGAGCATTGCCCTGCAGACTGTGCCCATCCAGAGTCTGGTGGATCACATGAAGCAGTTCATCCCGGCCTTCATCAATAAACTGGAGACCGAGGTCTACCAGAACCAGGTCTCCATCACATGGAATTTCGGGGGACTTCACTTCTCAGACGTGGTGGAGGTTTACAGTGCCTTGACCAACCTCAAGGACGTGTACCTCTCCAAGCTGAATGGCATCAGGTACATTGGCCGGGGCACGTTCACAGACTGCGCGATATCCAACATGACCGCTCAGATCCCGACCCACCAAGACCGTGCCGTAAACTTCGCTGTGGTCATCACCGACGGCCATGTGACGGGCAGCCCCTGTGGCGGGATGAAGATGCAGGCCGAGAAGGCCCGGGATGCAGGGATCAAGCTCTTTGCAGTGGCCCCCAGCCAGAACATCTTCGAGCAGGGTCTCCGGGAGATCGCCAACCTCCCCCACGAGCTGTACCGCAACAACTATTCCACCACCAAGAGAGGTGCCATCGAGGTGAACGAGGACACCATTGACCGGATTATCCAAGTCATGGTAAGGGACGTTGGCGCACACAACTCCAGCCTGACGCTGCAGCCAGAGGGTGCAGGGTCAGGCCGATGTGACACATGTAGGGATGCAATAGAGATCTTGTTGGACCGGGCTGATGGGACAGAGGCATTGGGGACTAAGGACAGGTGATCCAGGGGCTTGTCTATACACAAAAGTTGTACTGCTCTGACTGTACTGGTACAGATAAGCCAGCAAAACCCCTAGTGGATGCAGTTATACCAGGATTAAAGTGCTTATGCCAGTACTGCTTAGTCTATGTGTACACTATGGGGCCCATACCAGCATAGCCTCCTCATGTAGACACAACCTACACCAACAGAAGGAGCTTTTCTGTCAGTGCAGGAATGCCACCTCCCCAAAAAACATTGGCCACATTGAGAGAAGCACTCTTCCATCGACATAGTTGTGTCTGCACTGTCAGCATAGCTACGGCTGTCGGGATGTGTTTTTTCACACCTGTAGCTATGCTGACATGGCTTTTAATTGCAGACCAAGCCTTACTCCACAGGGAATGAGGAGAATAAACTATACTGGTATAAGCACCTTTATACCAGTAGAAGTGTGTCCACACTAGGCAGTTGTACCACGCTAACCCTCCCACCTGTTAGCAGAATGGGTAAATCAGTACAAAAGGCATGTGCAGCCCAGGCCTGGCCCAGAGGTTGGGCACTGTTGAAGCAGCTGGCGCACACAGTTTAATAAGCTGGTAAATAAATATTTAGGGGGGAAATTTGTGTCAGAGCCCCCTTCCCCCTGACAGATCATCCCAAGGAGAGAGATTATGATGGGCCAAGTCATCACCTTTTATCATTGCCATGTCTGTGTTCCTTCCATATATCCTAGAAGCCCCGTAAGCCAGACTTGAGCCACCAGTTTTATGGTGAATTACTTTACTTCATAATGTTAGAATTGGTGCCAATACCTCTTTGTGGGAGGAGGGGATGTAAACGGTCAATCTGCAGTTCACCAGTCGCTCTCCTGGGTGAGGAAGGTTAGCTCCTGAAACCTGCATTTTGTCACTCTGGGAATGGCGGAGTCTCCACTGCTGTCAGTTTCCCTCTATTCGGAATAGGAGTCAGGGTGAAAAGAAGCTCCACCCCCAATCCTAAATCCCTCCCACAACCTCTCGGAGCAGGATGTCTCTGCTGGAGTGAAATGAAGTAGTTAGCCAGGCTGACACTTCACTGAGTTCTTGCCCCCTTGGGGTAAGAAGATCAGTTCACACCGACCTGAGGAGGTTAGATGCTGTCGGTCTCTCTTAATGCTCAGGAAGACCTGGGCACCCTGTGCAAGGCAAACTCTCAATACCAAGATAGGTAGAGCACTGTAAGCATTTACAGTTAGGTTTTCTCCAAAGCCATAAAGGGCTAGAAACGTTCAGGTGCTGAGCTCCCTCCAGATCTGACTTCAGTGACAACAGCAGATACTCAGCACCTTTGACAACTAGGGCATGTTTTTACAATGAAAGTTTGCTATTGCAGCAGCTGATGGACCCACAAGAAGTGTTCAGTGGATCCCCTACTCAGATGCAAGCAGTTAAGAATGTGCATATGTGTCTGCAGGCTCAGGGTCTGACTAAAAAATGATTGGTAAACTTCCTTAGGATTCTTACTGGTTTCATGTTCAAGGCTTAGTTAATTCTTTCTTTGTTTGCAGTGTCCAATTCTCCACCCCAGCAAACGCGCTTGTACTTTACTAGGAAGGCTACAGACGTCCATAAGTCTTGAAAGGATCGGGGCCCAGATTTGCACAAAATCAGTGTTCCCCCAAATATTAACCTCTTCTTCCCTCTTTGCAGCATGCTGCACTAGATGTGACTGATCAGTGTATGCAGTCTAGTATTTAAAACTACAGTCTTACAGTCCACTTCAACTCATAACTAACAAAACCAGCAGCCCTTATTTTCAGTGGAAACTCCTGGGTACTTGACACTGATGAAAATCAGGTAACCCATTCAAATGCCCAAATAATGAATTAGGAGCCAAAGTTTAGGACCACTTTAAAAAAAACCTTGGCAAACAAAGTCTATGAGAGAGAGAAGGTGGGTGAGGTAATATCGCACTCAGAAGCTTGTCTCTCACCACCAGAAGTTGGTCCAATAAAAGATATTCCCTCACTCACCTTGTCTCTCTAATATCCTGGAACTAACATGGCTGCCACAGCACGGCATAATTAAGTTCATGGATGTTCTGTTCTATCCAAGTATTGTCTGACATAAATCCATCCTTTAAAACCTTATTGGCGTAATAGCACTCGAAGGCCTGTCCTGCAAACGCTCATGTACGTGCTGAACGCTCTGCATGGGAGTCGGTCCATTGAAATCACACACTGCAACGGAGGGGAAGGATGGCCCTGTGATGAGGGAACTAGCCCAGGACGTGGGAGAGCTGTGGGGGTCAAGTCCTGGCTCTGGTACAGATTTGCTGTGTGACCCTGGGCAAGTAACTTCACCTCTCTGTGCCTCAGATCCCATCTGTACAATAAGGACAACAGCCCTGCCCTGCTCATGGGGGGGACGTCCAGTACCAATTGTGAGGTGCCCAGACCCTGGGGTGATGGGGGCTAGAACATCTCAAAGGACAAAGCTGCAGTCACAAACACTCTCTAACCACCAATAACTGGGAAAGGGGCCAAGACCTTGCCTTTCACTGTCACTCACTGAAAACACAGGGCAAAACTTGACCAGAGTTTTCAATACAATCCAGTTCCCGGCCCTGCCTCCGTAAAGCTCATGCACGTGCTCAGCTTTGGGCAGCGTGTGCCGTCCCTTTGACAGTAGCAGCGCTACGCACAGTGCGTAACATTACGCCCAAGTGGACGACTCTGCAGGACTGGCCCTACGGTCCCAGCTGGGGAAGGCGAATGTACTGCGCTCTTGCATTCTCTATGGTTTAAAATGTGTACCAGTGATAAGTGCTACCCTACATGTAAAGGAGACAGAGCGAGTTAGCCCTTCTCTTTTCTTGAAAGGGGATGTCTCCTTTGCAGGAGTTCTGCAGTCTGTGGCCCCAGTCTGCAGGTTATTCCATCCAACAGGCCTGTGCTCCCACCCAGAGGCCTGGGCTCATACAGAACAATACGCAGAATCGGGGCCTTTGTCCTTGGACAACAGGATACCCAACCTATGTGTCAGAAATCGGAGTAGTCTCACCTCCGTATCTCACACCTGGGACTGAAAGTCACTACTGCTTGGGTTATTGTATGTTGCTTTTAAACCATACAACTACTGTCTCCCGCTTTCCCTGCTCCTAGTGGGGAGTGCCAGGACTGCCCAGCTCCAGGAGGAGGAAGCATGCCAGGTCTCCTCATGCTTTTTTATCGAAATGATCTGATTTTTCTCTCTCTCTCTCTCTCTCTCTCTCTCTCTCTCACAGAAACATGAAGCCTATGGCGAGGTGAGTGAACAACACCTTCACGCAGCTTGCTCACGCCAATGAGATTGGATTGTACCACAGATGAGTAACCCTGATCCTGCACTGAGCTCCAGGCAGCTGGACCCCTGCACCCATGTGGAACTCAGTGTGGGGTCAGGGACAAGGTCATGTTGCCTTTTAGTTCAAATGAAACAGCAGGATCCTCAGTTCCTGCCCTAAATCCCAGGTTAGTTTTGCTGAGCATAAATAAACAGCTGCTGTGTCCCCAGAGGTGGCTGCATTTCAGTGCTAGGCATAGTGATTTCTGCCTCTATAAAGTTTTGTGAAGTGTTTCTGGCTCCTTCAGGCTGGAAGGAAATACACACAGATATGAAATTCTGGGTTAGAAAACAGCAGCAGGACCTAGCAGCCTGCATCACTGCCCTGGAGGCTGCAAAGTCACCATCAGATGGAAGAGGCAGGCACTGCTCCCATGAGGCCATTTATTCCACTGTAACGGTTTGTTTTATTGAACTGCTTTGGGGAGTGAAAGAACTTAATGATTCAATGCCCAGGCCAACGCGAACCAAGATCTTTCTCGCTTCTTTATTTGTTCAACTTGTTTAATATCAAACTCTCGAGGGGCTCAGCTCTGTGGGTGTGGATAGTATTTAAGTACCTTAGCTGGCTTTTAGGTCTCTTATAAAGACCCCTTCGGCCTACAGGAGCAAATCGGTGGCTGCATTCATGCTGTAGAGACAGCCCAGCTCTCATGCGCACATGGAGGCCCAACTTGGAGAGCTTTGTTCCAATAACACAGGCTGTGCAGCCCCTCCATTAATTCACTTAGTGTCACCTTGGACCTCTAGGGGAGAACTTGGCGTTTTCCTGCCCACCTTCCTCAGGCAAAAGCCCCAGGCACTTTGTGGCAGTTTTTCATGAGAAGAGCTGGCTGAGACCATAGCCTCAACTATCCTGCCTGACTGCCCAGAGCGGAGGGCAGCAGCAGACCCAGACCATAGACACCAGCGTTGGTTGATTAGTCCCCAGGCCTGCTGAGGAGAAAGGAGCAAAAATGTGCAAAGGGGTCTCGGCGGCATCCTGTACGTCAGAGGGAAGCGAATGTTTCAGTTGGTGTCTAGCCTCACCTATACTCCCATTGTCCGTTTATCTGCCCACACAGACGTGCAGGAGAGCTTCAGATGCACTAGGGCCCAAAGGGCATAAGAACTGCACAGAGATGCTCTTTAAACCCAACCAGGCCAGAGCGCCGTTAAGGCTAAGCGTTAACAGTCCCTGCTCCCCAGGGCTGCCCCCAGCCAGGCCAGGATGTGGGGGCTCCTGGCCGGTTCCCCTTCTGAAGTCTAGGGTGGGATTTTCCACCACGCTGCCTGGTGGCCCCACTCTGAGATCCCATCAGAGCAAACGGGGGTGTTCCCCCAAGGCCTATGGGAGCGGAGCTAGACTGACACTGGGCAGTGTCAGCATCCCAACCTCAATGTTCCCTCAGGCTGGGTGCTGCCTAGGCCAAAACTCAGTGTGTGCCCAGCCCAGCCCCTTGTTGCCAAGAAGGCTAACGGCATTTTGGGCTGTATAAGTAGGGGCATTTCCAGCAGATCGAGAGACGTGATCATTCCCATCTATTCGACATTGGTGAGGCCTCTTCTGGAGTACTGTGTCCAGTTTTGGGCCCCACCCTACAAGAAGGATGTGGAAAAATTGGAAAGAGTCCAGCGGAGGGCAACAAAAATGATTAGGGGGCTAGAGCACATGACTTACGAGGAGAGGCTGAGGGAACTAGGATTGTTTAGTCTGCAGAAGAGAAGAATGAGATGGGATTTGATAGCTGCTTTCAACTACCTGAAAGGGGATTCCAAAGAGGATGGATCTAGACTGTTCTCAGTGGTACCAGATGACAGAACAAGGAGTAATGGTCTCAAGTTGCAATGGGGGAGGTCTAGGTTGGATATTAGGAAAAACTTTTTCACTAGGAGGGTGGTGAAGCCCTGGAATGGATTACCTAGGGAGGTGGTGGAATCTCCTTCCTTAGAGGTTTTTAAGGCCCGGCTTGACAAAGCCCTGGCTGGGATGATTTAGTTGGGAATTGGTCCTGCTTTGAGCAGGGGGTTGGACTAGATACCTCCTGAGGTCCCTTCCAACCCTGATATTCTATGATTCAGGCCTGAAACTCCAGGCTGGCTGCAGAGGGCAGGGCCCATACACAGAGCAGCAGCAGTCTCAGCCTTCTCGCTAGGGAGCCAGTGGGCACAGCGAGATCAGCTCCTGGGGACTGAGAATGAGGCTTCTGAAGGTCCCTAAAGGCTGCCAGTTGTTTCCATTACCTCTGTCATCCTGGCCTGGCTCTCCACCTGGCTTTCCCCACACGTCGTGCCGCGTGCCTCATGTTTAATCTGGTTTATTTCAGTGCTACAAGATGAGCTGTCTGGAGATCGCAGGCCCGCCTGGGCCCAAGGGCTACCGGGGGCAGAAGGTGAGTGACACACACCTGGTGGGCAGGAGGGGCCGTGCTGGGTGAGTCCTTAGACTGCTGGGCTTGGGAACTGGGCGATGACACCGACCAGCCAAGCCCAAGCTGTCATTGCCTTTGCTGACCTGCAGGCTGCAAACCCCACAGCTGCAGCCGGGCTCTCCTTGGCTCACGCTGATTCACAGCCTGGAACAGAGAGAGGTGCAGGAAAACCCGTCCCCTGCGGCGTCACAAACCCAGCACCACCCCACTCTTGCTGTGCTGGAGACCAAAGGAACTGGGGACCCCTCCCCACTCCCAGTAACCACCCCTGTCACCCGGGCTCTAGGCTCACTCCTAACCACCCCCACAGGCTGCCCCAGGCCAGGCTCCCGTGGTGACCCTGATTCTCCTCTCTCCCCAGATGCCCCTTTCGTCTTCCCCTCCCCCACTCCCGGGGTGCCTGGGCAGTGCCCCTCCCCCTGCACACTGTTCTCCCCAGGGCACGGCAGGGCAGCCCCAGCCAGTGCCCTAGGCTAGTACACTCAGTGACGGGCAGCTGTCACATGCTCAGCTGGGCTGCATAGTCCCCTGCCCACAAAGCAGAGCTCTGAGTCCATATTGTGTGTCCGTCCATCTCCTGCACTCCTCGGCGCTGAGCACAGCCCACTCCACTCTGGGCTGCGCTCCGCTGCGGGAGAGGGGCCAGCACGTGGTGCCCTCTGCTGACCACGAATGAAAAGTCACGCTGCTCTTTGTGTGCTTTATTTGCAGGGTGCAAAGGGGAACATGGGTGAACCAGGAGGTCCTGGGCTCAAAGGGCGACGGGTGAGTGGTGTCAAATCCCCCTTCCGCCTGCTGGCGAGCAGCACCGTGCTGGGTCAGCTGGAAACTGACTGACTTTGGACTAACTCCCATATCTTCTTTCTTTAAGGGTGACCCAGGTATCGAAGGTCCCATTGGATACCCTGGTCCCAAGGTAACGAATCCTGCGCCGGTGGCTGAGCTGTCTGCCTGCATTCTGGTTCGGATTCAGCAGTGGTGCGCGTGGCGTGTGTGCTGCGTAGCTGCCAGTCTAGTGCGCAACTTACAGCACCGCTGCGAGGCCATGGGGCTGGGGGAGGGCACACGGCCTGCCCCACAGCCTGCCAGAGTCAGTCACTTGTCTCCCCGGGACTTTGGATCCGTCCACGAGAGAGGAGATTTTTGCTGAAGGGAATCTATTCAGCCGAATTTTGGCCTGCAGCATTGTGACAGCTGGGTGCAAGACATTGTTATGACAAGGCTTCCTGTGGGCTGTCTGCCGTGGGCAGGACAGATGGCCCCTGCCCTTGCGCTACCGCAGCCCACCTCAGACATGCAGGGAGGCTGCAGCCGCAAGTAGCTGCTTGGCCAGACAGGTGCCCCTTGCCCTGCCCCCTGCAGGTCAGCAAGCAGGCAGAGCGTTCCTCCGCCAGGGCCCTTTGCAGGTAGGCCTGGTCTCTAGCCACTGCACATCAGCTCCGTGCCGCATGAGGGCGCTCGAGCAGGTGGGTGGTCCCTAAGCCCTTGGAAGGGCTTGGGGGAACAATCACCCTGCATGGAACCTGGAAGCGGATGAGTAGCCAGGGCAGCCTGGAGCACATCAGGAGTGTTACATGCTCCTGGCCCCCATTCCACTCAGCAGTCAGGTCCGTCCCGCCCACCACTGCGCCAGGGGATGCTTGAGTGGTGCCGCAGGTTAGCCCCGAGGAGGGGCATGGCAGGGACCAGCCTGGAGATTGATACTGCCTGTCAGCGCAGATCATTATCAAACAGGCAGAGTCTCCATGTTCCTGGAGGGCATTGCATGTTCGTTGGGTGGGAATGAACACGTGTCCAAAGGGGCCGGGTCTGATGGCACCCACAGGCTGAAAGCTCTGTCAGGATCCAGACACTGCTGTTCTGTGTTTGCACCAAGCAGTGTGGAGTGCTGGGGATCTCGGCCTGTCTCTCCCTCACTCTAGCTGGCCGTCTCCTACTTTCTGCAATAGTTGCATCTCTGAGTCCATCTGCCTGCCTGCCCAGAGCCCTTCGCTTCCCCCACCTCCACCCACCCACAGACACTAACAGAAAGGTTTTTGTGTTTTTTCTTGCCCTAGGGTATTCCTGGTCTGAAAGGAGACAAGGTAAGAAAGAGCCTCTGATGCTGGTCTCTGAGCACTGTGTAATGGGCCAGTGGGGCATTTCCACGGGTGCATGTTTAGAGACGGGGCTGGGAACAATAGTAGCAGTAGCTGGGAAAATGAGGAGGAATATTCTACAAGGATTTTGTTCATAGTGGAACTTGACTGTGGGCGTCTCTCCATGTTTGTGGCCTCTCCCCCACACGTCTGTGCTTTAACTTTGCTACCTTTACTACATGGAAAGTGCATTTCAGACTCCCACGACTGAATACTCATCGCCAGTGAACTCAGAATTGTAGATTCAAAGGTAGTATTTGAAATCAAAGTATGTTGGTAAATTACATAAATCATCCTAGGTGGGAGCAGAAACAGTAGCATGTGATTTATGCAACTAAGCAACACGTGGCCAGACCAGGGCTGGTGTAGGCCAGGGTAGTTCCCAGGAAGTCAATGCAGATATGCCAGTTTTCGCCAGCTGAGGATCTGGCCCAGGGTGTGGCGCATTGACAACACACTGCCCCATGTCTGTGCCTGCGGGAGTGAGGAGGGGGTGCTGCGAGGATGTAACTGAATCGTTGCCCGTAACGAACAAATCTGAGAACTTGGTGATCTGCTTGCAAACACTTCATGAGCAGAAAGGGGCGGGGAGGGGGCAGCTAGGACACAGTAGTCGTCATTAGGAGGGGTGAGCGGTGCAGTGTACCCAGAGCTGACTACGCATTGTCCCCTTTCTCCGCAGGGCGAGTTTGGAGGCGACGGCCGGAAGGTAAGAAGGCACCTTTCATGCAGCACCTATCCCAGCTTAGAGCCTCAGAGAGTCTCTAGCAAGCTAATTACTTCTTTTCCTTTGGTCCCAGGGGGCAGCTGGTTTCGCAGGAAGGAACGGCACCGATGGACAGAAGGTAACGCCACACAAGGGACAAGCCGTGCCCAGTCCAGCTCCGGTGTTCTGGTCGTTTACTGATGGGGTTTCCCGATGCCTGAGGCTGGAGAGAAGCTGTTGCCATCGATGAAAGTGAAATACAAGAAAATATCAGAGAATTCTTTCCTGGGGGCGGGCAGGATCTGTCCCTCTCCCGTACCTGCCAAAACACCTTCCACAGACCAGCCTTCAGCCCTCCCTTCTACACCTCCTCTGGGCACTGCGGGGACCTCAGCACCCACAGAGCCCAGCATGAAAAAGGGACTTGATATATAGGCAGGGCATCTCTCCCGTGCCCCCTCCAGGGTGCTGAAGCTGCCTCCCTGCACCACCTGCAGGGCATCACTGCTGCCTGCCAGGCGTTTCACCAACACGCCCAGGGCTGTGCTCTCCTTTTTTGTTGAAGGTCGATATTTGCAGTCCCTCTCTATCTGGCATCCTTGTGCCAGACCCTTGTGATTAGCTTTGGGGTTCAATTATTTACTGTGATAGACCAGAAACTCCTAATTCTTTCCCCCTGACTCTCCGGTTTTCTCTCCCCTCTTTCTGTTGTAACCTCTGCAGGGCAGTCTGGGACGGATTGGATCCCCTGGCTGTAAGGGAGACCCTGGGGACAAGGTAGGAATGTTTTCTTGTGCTTAATCAGCCAAGGTGTGGTTCACCATCGCAGGGCAGGCTTAGCCTGCATCACGAGCAGTGAGTCTCCCTGCCCAGTTGTCACGCTGCCCAGTGCTGGGCCGTGCACGAGAGCGCAGTGTGGAACGCACACCACGGTCTCCTGCCGACGCACAAGGGGAGCAGCAAGGTGATGAGAGCTGGCCTCTGTTTTGTTCCCACTAGCTGCAAGTTGAAGCCATTCTTGTATCTGAAGCTGCTCTCACTGCAAAGTGATTTTCTAGGGGAGGTGTTTTATCTGGTGGAGAGCGACGCACTGTTATTACTGCAGGCAGACGGTTCTTTGTCCTTTCCCTCCCTAGGGCCCTGATGGTTACCCAGGAGATGCAGGAGATCAAGGAGAAAAAGGAGATGAAGGCGTAAAGGTACGTGAATTCCAAACCAGAGAGCAGAGTGGCAGAGTCTGGACAGAGCACCAAGCGGGAGAGCTAAAATCCCCAGGCCACAGCTGTATCCATCTGCGGAGCAGTGCCCAGTTCCGCCCGCGGTGGACACAGCCCTGTGGGGAATGGAAATGCAGAGAAAGTGGGAGACTTCCCCTGAGAATGTGTTGCTCAGTTTCACTGCTTCCTTTACCCTGTGTGCGCTGGGGTGACTTGTGAAAGGCACCTGTGATCCCCCAGCCCTTGTTTGTGCCCTCTGGGTAACTGTCAGAATAAGAGGTTGCGTGTGTGTGAGCGCAGAGTTCACAGCAATACAACTGTGGCAATTGATGCCGAGTTTCCGAAGGCTGTTGGAGAGTGCTGCGCTGCTGCAGCAGTTGTGTGACACAGCCACTAGATGGCGCATGGGAGAGACTCCAGCTGAGCTGGAGAGGACAGGAGGAGGTGGCTTGTTTGGAGTCCTGCCTGTGTCCCTGTGAGGCTATAAGAACCCCGCCCCACACACACACACACAACACACACACACACACATCCTGTTCTGAGCTGGTCTAGCTCAGGTCTGTAGCCTGATTTGGGGTGTGTTAATTATGTTGATTTAATTTATCAACTTAATTAAATTTTATGTAATTATTTTAATTAATGATATTAATAATGATTAATTACAAATATTAATAGTATGGGTTTGTGGCTCGCCAATCTGTTTGATCAGAAGATAAAATTCTTGTCCCAAATCAAGCTTCACAGAGTTTCTAAAGGGACCCTCGGGGTATGACAGGAAGCTCATACTGAGGCAGATATAGTCATAAAGACTTTTTATTAAAATTAATGAAATAGTAAGTAAATGGTAAAACAGTTAGAATTACAAAATTATAATTGTATCACAGTTATTTAAGACATACATATGGTAATACAATATTATGTGTGGCAAACTTTGGTTAATACTCACCCCCTGTTTTGCTAACCTGGTGTTGGAAGACGCAGGACCTCGCCTCTGGCGGTTCCGATTTCACACCTCTTGCAGGGGTGTGCAGAGGAAACTAATGCGAAGAGCTGTCAAAGCTGTTTACTCTCTAACTTAACTAAATAAAAACTAAATGGAAAATAAAGCTTCAGGGAAACCAAGCTTAGCCGAGTCCCCTTAAAACTTAAAGTTTGAAAAGAAACTAAGTACGGCCTATTAATAGTTAATAGCCGTCGTAGATGGGGAGCATCGATACGTAGTTGAAGATGGAGACAATGAAGAGTAGATAGATAGATAGATCGACCCCAATAGCGAGGTGGATCGCCTTTTTATAGGCATAAATGCCGGAAATCCTTCCTCTTATGCCCAAATTTCATTCCTCCCCCACAGAAATGTTAGGGTGCACTTACCCCATAGGCTAGTATGGATGTGCGTACGTGCGCACTTGTGGTGTACTGGTTACGTCTGTGGGTACAACTTTGAAAAATCCCCTCTGCCATCCTTCATTGTCTATTGGTCTAGGGAAAGGTCTTAGACATAGGCGGGGGTGCTTTTTGTCTATTTGGGTAATAAATGTAGGCCAACTTTACTTTTCTGGGTAAAAGGTCCCGATATAAATATGCTAACTTTGCCTTAGCTTAACATACAGGTTTTTGGCCTGTAGGTCTCTTGCATTTCAGCAAAACTTATTTTTAATATAAATCTATAAACCTATTACAATACATCAAATACATAAACTTATAAGAAAAGATAGACCTATGCAAGCAAGCAGATTAATCCTTAGGGCTACACGCCCCCTTTGACGGGGTGGTTTGCACCAATGAACCCCGTCACATAGATAGGATTTAGTATCTGTGGGGACAGTTTCAACACCAGTTTCATACCTGGGCAGATTTTGGTATGTATCTAGAACGGGCACCATGTATACATATTCATGTTCCTCACCACGTGGTGCCTGTCTAGGTGTCTGTCTAGGTTTTGGCTTGGGTTTGTTGGATTTATACTGCAGGCAACCTAAAATAAGGAAATTAATTCCAATTGCAATTCCTTGGATAAACCACCCATTCTTTTAATCCAAAATTTTCCCTGGGAGTTGTTGCAGGCTCATTACTTTCATTCATTAATCGGGTAATAACTTGTTGGGCTTTGTCCATATCGTTAGTAATTTGGATGAGGTGAGTCTCCTTACGAGCCATTAATGATTTTAGCTGTAACCCTAATGGGGGAATGTAGACAAGAAAGGTGGGTGTGCTTTGGATAGTTAAATCCTGATAGGCTGGGTCGGACTGAATAATGGTGATGTTCTCAAAAGTGGGAATAGGGGAAATAGCTTGATTTCCTATTAAAGTGGGTTACTTTGGAGTAAAACAAAAATTTGGCTCTGTGACAGGACACTCCAAGGGACCATATTGGTACCTCTTTTGGTTGGTAACCATGCAAAATTGGTTACTTCCAGCATAGGTCACCCTCTCCGTCGGAGTCTTCCACTTAGTCAGCCTCACCAGACATGACAATGATGAATTCTGTATTTTCTCTCCCTGTAGTCCACACAAAACAGTGTCTGTTTCAAACACGTTACACCTACAGATATACTGAGGCCCTTTCTCAGAACAACAGGCCATCTGTGGCACTTTCCACGTCTGAGTTGGAGTGTGAGAGACCACGAGGGGAGGCGCATTAATGCGTTCCCTATAGATGTCGTCTTCGAGGTGACCTATAGAATGGACAGCAACCAATTGCCTGTACACATCCTTGTCTGGGTCAAACACTGGTAACGAGACCGTGAATGAGACATACAAGGATCGTGTCATCATACAATCTTTCGAAAGAGAACAACTGTCACGGTTGGGGTGAGGTGTCACAGATCCCATCTCTCTCATAGCACCCACTGACAAAAGCTGGCACGACTCCAAACAAGTGGACCATTCCTTTTCCAGCTTTTGAAACCACTTGGGACAGTACCAATTTAACAATTGCTCATCTTTAATTAGGTCAGGAACTTTTCCCAGTCTTAAGCATTGTAATGCGTCAGTAATTATACTTGCGACATATTCTCCATATGCAGAGCATATAATCTCTTTCCCCAAATGTTGATCCCTGTGCTGATCATTGTTTAAAGCGATTAACTGGTCAGAACAGATGCCCTGACTGAGGCTTTTGTGTGAGCACACCGAGTTGGTCGCTCGTGACCATTGTTCTCTTGCTGTTTCAGGGAGATCCTGGCCGCCCCGGCAGCAACGGACCCCAGGGATCCCCAGGAGAAAAAGGAAACAGGGTAGGTTCCCTGCCATGCTGGGAGCAGGCCCCTCCCTCTGGAACCCATTTGTGATACCCTGGGGCCACAGATAAAAATATTCACAGACCCAGTGGTCATGGGGCAACTGCAGCATACAGCAAGGCTGCCATGCCGGCAGCTCAAACACACGGGCCATGGCCCAGCCACTCTGGGAGCTGATATCTGCCTGATGGCAGGTGTGAGCCCTACCATTGCTGTAACAAGCAGGGGACGTGCGCACGCCTGCCAGTGCCCCAGGTGACACTGAAGGAGACGCCTCCTGCAGTTCACCGGGTGGCTTGGAGCAGACGCAGTGGCAGTGGCTAATAGAGTCACTGGGAGATATGGTAGCAGTGCTGCTGTAGTGGAAAGGGAAATCGGTTCTGTGCTGCACAACCACTAGACAAAAGAAGTGGAAGTTACAGCTGGGAGTGGTGGGGATTCCAAAGAGTGCCTGCGGCCAGGGGCATGGCCGGGGGGGGGGGGGGGGGCGGCACCCCTGTGGCCAGGCATGCGTGGGGGGCGGGGGGGCTAGAACCTCTGCTTCCTGGCACAGGGGACCACGCAGGCTCTGCCTCTCCAGAAAATCCCTTGCTTTGCATCTGTCCTCCTCATTCTCAGCCCTTCCTTGTGTGTGCTGGGCCCCGATGCAGCCTTCCCAGCAGTAACCCCACTGCTCACCATTGGTGGGCACTGGCAGCTGTGGCAGGAGCTTTTGCATCACAAAAGCAAACCGTAGGGACTAACAGCTCACAGCAGTAGCAGAGGTCCTGCCCCCTCACTCAGGGGTCAGTGCCTCAGTGTTCCTCCAGGAAAGCACTCGGGGGTGCCTGGGCTGGGGGGGCAAAGGGCCAGGAGCTCCTTCCCAGTGGCCAGTCACAGTCCCTGGGCTCCCTGATCAGGGGCAGGGACAGGGGTGTCTGGCAGGAGGGGGAGCCAAGCCCCTAGGAGCCCAATCCCCCTGCACCGCGCTGTGCTGAGGCTGGAGTGTTTGGTGTGGGTGGCTGGGTGGGGAGGGGTGTGGCTGGGGGATGTGTGGGTGGAGTGACCCCTGCTGTCTGGCCTGCCTGCTCTCATCAAACACACTCTGATTATTTCCTTTCTTTGCAAAGGGACCTAAAGGAAACAACGGAGCCCCTGGGAGCCCTGGTACCAAGGGAGGCAAAGGAGGCCCAGGACCTGCTGGACCCAAGGGAGAGCGGGTGAGATCCCGAGGGGTTCCCCTATCCCTGCGTGCTGCATACACCTCGCAGTGGGTGATCCCGGCGCCCGGCAGGCACACTGATTGTCCCCGCAGGAAAGGCAGCTAAACTGCATTCCTGCAGTGAGCTGGCAAGGCCTGTCATCCCCTGCCCGCCCTGCCCGCAGCACCCCCAGGGAAGCCCCAGCAGGGAACCGCAGGGATTCGAGCTCCTTGTCTGTCGCAGTCAGAACTGGGATGTAAGACACTATCTTTCGGCTCTTGATTGCAAAGGAAACCTTGAAAACCTGAAGAGAGAGGTCTGCCTGAGTCTGCAGCCAGCCTGAAACAATAGGTCAGAGGGATGTGGGACTGGCCCCATTCACCTGCATTGATTCTGCAAACCCAAAGATCACCAGTTAAAGTCCACAAAGTCCATAATTCACTCTGATCACTTTAACAGAAACACCCAGCTAATGTGCTACCCCCAGGCCCAAATCACCTCTCTCCTCAGCTGCCCCCTTGCCAGCTCCCCCAGAGCTGTGCTTGCAGGCGAGAGGATACTAAGAGCAGAAATTGACAATGCAAGGGCAATGGAGAATCAATTGATTTTCAGATCAAAAGAAAGTCCCGGCCCTTAAAGCTGCTGGACTGAGCGTAACATCCCTTGTCAGATTTCCTCCATTCAAACCCTCCGCGCTTCACTTACACGAAGCTGCTGCAGAATCCTCA
>NW_020664731.1:0-28174 GCF_002925995.2 Terrapene triunguis | reverse complement strand
GGGGGGGTAAATCGGCACAGCTCCTTTGAGCCGATTGGCCAGCTCCCTGGCGGGGGGGTAAATCGGCACAGCTCCTTTGAGCAGATTGGCCAGCTCCCCGGCAGGGGGGTAAATCGGAGTCGATCTGTTGGAGTCAGTAGATGAGTTCCAATGGCTGGAAGCTGACGCTAGGCAAATTCAAGCTAGAACTAAAGCCCCGTTTTTAGCAGAGCGGAATTAACCATTTGTATCCCTGTGGGAGCTGCGCTGTGATGACTCTCCTAAGAAAATGTTCGTCTCTTGCTTAACAACAAACCCAACCGCTTCACACCACAGGGCAGCGCAGCACAACGAGGCCTTGGGTGCTCTCTGCTCCCGTCCCGGGGGCCACGCGCTGCCGAGGGAGAGGAAGGAGAAGTGAATCGCGGGTGGGGAGCGGGGACATCGCAGGGCAGCAAAGCCGCAGCAGGTTAACTGGGCTGGTTTCCACCTTTGAGTCCCGTCTCTCTGATTGGTGTCTGTGTGCGCAGGGTCGTCGCGGGGATCCAGGCACAGAAGGCAGCCCGGGGACCACTGGGACCAAGGGAGAGAAGGTGAGTGCAAGGGCACCAGAGCACAGCAGGGGATGACGTGCACAGCGGTCGGGCTGAGAGCCTCCCCACAATGCTACCAAGCTACCTATGGGCCCCAGTCTCCCCTCCTGCGGCCCCGGGGGACAGCAAAGGCAGGCCGAGCTTGGCTGGGGCACACTTGCTCCTGCCAATCGGACAGTCGGGAGGCGAGCAGGCTGAGTGCACGGGCTGAGCCGGGCTCTCCAACCTCAGCTCAGAGGAAGGGGCAGCTCAGGAGGGAGGCATGGACGTGGGCTGCCTTCGGATCCATACCCTGAGAGACAGAGCCGTCCGTCCACCCCCACACAGGCCCTGGCTCCTGCAGTCATGGAGTGGGGGGGTCTCTGGTAGAGGAGTGCCCCGCAGCATTCTAGCAACCCCACTAGCAGACGCAGGAGCAGCTGGGGTGGTCCTGCTCCACCTGGAGTCAGGGGGGCCTCACCTGGGGCTGAGGGGGCGGAGAGAGGGCAGGGGTGGACACTCCAGGCTGTGAGGGGGGCTGAGGACACCTTGCCCTTGCAGCACCCACCCCAAAGAAAGGAACTGGGCGTGGGCCTCTCCTGAGGTGGCGCCTGAGGCTGGGGCCCTCATCAGCTGAGACACGGCCCAAGGGCAGCGCCGGACAGTGAGCGTATCTTACGACCTTTTTCTGCCAACAGGGAGACCCCGGCCCCGAAGGCCTCCGGGGCCTGCCTGGAGAAGTTGGCAGCAAAGGAGCAAAGGTAAGCACGAATTACAGGCTCGGGGCAGCCAGCAGAGGGAATGGCTCATTGGCCATTGAAGCTCTCCCAAGCCCGTGCAGGATCGCCCCCTGCAAGGCGGCCCTCAGAGGAGCTGTCTCCACAAAGTGTGCGGAATATCCGCCCCCCATTTCCGACGACAGCGCGTGTGCCCTTCCTCCGAGCCCCCGGCAGGCCCTGCTCTCCAACCCCGTGTGGAGCTGCTGCCCGTGGCTGTGCGAGAGCCGAGCCTGCCTGCTGCGTGTCCCCTCGTGCTGACCTCCATCACACGGGAGGGCTGCGCAGAGGGCAGGAATCTGTCCAGATGCTGTGCACGGTCATGCAGGCAGGTCTCCCAGCCATAAGGAGATCGGAGCCTGGTGTGGGAAGCCACATTTCCCTCTCCCCAATACCTGCCCCCCACAGCCACGTCCCTGTAATCTGGGTGCTGGAGAGAGGTTTCTTTAACCCTTCTCTCCCTTTCCACAATGCCACAAACGTGAGAAGCCCTGGCCACCTGCTGCCCCTCTTGTGCTTGGCCCCAGGATGGAGAGGCAGCTGCTTGTGGCTGACCGGGGGGATGTCAGCTGGGAAGGAGCCCCCAGAGAGCCAGCCGGGGGGTGGCCCAAAGCAGAGGAAGCGGGAAAGAGGCCCACTGGCACCGCCCCTGGCAGGAACGCTGAGCTAGGCCTTCCCCGATAGCATAGCCCTGCCCGGGGAGCAGAGTTCGAATGCTGAGCACTTTGTCCTGTGTCAGCCGGGGAAGGGCACATCGCACTGTGTGCTCAGGCAGACGCTCTGCCATGAGATAGTACAGCACCAGGAGAGCGTCCCTCGGGCAATCTGCACCCCCGGAGCAGCAGCGAGAGGCTTCCCCTGGGAGAGGGGACGCTAACAGCAAAAGGTTCACCACTCAGAGGTGCCCAGATGGGAGCCTAGGACTGCCCAGGTGCCCTGGTTGACCCCACCCCATCCAATGCCCTGCTGCCAGTGGCACCTGCCCTGACGGTGCTGCGTACACTCTGCACTGCCCGTTGGATGCTGAGAGCTGGTGTGTGCCTGTCTGCTCACAGTGTGGTGACCTGTCTCCTTGCTTTGTTCCTCAAGGGCGATCGAGGACTGCCGGGGCCCCGAGGCCCGCAGGGTGTCGAGGGAGAACCAGGCAGGCCTGTAAGTTTCCCGGTGATTGCGGAATAGTGAGTGACTTTGATAACAGCCCCCAGTATTTACAAAGAATGATACGAACGTCCGCTCACCCTTCCCACCTCCCAGCAGTGGGGCCAGCATGTTTTACAGATGGGCACAGGGACAGAGCCAGGATCAGAATCCAGGGCCCGTTCAGTGGCTCCTGCTGCTGTGCTCGGTCCACTAGGCTGCACTGCCTCTCTCAGGCCTGACTTCCTGGTCGCTTGGCCAGAGCTGCCCCTTTGTGCCCTGGTTTAGTTTGTGGTTAATTCCAGCGTCACTTGGTGGCAGTAGTGGTTTCCCCCTGGAGCCCATTAATGCCAGAAGAGTTAGGTGCATGGGCCCTGCGGGGACGCGAGCAGCAATTGAAATGTGGAATTGTTCTGTGTTACTTTAACCCCGCGTATCCCCCAAGCCATCCACAACACCATGCCCTGGCCCAGTGTGCGATCAGTGTCCTCTGCTTATCCTGCTCTCTCCCATGCTGTCTTGCAGGGATCTAGTGGGAACCCAGGCGACAAGGGCCCAAGGGGCAACCAAGGGCCCCCAGGACAAAAGGTAAAGTCTAGACGTATGTCCAGTGCAGTAGAAAGGGGGGAACCAACGGCTTCACCTGTGTACTCCATGGGGGCAGTGAACGCCCCCACCTCAGTCTGCACCTCTAAGACCCACTCTGGGTTCTCACCTGCCCCCTCCAGCCGTGGCAGCTTAGTCCTTCCCCTGGCCAAAGCCACGCTGGTGACACCTGGGTGAAGCGTCCAGGCCCACGCCGGCTCCCTGTCCAAACTCTCCTCCTGTCAGGCAGCCCTGCTGTTTCTGGAAGGCTGGTGCTGTTGGTTTCAGAGTCCTGTGCTGAAGTCATTGCTGTCCATGGCTTCTCTTAGCCCCATTCCTCTGCCTTACAAACCAGGATGCTCCTTCTAGAGCGCTGCAGGGCCCAGCGGCTAGCTAAGCCAGTGACCCAAATGCAGAGATTGCGGGTATGTCTTCTAGAGAGAGAAACTCCCCGACTCACTGGCGTCGCTAGCTCAGCCCGTGCTGGGTTTTAACATTCTGGCTTCACTGAACCGTTCTCTCTTTCCCCCCAAAGGGAGACCAAGGCAGACCTGGCTTCAGCTACCCTGGCCCCATAGGACTTAAGGTATGTATGGCTCAGGCAGAGGCGGATTAAGCTTTTGTGGGGCCCTGGGTCAGAGCAAGTGGGGGGGCCCTCCCCACCCCTTCTACTTGCAGTCCCCACAGCTTCCCCCCTGCACTCCTGCTGGGGAAAGGGGGTTGGGTCGCAGGAGCGCCGGGCAGGCGGAGCGAGTTGGGGCACAGGGGCACCCATTTTTCTGGGGGCCCTCAATTGGCCGGGGCCCCTGGCCATGGGTCCCATTGGCCCAGTGGCTAATCGGCCACAGGGCTCAGGCAGCACATTCCTGCCCGGCACACTAGGTGCTCTGGCTGCAGCAGGCTGTGCAGGGGAAGTCCCAGCTCTCCGGGCTGAGTCATTTGAGAGACGCAGAGGAGGGAGCTTCTGGGAGGAAGCCTTGTTGGAGCCAGATCCGGAGAAAGGGGAAAGCTGCTGTCCCGGCGATAGCGTGGCAGTCAGCTGAGCGGCCTGGCATCACTCTGCAGCTGAAACCAGTGGGGAATCCTTCCCACACAGCAGAGGGGCAGGCGTGGAAGGAGCGGTGAGAGGCTGGCAGGAGGGTTCCATTGTCAGGATGAAGCATTATTGCTCCCCTGAATCAGTAGGAACATAATGGTCCTGTTGGAGGTTCAGGTTCCCTCAGGTAATAAACTAGGGTTTGCATGTTACGTATCTGCTTCTCCCTGATGGCTAAAGGTGGTGTGAGGAATGCAGGTCTGGTACAAGAGCCACCTGCTCTAAACATCCCCGCTGAATCAGACTCTGCGTTGAATAGGCGACTGACTGGTCTGTGTGTTAAATAGCTGCCTGCGGATTATCCTAGCCTGAGCCAGCTGTGCAGTGCTATGTGTTCCCACCACAGTTCTGCCGGGGAATCTTACCCTCTGCTTACAGCCGTCATCCACTCGCTTGTGGGGCTTCAGGGCCAGAGCCAGAGCCCCTTCGACTGTGGAAAGCCTCCCACTGACTCCAGTGGGCTCTTCTGGCTGGGCTGTCAGAGGTGCTGGGGACCTGTAGTCCCCACAGAAGTCCAGGGGAGTTGCAGGGGCTCAACCCCCTCCTCAAACCAGGCCACAAGTATATTGGTGTATTATTTTGAAATGTGCCCATCACCGTTGTCTCTGGGCACATGTGCAGCAAATTTCAATCCAGCACAAAACTGAAGCTAACTAACTCCTGTCTGTTCCCAGGGCGACAAAGGCGAGAATGGGTCACCTGGTCCAGAGGTACGGGGTGTGTGTGTGGGGGGGGGGCAGTGGGGGGGATGTATTTATGAGGCTATCGAATTAACCACTGAGCTAAGCAGTTAGTTCCTGGCCTGTCAATGAGTGACAGAGGAACCCTGCACTGATGGGCATGGCTGAACTGTGACCTGCGAGCAGCTCTGTTGATCCCAGGGGGCACTAACCTGGTGACCTGTGTCCTACCAGCAGCCCCATTGGTCCCAGGGGTGACTCACCTGGGGAAGGGTGTGCAGGACCCTGATCCATTTGGTTGGGTTTAGCGATGTGTGTACACACAGACACAGGGGCTAGTGTCGCTGTGTGCGCTGCCCTCTCTCAGCACACGCAGTCCAGGGAGGATGCTGAGAAATAACTGTCTTCCAACCCTAGCATTGCCCTGGCACTGACAGACCTGTGCCCTCAGGGTGGCATCCAGCCTGGGGAGGGCCCTAGCAAGGCCCGCTGCCGCCCCGGGCAAGGGGAGCTGGCACAGTGGCCGTGCAGGGAGCCATGGCGTGCCCTGCCCCTGGGGTCGTCCCTCAGGGAATAGTGGGGCTGGGCCAGCCGAGGGGCCGCTGGAACTGTGCACAGGTGGTCAGGAGCCCCCACTGAGAACCCTGCAGAGGCCACAGGGCACTGGTTCAGCCCATTGAATCACTAGGGGTCTGTCCCCAGCCTCCAGGGAGCCTTGGCCTGGCCCCTAGTGCCACACGCAGGCCTCAGCTTGGGCTTGGTGTGGGCCGGGAGGGCTCCACCCACAGCAATGGGCTACCAGCGGCATTTCTCCTCATCACAGAGCCCAGGCTCTGTGTGCTGGTGGTGGGCCGAGGGGCACAGGCGGGGTGGTACTAGGTGAACTATCCAGAGTAACTAAGGACACACAGGTATACAGTCAGTTATCCTCCTCGCCCTCACACTTCGTATGTTGGTCATTCCAGGTTTGTACAGCACCTAGCACAATGAGGCACCAATCCAGGGTGGGGCCTCTGGATGCTACCCTGGTAAACGCTGCAATCTAGTGGTGACACTCAGAGGCAGATAGCTACATGCTAGCAGCAATTACCGAGCCTCAGCTTGCCAAAAGCCCTACGTACTTCACAGTAATTACCCCTGCATGGTGCACATTGACATGTGCCAGGCATATCTCCGTTCGGTGCAGCATTCAGCACTAGGGCTACACGTAGCTGTCTAACTTCCAGCAGGAGTTAGTCCCATGCACAGGATCACCAAGCTCTCCCGTTGACACACCTGGCCCTGGAGCTCTTCCAGGCATGTGTTTTTGTAGTAGTAACCTGATGTTTCATAAAGCGTCCCCCTTCTGAAATGAATGGCTGGGAAAGCCAGATGTCTGCAGAAATCCCACTTCCTCTTCCGCACGCCTGGGGCTCCTTGACGACAGGTGACCTGTGCGCGGACTGCGTTTCTGGGGCAGGAGATCAGCCTGGGCACCGCTGGTGTCTAACAGCAATGCAGCTTTCCCAGCACATGCTCTGGACTGCCATCACATCTCTCTTCCTCCTTTGAACAGGGTGGAAGGGGTGACCTGGGAGAGAAAGGCGAGCCTGGGCTGAAAGGAGGCAAAGGGGATCCTGTAAGTACACTGCCAGTGCCGCTCCCATGTCCAGGCCCTGCTTTCCTATCGTGGGCAGGGCACCCTTGCTGGCAGAGGTAGAGGGGACGACATACGGACCCTGCTGTTCTGCACGTCTAGCCTCTGGGGCGCCTGGGTGTGAGCAAGCCAGGTTAAAGGTCAATAGAGCACCCACCTGGCATTGCTACTGCGCCCCAGCCTGGGCAATGCCTGTCTCATTGCACTGGGAGTGTAGCTGGGATCACTGGTTCAGATTTCTGGCTGGGGGACAAACTGGCAGCTTATGGGCCATGCCACTTACAAGACCAGAGCACACCCTGCATGTGGCTGGATGCTGGACGTGTTGCCTACCTGGCCCCTTAGCACACATGGCCCCCGTACCAGGAACCAAATGTTTGCAGTGAGGTCTGCCTGAGTAGAGCACAGCCACTCCTGTGGCTAGGAGCTAGTGTCCAGCAGGAGAGGCAAGGCCCTTGGGGTACTCAGCTGGGGTGTGGGGGGGGCTCTTGCTTCAGCAGTATCGCCCATGTCATGCCTGTCAAATTCATTCCTTTTCTCTTCCTGCCAGGGTGACCCCGGCCCACCCAGCCCACGAGGCCTCAGAGGCAACAAAGGCGACAAGGGCGACGAGGTACCGTACCGTGGCACTGTCAGATCGGTTGCGCCCAGCTGCTCCCTTTCTCCCTCCATCTTATGCATGCTTGCAGCAGCTAGGCTGAAGAAGTCCTGGTAGGGCCTCCCCCTGCCGGACTGGCAGGGGGCGGCTCCCTTGTGGGCCAGCCATTAATGATTCCAGCTAGGCAGTCTGGGGCTGTTACTGTTCCCTTCCTGCCAGCGCCTGCATGAATCCAGCCCCAGCAGGCAGCTGTGACTAGATCCCAAAGGTGAGTCCAGGAAAGGGCATGACACAGCTGTGTTCTTCTTACAGGGTGGCCCGGGCTCACCCGGAGATCCTGGCCTAACCGTAAGTAGAGACAGGTTCCTAATGACCTCCTACGGATACAGCTGGGGGGCGGGGGGATGACGCCCACCCAGGGACGGTTTCCCCTGCGGCATGCTGAGTGGGACTGAGACTCCGAGGCAGATCCTGCTCTTGGTGCCAGGGATGCAGCTCTGGCTGGACTCACCCCGTAGCACAGAGCAGCAGTGAATGCCCCTGTTGGCCGCAGCACTAGCAGGAGAGCGGCGTGGGACTGGCCACAGCCAAAGTGGAGTCTGAGGGAGGGAATGCAGAAGGGAAGCTGTGCTGCGGGCCGGGAATGGTGGGGGCACTCCCACCCTACGGGCAGGCTGGCACTCACCAGCGCTCTGCTCCTTGTGTTTTGCTGGCAGGAATGCGATGTGATGACCTACGTGAGAGAAACCTGCGGCTGCTGCGGTCAGTCCAATGCTCTTCTCTTTGGGGGCTCGGCCAGCGCTGAGCAGCTTGGCTCTGAACCCGGAGCATGCTGTGTGTCCCTTGGGGGTCCCTCCCCAGTCATCCCCCTCCGCGCCTGTGGTGTTAGCAGGAAGGTCGTACGTGGCAGACCTCGCCCCCGAGGAGAGGGCCAGCTCTCCCCTATGTGCCACTGACGGCCTCAGAGTTGGGGCAGAGCAGGACTATAGTGGGTTTGCTCACAGACAGTATCGTCCGCACACACAGCTGCTGCCCGTTGGCACCGTTCGTGCTGAGCATGCCCTGCCCGTTGGGGCGATGGAATTGCCAGCAGAACACAGAACCCACTGCTCAGACTCAGGGAAATAACGACACCCCTGCTGGGCCTGACCGTCCGCGCCGGCCTCTGCTCGCTGCCCTGCATGCTGAGCCATCGCGGTGTGAGACAGCCCGGCCGGTCTCTAGTGCTCTCCCAGCAGAGGTGCCAGAGAAAGACATCAGGGAATGGTGGGTCACAGCCAGTCACAGCCTTCCCTGCCAGGGACAGGGACTGAGTCCCTGCTGAGCTGGGTGTGTAAAGGGCTGGAGAATTCACTCAGCTCCGCAAACTCAGATAAGGCTAATGAGCATCCAGCCACCTGCCACAGAGCATCAGCTTAGTTTCCTCCCAGAGGTTCCCAGCTGACTGTGGATAGCTTCACTTTCCTTCAGGTAGGATGGCAGGGATCTGATGTGGGATCTTCCCGTGGACGGCCTCCCATGTGGTGGAGACCCTCCCTGCTCTCTGAGCAGTCCCTGTTGGCCTTGTCCCCCTGTGATCCGCTCCTCTCTCCCATCCCCAGACTGTGAGAAGCGCTGTGGTGCCCTGGACATCGTGTTTGTCATAGACAGCTCCGAAAGCATCGGCTACACCAACTTCTCTCTGGAGAAGAACTTTGTCATCAACGTGGTCAGCCGCCTGGGCTCCATTGCCAAGGACCCCAAGTCAGAGACAGGTGAGGAGTGCGTGTGAGCAATGGTGGGGGGCTATGAGGGAGAGACAGATGAGGCCCTTGGACCCCCACAACTTTCCCACCTCTTAACCACCCACCCTAAGCAGGGCTGGCTCTAGGCACCAGTGTTCCAAGCATGTGCTTGGGGCGGCACTTTTCCAGGGGCGGCCCCCCGGCCCCCCCTTTTTTTTTTTTTGCTTGGGGCTGCAAAAAACCTGGAGCCGGCCCTGGCCCTAAGGGAGGCGTCCATATGGCAAGCAGCCTATATGTCCTTGTGCAGACTGGGCTCCAAACCAGAGGAGAGCCCGGGAAGCGGCTGCTGCTATGTTCATAACATGGCCGTCTGCCATTGCTGACTGTCTCCCAGCCCTCCTGATTGCTGGGGGCAGTCACTTGTTTCTCATAGGACTCCCTCCCCTCATCCGCAGGCTCCCAAGATACCAGAGAAACTCCATTCTGTGTCCCTGGCTCCCATGTTAAATAAGCAAGAGTCACTCCACCATTAAATGGAGGTTAAAGGTCACAGTAAAATTGGTGGGAAAACCAAATTAGGGGAAAGATCAGCAGCTCATAACTCTGAGGTAATGGAAATTGGTGGGATTGCTAGGACTGCTGGCATGCGTTCCGGCATGCTTGGAATGTGGGCATGCGCAGGAGAGAGATTAGCAAAGGTGCCTAGCCAGTTCTGACAGGACAGTAGAAAAGTCAGTGTGGCAGTGGGCAGCCGAAGGCGTCAGGAGGCTGGGCGCTGACAGGAGAGAACAAGAGAGAAGGAAGAAGCTTGCTGGGTGGTCCATTGACATTAGCAGCAGAGGGAGGCAGAGAGAGAGAGAACTCGGGAGAAACAGTCAGCAAGTGGAATAAATCTGTCAGACAATACTAGCATGTCGTGTAGGACAGTGGGAGTGTGTATGTGTGTGCATAGGTTAATAAAGATGAATGTGTGTTTGTTGATTGTAAAGGGAATGTTTAAATGTAAGATTTAAAGAAGTGTTACCACTTGCTATCAAAACCTGTGAGAGATGGGTCAGCATTTTAAACTGTAAGGCAATATGATTTGGGGTGCTCTTTAGCTTCATATTAGGGATTTGTGTTTTAGAACAGCAATAAGGGATTGGTGTTTTAGATTATTATTGTATTAGGATTGTTCCAGGGCCGCCAAGAGGAGGGGGCAAGTGGGGCAATTTGCCCCAGGCCCGGGCCCCGCAGGGGCCCCATGAGAGTTTTTCGGGGCCCCTGGAGCAGGGTCCTTCACTCGCTCCAGGGGCCCCGGAAAATTCTTGTGGGGACCGGCCCCCCCCGGAGCTTCTTCCGCTCCAGGTCTTCGGCGGCAATTTGGCGGCGGGGGATCCTTCCGCCCCGGGACCCGCTGCTGAAGCGCCGGGTCTTCGGCGGCAATTCGGCGGCAGGGGCCCCCCGCCGCCGAAGACCCCAGACCCCCTGAATCCTCTGGGCAGCCCTGGATTGTTCTATACAAAAATCCGGGTTGTTTTCTATTGTTCAGAGCCTGAGAGAATTGGAATTGTTTGTTGTTTTTTAACACCATGTCAGCACTTTGACCACGTGAAACCATTCTGTCTTTCAGTGCATGTCACTGGTGCAAATCATTGGCATACATGATGCAGCATGGCAGTGTCATGATGTCACATGTGATGCTGCCATGCAGCAGTCCTGAGTGATGGTGCCCTCCCCAGACAGTTTGGCATGTATAGTGTGGTGCCAGCATGTGCCCTGTGTAGGGAACACACCCCAGTGAGCTGGGGGAGGGCGCCAAGGGAGTGAGGATGGCGGGGTGTGACCATCTGTCTCCCTGCAGGTGCCCGGGTCGGGGTGGTGCAGTACAGCCACGAGGGGACGTTCGAGGCCATCCAGCTCAACGACGAGCGCATCAACTCGCTGTCCAACTTCAAGGAGGCGGTGAAGCGTCTGGAGTGGATCGCCGGGGGCACCTGGACACCCTCCGCCCTGCAGTTTGCCTACAACAAGCTCATCAAGGAGAGTAAGCGAGAGAAAGCCCGTGTGTTTGCCGTGGTGGTGACAGACGGGCGCCACGATCCGCGGGACGACGACATCAACCTCCGGGCCTTCTGCCAGGGAGACGTGATCGTTAACGCCATCGGCATCGGAGACATGTTCAACCAGCCAGACCAGGACGAGACCCTGCAGTCCATTGCATGCAACGACCAGCAGCACGTCCAGAAAATGAAGCTCTTCTCGGAGCTGGTGGCTGAGGAATTCATTGACAAGATGGAGGACGTCCTCTGCCCAGGTCTGCACCTGCCACCCTGGCTCAGTCACCGCGCAAGGCTGGGGCTGGGGTGCGAGTTGGTTGATTGTATTCAGCACACAGTGCGGTACCACCGGGTGACAATGCATGTAGTTGGGTCAGTTACACTGGAGAGCGCATCTCCCTAATGCAGATCAGCACAGCCGGCTCTTCACCAACCGGAGAGCAGATCCCCATGGGCAGCACCCACCCCCATGTGTGTCCTCGCCCACCATGGGAGCAAGAGGCCTGGCCTGCTGCTGAGATGGGGCGGCACCATCTCACTAGCTGCTCCTTTGTTCTCGTTTCAGATCCGCAGATCGTCTGCCCAGAACTTCCCTGCCAAACAGGTAAAAATAACGCCAAACGGCTCCGTACCTTGCGCACTGCACGGTAGTGGGTGGGTGGGGAACGGCAGCCTCTCTATCCATGGAATACCCCGGCGGGGGCAGAGAAAGGGGCTGTCACTTTATCTCAAGAGAGGCCCCAATTTCCATCTCCCCCCGCACTTTGCCTGTCTGGCTGAGGGCTCTCCACAGGCAGGTACGTGTGTGCAGTACAGCCATGCTCAGCCCTCTCTCCCTTCTCCTCATCCCAGTGGAGATGGCACTGAACCTAAACCCCGGATCCTAACCCCCCACGGGACCTGGCAGGGCTTGGAATCCAAATCCAGGAATGAACTGCTCACGTGGCACCGGGCATTCCCTGGGGCTGGGCGGGCAGTACAGTGGAACTGGAAGGCTTCCCGTGGAGACTTGGCTCACACTGGCTGTACTGAAATGAACTAGTAACACCGAGTTGGGGAGTAGGGTGCAAAGGGGCTGTGTGATGGGGCGGGACAACCCTGTGGGGTGAGAGAGGCAGATGCTGCTTGGTGCGGATCCCAGTTCTTGGACCACGTCCTGCTTGTTAAGTGTTAAAACTCCAGCCTCAGCTACTATTGCTAGCACACAAAGTGCAACGTGTCTCTGTCTGCAGACCTGCCAATGAGCTCTGGGCAGCTTGGAAGTTTCTCTTTCCCCAACAGAAGTTGGTCCAATAACAGATATTACCTCACACTCCCTATCTATCGATCTAATCATAGACCCAGTGTTTGGCGATAGGCGAGTTGTGCAGGTTACAGCGGGTCACGCAGTGTTGCCAATACTTGCGATTTAGTCGTGAGTCTCACCATGTTGTTTTCTGAAAGCCCCAGCTCCACAAGTCAGGTGACTGTGGGATCTCAACTTACATGGACTGGAAAGTGACTTGTTTAAAAATGAATCTGTAGAGCAAGGCTGGAAAACAGGACCCCTGCAGGCTGAGGAAGCAGAAGAAAAGAAAAGGAATCCCCGTTTATTCTCTCTTTAAAATCTCATGATTTTTCAGCCAGTCTCATGACGTTGGGGGCCCTGACTTGTGAATTTGGAGGCAAGACTGAGGAGGGATTGCAGGGAGTCCCATGCTGTGCCCTATGGCGAGGGTTGTCCTGGAAAGCCATCTCCTTCCCTACTGCCCTGGGGAAATACTGTGCAAGCTTCTCTTCCAGTCTGCCCAGCCTCCCTCTCTGGGGAAGACTGGGCAAGGACTGCCAGCAGGAGGGAGAGATGGCAGCTGGCAAAGCCTTGAGCAGGGAAGACAGTGAAATTTTGCACCTTGTGATGAAAGTGCCAACCTGCTGTCCCAGGCCAGAGAAGGGGCTAGCTGGGCACCCTCCCCTCCTGCCGATCTGCTGCTGTGCGTCAGCGCTGACCGCTCCGGCTGCTGCAGCCTCGCTGGTCTTGAGCAGCACCTGACAGTCGTGTCAATCGGTGTGTTGTGCACGAATATCCAGTCGGGACTGTGCAAACCCCACTGACTCCTTTCACTGACTCAGGTTTAACCCTGTGCTGCGGAGCTGAACAGCTAGCCCCGAATGCGGCACCTTCCCACTGAATTAGGGGCTCTGGACGATGCACTCCAGCCCCACGTCTGATGGAGTCATACCCAGCTGCTTTGAATTTGGATCTGGACAGATCTCAAAGGATGCAGCAGCCTGCTCTTCCAGCCACTGCTTTCTTAGGCTGCGCCAGGCTTCAGAGCCCAGCTTGTGCTTAGTTGCGAGGTCAGACTGGCAGTGGGGGTGGGAGCAATGCCAGGGGCGCAGGATTGATTTGTAAAGAGGAACCGTGCCAGGGCAGCATCACTGGCGCTTGGAACAGCAGCATGTTCGGGTTCTGCTCAGTCTCTGCCAAGCGTCCATCAGGAGACCCCAGGCCTGGGCGAACATGGCCTTTGTCACACAGCAGCTCTCGGCCATTCTCATTGCCCATGACAGGTACGGCACTGCTTAGAACCACTTCCCTTTTCCTGCACTGCATAGGGCTGGATCAGAAACCCCCTGGGGAGCCTGGGGGGAGTCAGGGGACTCTAAAAGCGGAATCCCCCCACCCAGGCCTTAGCCCAGGCAGGGCTCAGCCTGCACCCACTGAACACGGCGGTTGTAGAACGACTCCCCTCGGGAGTGGTGGCAGAGCAGGCGTAGGCCTGGCGGTGACGGGTGGGTGTCCCTTTGCTCTGGGTGGGTGGAATTCCCACTGGACTGGGGAGTGAGTGGGATTTAGGGGGCGCCCAGGTGCCCCCCAGCGCTGTGCTGGCTCTGGCTCACTGCCAGGCTGTGTGTGACATCTGGCAATGTCCGGCCGGGTTTGGCCTGGGAAGCCGGGCCGTGGCCAAAGCTGGGAGGATCCAGGCTGTGCTAGAGGAGCCCAGTGACGGGCAGCGTAGGCGAGCTGAGGGCTTGGTAGTACATGGCTGCAATGATGTGGTGGGCTCTGCTCCCCTCTGACCTTTCTGCAGTGTGGCTGAAAGCTGTGTCCGTGCTGAGCTCTGAGGAGCCGCATGTTACCTGGGGTATGTGAGATGTGTATGTGCCACCCGCCCCTCGGACGAGTCAGTGGCCAGCCAGGGCCTGGAGCCAAACGCAGTCAGGCCTGGCCCGGGGCCTCACTAATACCAACCCCTGGGTCTTACAGAGCACATGTCAGCAGCAGGCTTCAACGCACCCACACTCTCTAATGGCTTTCCCCCTGCCCCCGGGCAGGGCAGGGCAGGCAGACCTGGGCAGGTGCGGGCTGGCACTGAGAGGCTGCGTGTCTTGCCCAGGGTCACACAGGCAGGTCTGTGACAGGGTGGGAATTGGGAATTGTGTAACAATCTTGGGGTTCGTTAAACATCCAGCCAGGGAATGAGAAAGGAATAAAACTTGTAATAAACCAAACTAAAGAGTGTCTGGGGTGATGTACTGTGCACAGCTACACTGGGTTCTCCACCTCCACTTCCAGGGCACCTCTCTAAATTCCTGTATTTATCATACGATCCCTTATGAGGGAGCGTCTCTAAATTATAATCTTCCACAAACATGTCTCTATATCGTCCCTCTTAACGAAAAACAAAAATTAACAGCTAACAACTATCTAATAACACATGCATTAAATTCTCAACCCATCTAGTACGTTTCCATAAACCCAGCGTGTCCTCTCCCTAGAGAGGAGAGGTTACCAACACATCACTCTGGAGCGAGTCTTCCCCACTCACTTTTCTCAACTACCCCTTCTCCAGGCAGGTTAGCATGTCTCTGAGTCTTTCAGGACTCCCTCTCCAATCTTCTCAATATCAGTCTTTTCTTTCATTAGAGTCTGAATTGTTCTCTTGTTCCTTGACAGTTTCTCCTTTCTCTGTTGATGATAAAGGATCAGTCAGATGGGAAATGCCAGAGTGCACCTCAGCTGTCAGTGTGTTGGAACTTTCTGGGATTACTCGTAGATCCCTTCAGTTATGCCAAAATGGGTCCCCCTGGCTATGTGGACTACATAAGACCTTGGACACAGTTGTTCTTTAATGGAACCCCTTTGGCTCCAAGTATCAGAGGTGTGATTCCTCAGGCACTGGCCCTTTTGTCAAAATTATATTTCTGCTTCCACTGCTTTTCTTTCATTTCCATGTGGTTTCATTGATATGAGATTTTAGCAAGTTATCAGTGATTGGTACATTAGATCTGAGCCTTCTTCCCATTAACAGCTCAGCTGGAGAAAAGTCATTCTCCAGAGGTGCACTTCGGTAAACCAATAACACTTTACACCAATCACCCCCATTGGCAAAAATCTTTTTCATAAGGTTCTTTACTGTCTGTAGAGACTTTTCCACAAGTCCATTTGATTGGGGGTAATTCGGACTTGATGTTTTGTGATGAAAATCCCAATCTAGGGCAAATTGCCTAAAATCTGCAGCTCATTATCACTAAAGACTTCATCTGGAATTCCATGTCTGGAGAAGATTCCCTTCATGCCAGCTGTCACTGATTTACTATTAGTACTGTGCAGCGTGCACATTTCTGGCTATAGAGAATAATCTGTGACTATTAAATAATCCTTTGATTGCCAGGTAAATAAGTCAGCATGAACCTTCTCATGAGGCCTTTGTGGAACTGGGTGAGGTCTCAGCAGCTCTGCCTGTTGGCTTGGCTTGTTCAAGCATGAAAAGCAGTTTCCTACCACATTAGTAATGTCCTGGTTGATCCGCAGCCAGTACAGCACCCCTCGTGCTCATGGTTTGCACTTTTCAATTCCTAAATGACCCTCGTGGGTCTTCTGTGGCATTTCTTTTCAGAAGCTCATTGGAATTACAGCCTTACTGCCCTTGAAAACCACCCCATCTATCACAGCAAGTTCATGTCTGCACTTCCAACAGTCTCTTATACTTGGACAGCAACTGCTTATTTCTTCAGGCCACACTTTAATGATCACTTCTTTAAGGATCCCCAATTATTCATCTTTCTCCATTTCCCCTCTTGTTTGTTGCAGTTTCCTGATAGCTATGGGAATTGACTTTACAATCAAATCTACACAGGCTTGCATTTCTATCTCTAAAGGCTTCTCTGGTTTCGTGGGAGCCACTGCTCTGGAAAAAGCCACAGAGAGTCCTGTGGCACCTTAAAGACTAACAGATGTATTGAAGCATAAGCTTTCATGGGTGAATACCCACTTCGTCAGACGCATGGAAAGTGCATCTGCAGTGAACATGAATTTACTGGGAGTGTAGGTCACAACCAAATCATACTTTTGCAGCTTTATCATCATGCTTTGAATCGTTAAGGTGCAGTCATTTAACAGTTTGCTAAATAACACTATCCAGGGCTTGTGGTCCATTTCAACTTCCGCTGTCTGGCCATAAATATACTGATGGAATCTCTCACAGGCAAATAATATTCCTAAAAGCTCCTTCTGGATCTGTGTGTATCTGGTTTCTACCTCAGTCAGTGATTTGGCTGGATATGCCACTGTTTGCCAACAATATTCCTCACGCTTCTATAAAATCACTGCACCTAACCCAGACTATGAAGCGTTTGCTCAAATTTTAATAGGCCATCCTGGTGCATAGAACTTCAACACTGGCTCTTGTATCTTTTGTTTCTTTGTTTTGTTTTTAAACCTTCCCATGATTCCTCCTATTCTGCACCCTGATTTTTATTCTCTAGGAGTTTTCTCAAAGCTGCTGCTTTGGGAGATAGATTAGGGTTGAATTTTCCAAGATAATTAACCATTCCCAGGAACCATTGGACATCTTTCTTTGTGTGGGGACGTGGCATCATTTCAATGGCTGAAATCTTCCTCTGATCAGTTTTTACACCTTCGTTGGAAATAATGTCCTCAAAAAAAGTCAGTTCTGTAACCCCTAAAACACATTTCTCCCTATTTAGTTTGAGGTTTGCAGCTCTAGTTGCATCTAGGACATCCTGAAGTCTATAATCATGTTCCTCCCTAGTTGAGTCCCAGATGAGCATGTCGTCCATTGAGGTGTCAACGACATTAATGTTTCCATAGATCATCTATATGGTCTTGTGGCACACTTCTGGTGCTGAAGCTAAGCCGAAGGGTAAGCGTAAGAATCTGTATCTTCCAACTGGGGTATTTAATGCACATAGTTTTGAGCTTTCTTAGTTAATTTTAGCTGCCAAAATCCTGAGGATGAATCCAATATACTGAAATATTGAGCATTTGCAAATTGAGCCATAATCTCTTCTCTGGTTGGTAGTTTGACATGTTCTCTTTTTATAGCCTTGTTGAGGTCTCTGGGATCTAAGCATATGCATAGCAGGCCATTACCTTTTCTCTACAATGACTAGGGAGCTCACCCATTCCGTTGGCTCCTCAGTTTTTTCGTATTACTTTCATTGCTTCCATTCTTGCAAGCTCAGCCTTGAATTTAATCACAGAGTGCAAATGGCACCTTTCTGCACGGATGGAGAACTGGAGGGACCTGCTTATTTGTCTGGATTCTGTGTTCACCCTGCAAGCAATCCAACCCTTGAAACACATCACAATATTCCCGAATGAATGCCTCATCATCAAATGCAGTTGGGATCTGCAGCATTTTTAAAAATTATTATTTCCCCCACATTTATGACAGTTTCCAAAAGGCAACACACTGTCTGGGGCCTTGCTGTGATCCACAACTTCCACATGACCGTCTGTACCCAGCCTTCAGATAGAAGTGGTTCACTCTTTGATTTGACCTATTCTGGCTATCTGCCTTTGTACTTAGTACATGGAAAACCCCTTCTGGTGAATTCAGCTCTCTGGCTTGTGCTTTCACAGTTTCTGCTGCCCTGTATATCTGGAGAGCTTTTTCTAAAGTTAAGTCTCCTTCACAGAGCAGTTTCTCTCTTAGAATCATTGGTGGCATTAAAGACAATGTGGTGAGCTGACAGAGTCTCTGGTCAGAGATAACAAAGTTTCCTTAATTCTGTGACATATTGCTATTGGTATCGTCATTTTTTGTTTGTTTGTTTGTTTTTTGCATGCATGTAAAAAATGTGTCTCTCTCAGAGGTCTCATTCCTTTTTGGCATGCAACGTTCCTCAAATGTAATCAGTATTTTATTTAACATCATACTTTCACCGTCTCCAAACTTAAAGTTGTTATAACTATCCAGTGCTTCCTCCCCAACAACATGCAAAAAGATGAATGATTTCACTTTATCACTTTTCTCAACTGTCCCTATATACAATTCAAAATTCTGTCTGAATTTTTTCCAGTTCTCTGCAACTTTGCTGGACAATGACAGACTGGATGGAGGTTGCAACATATCCATTTTTGGCTTCTTATCCCCTTCTTAAGCTAGTCAAGCTATTGTTGTGCTCATAAAATACATACACAAGCCTTGGTGCTTCTCTGTTTGCTACTCCACCTGCTCCCCTTGCCTCTGCTTTCAGTTTCAAAGACAGGAGTTAACCTCACCATGAGGGCAGTCTCCTCATCCGGCACTTCTCACACCCTGTAGTGATCCTGGGGTTTGTTAAACAACCCGCCAGGGAATGAGAGAGGAATAAAACTTTCAATAAAACAAACTAGAGCGGTCTGTGCACAGCTACACTTGGGTTCTCCACCCCCACTTCCAGGGCACCTCTCTAAATTTCTCTAGTCATCATACTGTCCCCTATGAGGGAGTGTCTCTAAATTATAATCTTCCACAAACATGTCTCTACACTCAGGTCTCCAAAGTGGTAGGGCGGCCTGCGCACAGCCCCTCGGCATTGCAGAGCCAGCCCTGTAGGGAGCCGAGCTGCATACTGCCCTGGGGTACATCGCCCAGAGGAGGTAGCCTATGGAGCCAGCTGTACCGCACGTACTCCCCACAGGCGTAGGAGACCCGAAAAAGTTTCTGCCCCCCAGCGCTGCCAGCTCCCCAAGGCAGCCTAGCATGGGGCCTAGCATGCGGGGCTGAGCACAGAGCCCACCTGAGCTGAGGTAAAGGCTGGGGTGGAAACCATGTTAAACTCTGTGGGTCTGGGGGGCCCCTTCTAACCCAGGCAACCAGCCACTTCAGATGAGCGCTGCTTGGAGTTTCAGGGAGCAGGCTCAGTGCAGTGCAGGAATGTAGCTTGTGTTCATGGGGTGGTTTCTCATGGAAGCCTCGTTAGCTGCCCGTGGCTGCACCCCAATGCACTCTGTTAAGTTCTGCATGGATGGGCCCTTGGAAACGCTCTGACAGCTGCCCAGAAACAACCTGGCAAACCCTGTCTGCTGCCAGCTGACCCCTTGCTCAGAGGGAGGTCGGACAGTTTCCTTCTTCAGCAGCTCTCCCCATAGCGGGAGGTGCAGGAGGAAGGAAGGGACATGCATCAATAGCTGTATAGAAGCTTCATACATTTACTGCAAATCCTCTTCCAAGTCCTGTCTAAGGGCCCAATCCAAACCCCATGAGAGGCAACGAGCAGTTCTCCCTTCACTTTGTGAGATAGGGCTGCAGCGGAGCTTCCAGGCTTTGGTCTTTGCTTCTCCCTCCCGTGCTGGCTGTCGTTCCTACAGTGCAGGTTACGTAAGAGAACTGAGCAGCGGTGGGGGACACAGCAGTGCTAGCGAGCCCTGAAAATATTCTTTTGACGCTCACTTGCAGATGGCAGGAACCCTGGGAATCCAAACCCACTTATTTTCCGCCCCATGGAAGAGGAGGTCAAGATACATTTCCCCTCCACCAAAGAGTCAATCGCCCAGTTCCTAAACTCTACGCGGGAAATCCAGGACCCCGGCATGTACAGACAGCTGGTGGCCACTTTGGCCTATACCGCCGAGAACGCCAAGTTTGCCACTGGACATGAGCGGCAGGAGTGGATTGACCTGTTCATTGACACTTTTAAAATAGTGCACAGTGAAATTGTGGGGGATCCAGAAACCGTGCTGGGGCTCTGCTGAGCTTTGCACTAGGGACAATGTACAAGGAATGGCCGCTGAGCTGGAGCAGGCGCTCTTGGGAAAAGCAATGTTCCCTGTAAACAGTGCCTCTGGAGAATTCCCATGAGGGGCTGGGTACCGTGATGGACGCATTGAGCTTAGGAGGAGCCCCGAGAATCTCGGTTGCTCCCAGCCAGCGATTTGATGGCAGGGGCGGTTCTCTTCAGCGTGGCTGGCAGAGCAGCACAGTGCATCTTCCCAGAAACCAGGAGAGATGCTCCTGCTTCACCCACTATCTCTGCAGCACTTTTTAAGGGAACGTTGGGTGCTTGCAGAGGAGCTGTCCTGTCCTGAAGAGACACTCTTATTCTGTCCTTCTAAACACGCCAAGCCCACAATGACAGGCTAGCTTGTCAAATAGCCCTTGTGGGCCCTCCCAGCCCTCAGTCCCGCCTGGGCTCCATGGCGGAATCAGGGAGGTTGCTTGCCGATGTGTACCAGAGGGCCAGAGCGAGCCCTTTCTCAGCGATGGGTGTAGGGATGTGTGCTAACATGTGTCTCTTTTCCTACGTAGCTTTTGTTCCGATTGTCCTCGAATTTTCTCCTGTGTTCTCTTTTTGTGTTAACTAACCGGGCTTTCCGTGGGTTATGCCAGCCCCGAGAGAGGCCAGGCTCCCAAGCGAGAAGCCCCAGCACGCTACCCCCTTTGCTATAATCACAATGTTTAATCACTCAACTTGCGCTGTAACCTGTGCTATTAAAGAAAAGACAGCAGTGCGAGCGGTTCAGGGTGGGCCCCCTTTGTGTCTCCCTTGGCCTTTGCTGGAAAACGCCCTGGTCTCAACACGTGCCATGTGTCTTTGTCTGATTGTCATTCTGCCTGCATGTCGTATGCAAACTGGACTTGCTCTTCTCACTGTCCTACAAGCCACATGCATAGTCCTAGGCAGGAAAATACAGCACATGTCGGAAGAAGGAGCTAAAAGCTGTTACCCAGTGACTGCGCCGTCCTGAAGTATAATAATGTACCGTATGTATGTTCGGCAATAGGTGTAAACAGGCTGTAGTTCTGTGCGTGGGAAGTTCCTAACCAGCTGTGTACGCGATTCAGAGACGTTATAGTCCCATGATGGGAGCCATGGTCATTATAACCTGCTCCAAGGGACCACATGGGGAGAGTTTCAAAGGCACCTAACTCCCATTGACTTTGAAAGAGAGTTGGGCACCATGCTGCTATCTGTGCTTTCAAACCTCTCCCCCATAGCTACAGAAGAGCAGACCAAAGAGTACGGGGTACAAAGATTAGGTTCCGGTGGGTGAATTCTGCTAGCCCCCTGACATTGAGGTAGCTTCAATGTGATGACTTCAGCTATCTTGTGCATTTCATTAGCTAATATGCAGATAAAAATACACAGAACTGGACTGAGCCTCCCATCGTACCGTGATGTTTGGGCTATAATGCCGTCTGCTTTCAAGGGCCTGAAGCGGGTACATTTGCCAGAGCGCTAGGCCGGGCCAGGAGTGGGAAGCAGGAGCTGGAACTGGGAGTCTGCAAACCTCAGAAATGTTTTGTGATTCTGCACCCCAAATTCTGGCTAGGTACGAGAGCTTCACCAGAATGAGCCAGAGCTCTGGGGCCTGTGAAACCAGGCTGAGCATTGCATGGCAATAGGCATGTCAGCTGGCATCTGCCATTTTCTGCTTTTGGTGGGGCAGATGCCCCTCTTGCTCTGCAGCTGGGCCCTTTTGCTGCCAGCCTGCCCGGTGGGAGGGAGCTCAGAGAATCCCAGCGCTGGCAAATATTGAGAAAAGGGCTGACAATGCTCGGCCAGGCTTTTGAATGGCTTGGCTTGGCTTGAGCTTTGGGCAAAGGGTTGGGAGCAGGGCGAGGTCCTACCAGTGTCTGACTCCATTTGTTCGTCTCTAGATGTAATCAACGTAGGTACGGTGGGGTGAAGTGAACAACCCCTCACACACACCACCACCATTTTGGTGTGCGACACCAAAGAGAGCCTGTGGCTTTAGCTTGCTGGGGTGCGGCTGAGAAGCGCTAAACTCAGAGCATTGTTGCTGCTTTGGCCTGAGCCAACGACGCATAACTGTTGGCACAGGAGGAATCCCGTCTGGCTTCTGCGGGGCTGCCTGAGGCCTGACGTGTTTTGCTGAACCGGCTCCTAAGTCAATACAGTTTAGTTTGTTTTAGCCAGGTGAGTTTATCCCTCCTCCCCCTCAGGCTGCAGCTAGTTGTTTGGTTTCCCTGGCGGAGCTCGCCCAGAAAAGGAATAAAACAAATCAGAAGAAATCTAAGTCCCCAGAACACGAGAACAGTATCTCAGAGGGCAGTCTCAGTATCTCTGCGCAGTTCTGAGCCAGTGAGTGGGGATGGCGCCTGGAGAACGTGCTCTTGGCAAGGCCCTAGCAGCCCCCAGGCAGACTCTGACGCAGACTCCATGTCTCACGGTGCAGCGGACAGGTGGGGGGATTGAGGGGACAGATGATCGTGGGGGAAGGGTAGGAGGTTGCCGTGAGATTGCCCACCGTGAAATGGCAAAGGGATTCCCTGGCTGCTGGGCTCTTCATTGAAGGGAAACAATAAAAAGACATGGACAGAATTGCGAACAGGGCAGTGGGTGGTTCTGTCAGAGCTCGGAATTCCCCGTATGTAAAATCAGGTGTTAGGTGTGGGAAGCAGGGGTGTGTCAGTGTGTGTGTGGGACAGGCTGGGTTATCTGTGTGGGACAGGCTGGGTTCTCCGCAGCAAAGCACTGGTGGTGCTTGTTCAGTTGATCTGCTTTACCCACTGTCTCCTTTCGACCTGCACCGACCTGGTGCAGCCGTAGCCGCCTCGCTCTGGACGCTGCAGGGGAAGGACCCGTACTGCAGTTGCAGCAGGCTGTGAAGAGCACATGCTGCTAGCCTTGGGCTGGCTATTGCAGGCCTCAGGGATGCTCCTTTCCCAGTGTGGGGGTGGCAGATTTCAGAGCTTATTGGCAGCCCTCCTGTCACATCCCAATGGGGTAGTTGATGGTAGCAGCCCCCATCCTTCACGGGGGAGGAGGAACGTCGGCCCGACCTCTGGGCTGCACCCACAGCCTGGCTGGCAGCTGGGAAGACAAATGATGGGCGGCAGCATGACGCCAGGGACCACTAACGCTGAGGGGGGCTTGTCTAGATCTGCTTCCCCTGCCCCACCTTGGGGGAGCCTCCTGCCTAGGGGGGCCCTTCCCTCCCTCACCCGAAATCAGGCCATGCCAAGCAGGGATCTCGGGGGCAGCTCATCCCCACAGAGGCAGGTGCATAATCCCCCTGACTCAAAGGGCAGCCGCACCCACAGCCCGGGGCAGGGAGCCACCGGTGTGTGGGTGCGACGTGAATGGGCCTGGAGCCTGCGGACATGCCCCTCCACGCCAGGCAGGGAGCAGGCCCATGTTCCAACCGGCTCTGAGGGCGCCCGGCCATTGAACGGGGTGGCAGGAGGCTCAGGCTGACCTCTCTGCTGCGGGCTACAGCACAGGCCTGAGGTGAGTGACTGGTGAGCCCCTTTCTGACACTGCCCCTAGCCCCACCCCTGGGACAGAGCTCTCTGCGCCCTGCTCAGCCAGCAGCTGGGCTCAGGGGCCTGGCCCGGCACAATGGAAGAACCCACTTGTTGAGGACAGGCCGGGCAGAGTCTAAACAGCCTTTTCCCCCATGGCTTCATCCCTTGCGCCTGCAATCGGTAGGTGCCTGCAGCTATCCCGGTCTCGCTCCTCTGGGGCAGGATCCCTGCTGGAACTGATTGGTGACAGGTCTCAGCCCCGGGACAGAGGGGCTTTGGGCGGGGAGGGGAGGCGTCAGGGAACCAGTCAAACCCTACAAGGCTTTGTTATACTCTCCCCCTTCCAGCAGCCCCGGCCTGAGCGTGCGGGGGCTCTATGAGAGGAGCTCAGCGAAGACACACCCAGCAGAACGGCCTGTGCCCCCAGGTAGCGCAGTGCCCCAGTGAATGACCAGACCACTGGGTATACAAGACAGCTGCCGGGGAGCAGCGGGCCGGGCAAGGGCAGAGAGTCAGCCCCCTCTTCGTCTGTTCTGACACTGAATGGGGCTTCTCCTTCCACTGGGCTGTGGCAAGGAGACAGCTCCCTGGCCTTTGTCTGCTAGCCTTTGTGCTGGCCTGTACCCCACACCAGGGGCTGCCACCGGAGAGGCTGGGGTGGCTGCAGAGCGAGTGGCACCATTGCCCTCCTCGCTGCGGCTGGATGGTCACAGCCCTTCCTCAGCTGCCTCACGCCCTGCTCAAGACTGCAACTCTGGCCTGGTGGGGAGCAGCCAGAGGGGCTTGGAGTCCCAGAGGAGAGGGTTGGGGTTCCAGGGAAGCAGCGGGGGGTTGCCCCCACAAACACACCACTCTTGTCCAATCCAGGCACTGTGAGGAAATGGTGGAGCCCTCCTCTGGCTCCTTTTCCCCAGGCTCGAGGTGACTGTTTTCCCTCTGCCCACAGAGCTGGCGGTGGCACAGTGCACACAGCGCCCTGTTGACATCGTCTTCCTGCTGGATGGCTCGGAACGAACTGGAGAGGTGAACTTCCGCAGGGCCCACAGCTTTGTGGAGGAGGTGTCCCACCGCCTCACGCTGGCCAGGGGTGACAATGACAACATGAATGCGCGGATCGCCCTCCTGCAGTATGGCAGCGAAAGAGAGCAGGTGGTGATCTTCCCCCTGACATACAACCTGACCTACATCTCAGAGGCCCTGTCCAAGATCAAGTACCTGGACTCCTCCTCTAACATCGGCTCCGCCATCATCCATGCCATCAACAACATCGTCATCAACCCGCAGAACCAGCAGAGAGCTGCCCGGCGCAACGCCGAGCTCTCCTTCGTCTTCATTACCGACGGCATCACGGGCAGCAAGAATCTCAATGAGGCCGTTAACTCCATGAAGAAGCAGGACGTCATGCCCACAGTGGTGGCCCTCGGGAGTGATGTGGACATGGATGTCCTGCTGAAGATTGGCCTAGGGGACCGAGCTGCCATCTTCCGGGAGAAGGACTATGTCAGCCTCTCCCAACCCGGCTTCTTCGACAGGTTCATTAGGTGGATATGTTAGTTCAGGAGAATGCGCACGTTCTCCGTCACCAATACACACACCCATGATATTCCTTGGTTTGTTTTGTTCTCTTGCCACTCTATGGTTGTAAGCAGGCCCTGAGCGGTTGGTACAAACTGCCCTCTGGACTGTCTCTTTTTTAACCAAAGTTTGAAGCTGATTTTTTTTATTTTCATGATGAACAACAATGTCGCTCATGTTAATGGTGCTAATTATAATCAAGATCAAAGAAGTATTCAGAGCCATACCATGTCATTTGTCATGCCCTAAGCAAACAAAATGCTCTCTTTTGTGTGTGCTGTGATCCTATGGGTGCTAAACAGCGGGGCAGCAAAACTTTCCAATTCAGCAAGAGGAAGAGTCATCTCTGGCATCCAAGAATGTGTCCAGCCACCCGCCCCACAGCCCCTATCCCCCCACCTTCCCAAGCATTCCTAGGTGGAGCTTGCATCGTGCTGGGGGCAGTACCTCCCCACTGCTGTTGCTGACGGCTCTTTGTCCTGGGATCAAGCTCAATGGCTTCTAAGTGGGCCTGTGCACTGAGCTTGGACCTCAGGTTTATTCATAGTTAAAAAGAGTAGAAGAAAAATAATTGGAGCCTTCATTATCCTAGTGGCATCCCCAGGCTTTGACACGTTCCACTGGTGAGCACCTTCTCTTCCCGCTCACCTCTCCTCCTGCCCTCGCTGAGGGGCTTCAGGGGTAGATTGCCTCTGGTACATCCTGGTATGTCTTGATGTGACCAGCAAAGTGCACTTCCATTGCCTTGTTACCTGTTCTTACCAGGGGGTTACCTGTCCCCCTCCCTAGCAATGATGGGTTGGTCTGTTAGCCCAAGTTCTGAACCATTCCTTATGCTCCCATATGACCCATTCAGCGCTACATCTGCCTTGCATTTCACTGGCCTCCTCCTGCATCCAGACTGTTCTGTGACTCTCCTTGTCTTGCTTCCTTCTGCTACCATCACCCATCTCTCCTGAGTGCCTGTGCATTTACCACCTCCATTAGAGTCCTCATGGGGAGGACCAGTGTGCAGGCAGGGTGGCAGCACCCAGCCAGGCTCCTGGCGGGGCGGTCTGAGCTGGAGCGCACCCAAGGGTGTGCATGTGAAACCAGGAAATTGCAGCTTAGAGCACACGTGCGACTGGGGTCGCCTGAATGACATCCAGCCCTGGACTCCGCTTGTGCTCTGCAAAATAAATCAATAAATAAACTACCCCACCCTAAAACTATTGTGTGGTTTGTGTGTGTGTGTGTGTGTGTTCAGTGCATCTGGGAAATGAGCTCAGGTTCCACCTGGTGTCAATTGGGGCATCTCAAGTGGAGTCAACAGGCCAGATCCCCCATGCTGATGCAAATCACCATCACGCAACTGAAGTCCCATGCCCTATAACTCCTGAGTGAGTCCCAGCAGCACTAGGGGGGTAGGGTTGTTTCTAAGAAGCCTCTGTTCCATAGGACCTTTGTGCTGTGGGGAGACAAATAAGGAAGATAATGTCACTGACCCCTCCCCAGCCACTACAGCATGTTAATCCTGGCTGGACAGAGCCAAAAGAGGCAGGGACTTCACTGGGAACACTCTCCACCAGCCGGGGAGATTATTGTACTTGGAGAGAACTGAAGGGACTGACTATGTCGTTCCATGACTCTGCCTACCCAGCACCTCATGGGGATTGGCTACCTCATTCCCTAGTGACCCTGAATGCCCAGCCACCTATGTGTAAACTGGGGGAGCTGAGGAGCATACTACATTTCCATAGACACACCTATTTTGCCAGTGTGCTCAGCAGACAGCCCTGCTTTGTCAAGGTGATCTGTTTTGGGTTAAATTTCATGTAATTCTTGGAGGTGAAATGTTGTTCTCCTTATTGTATGAGTCCTGTGCAGCAGAACATAGCATATCCTGATTACTGCCAGGGGAATTCTGCGCCACTGCGCAGTGCAGAATTTTGCAGAAATTAATGTTGGGTGAGCAGAATTTCCTTTTTTCCCCACAGAAATGGGCTTCAGAGATGCCACTAGGGGCCACTGGACCCTCAGAGCCCATCTCACAAATACAGGACAAAGCCGGGGGAATGGGGAGGGAACTGGAGGGTTCCCAGGAGCTGCAGTTCCCAGCATGCCCTGAAGGAAGGAGAGGGCAGTGCACAGGAAATCCAGCATCAGGCTGTTTCTCCCTGTGGATCCCTGGGCTCCAGTGTGTGTGTCTAGGCCAGCGGGCCATGGGGGTCACGGCTGGGCTCAGGGGCATGGGGTTGTGTGTGGCTGGGCTGTGGCTGGGCTCTGGGGAGGAGGGGGAGTGAGTGTCCCCTCCGGTGGGGAAGGGGGTAGAGCAACAGGAACTGGGCTGTAGAGGTTTCTTTAACTCTCTACTCCTGGGGGAATATTTGTGTGTGTCTGCATTGTTACAGACATACTTGCTGACAGGTATTTTGAAATAAATTACCAAAATAATTGAAACTGGCGTGATTATGTAGAGTTATTTTGACAAATAAAATTAGCATATTTTAACGTATCGTGCAGAAATTTTTTTGGTGCAGAATCCCCCCAGAAGTAAGCCCGATTGACAGGCCACCCTGCTCGCTAAGCGAGGGGTAGTGACGGTCAGGTGTTTCTGGGGCGAGGGGAGGAAGGACTTGGTTTAAGGGTCCTAGATTTCATTTGACCCTCCCCCTCCAGCGATTAAAGATGAAGCTGCATAGACCCAACAGAGAGTCCTTGTTCCTGCTCAGTGACCACTAGAGTTGAAATCACCGATGAGCTGGCCTGGGGCTGAGCCTTAAACCTTCGGAGGGGCTGAAGCACTGGAGAGTGGACGGAGGAGCAGTGAGGCCCCCGCCCCCCTTAAATCACTAGGAACTGAAATCACAAAGAACGAGGCTCGGCGGTGGGACCTCAGATCCCCACAGTGCAGCCAAAGGCAGGGGCGTGGGGACAGACAGAGCAGCTGCATCAAAGATGCCACCTACCCAGTAAATTCCACAGCTGGGATTGCCAATAGCTGGGCTGGGTGGCCATGGCACTGCCGGACTGGGCTGAACTAGACCAAGGACCCAGCAGCACAGCAGCCAATGCAGCCGCAGAGGTGGCAGTGACAGGATCATCAGTCACAGGGCATCACTCACCCACCACAGGCGCACGAGAGGTGATCCCACGAACACACTCCTGGACGCTGGATCTTTGCTCACCTCACACAACAAACCATGAGTGGGGTGCAGCAGAGGGAACAGGGGAGTGGCGTGTTAAAGGGACATTCGACCATCGGACTTTACCACTGCTGGGTGGAAAACTGAGGCAAAGGACACTGCCCAAGATA
>NW_020664730.1:15181-47827 GCF_002925995.2 Terrapene triunguis | reverse complement strand
TAAAGTTTGACTACATTTATTTCAGAAGCATTTTGGCTGTAGAGCAGTGAAATCCAAGAAGATATCCACACATGCAGTGAGTTGCAGCGCTTTCCCATCGACAAGATGTCAGCATTCAGATCAATTGTCCATATGTTGCCCAGCATAAGAGTAGCCATGCATACAAATTCATATTTTATTCCTAGTGCTCATGACTAGTGTTGATGTAATCCATAAATGGGAGAGAAGAAAAGGTGGCAATTGGGACCGGAGAGAAAAAAAAAAAGTAAAATAAAGAAAAAAATCTGAGTGTCTCACACAGTTACTTGCCTCAGATACTTGTGGTTTGTGGAGAAGGATTAAGACCTGCCTTCGGATGCAACCACCATTCAAATGTTAAAATACTAATAGTGCTAGAAGTAATGATGAAACTAGAGACTTTAAGGCCAACTCTGTCACCATTTCCTTTTAGCTCATGGAATGCCACTAAATGTGATTTCACTCTACTATTACATCCATGTGACTGCAGTATTGTCCCTGTATATAGAGCACAGGAAGATGAAGCTGCTAGGGAAAATTGGGATAATGTTGGTGCAGGAGGAAAGTATACTTTATCAGGAAACACTTTAAAAAGGTAGGTTAAAGAGTCTACCTGAAACATCCCATTTCCTCATCTATAGCAAGGGTACTAAATTTACCACTGTAAATGGAAGATTCACATAAACATTTTTTGTCCCTGGATTGGTAGGAAGCCTCTGGAATCCCTCTTTTTCACCTTTTCCCCAAATCTATGCACCACAACGAGCTTCTGAAGTGAACAGTGTTGCATGTGACTCCCTCCAGAGCTCACTCATTGCATTCCTTCTACTAGACAAAGTGGGATATGCTTTCTCCAAGATCAGGAGTAAGGGACTGAAGTCTGATCCAAAGTTTGGACCCACCACAGGTTAGTGCATTCCAGAGCCACTGGACTAATCTGCTAAGTGTCTCAGTTGAGCCTACCATTCCTTATCCCAGCAAACTCATGTCTACACTTACCCGGGTTGATGCTTCTGCAATTGATGCGGCGGGGGGGGTGGGTGTTGATTTAGCAGGTCTAGTGAAGACCCACTAAATGGACCACAGAGAACTCTCTGGTCAACTCTGGTTGCCAACTTTGCTACTTTGTCACTAGATTTAGTGACTTTTTGGTTTCCCTAGTGAGAAAATAAGTGTTAAAGTGACTAGTGACCAATCTAGTGACTTTCACTGCCAATTACTGTGACATTCAGAGAAAGAAGTCACCAATAGGTATAGGCACAAAATCATTCACAAGCAGCTCAGTAGGGTTAATAAAATCCATTCCATGCTCTTCTTACTACATTCTGTTGCACACCAGGTCAATGTCATTATGTCTCAACTGAGCATGTCCTCAGAAGGAATCACATTCCAGGGCTTCTTGGGCTGAGATCACTATAATCTGCAGGTGAGGAAAAGAAGTCTGTGGAGGCTAATTAAATACTTTGCTAAAGCAAGGCACACTTTGGAGAGAGCAGCACATTAGCCAAGGCTTTTCTTGCTGCTCTGTAGTAGGTAGCACACCTTGTGATGCTGGGAAAGACAGCTAATGAAGCGGGCTGGGCAGGGGAGCAGGATAGCTCGGGGGGGGGGGGGCACTGTGCCTCTAGGGATGAAACCCTTACTACAGGATCAAAGGTGGCACTAGCTTGATTTCAGTTCCCCTTTACTCCTTCCCTTGGCTTGGCCTGGGGTTAGCTGCCCAGCTATTTTCAGAGATGAAACCCTGGAAGAATGGGGGGGGGGGGGGGGGGGAAGGGGGCTGGCTAGTGCATTTTTGTTTTTAAATCTTCTTTCTTGGCTCCCTGCAGCGCCGAGCTCAGGCCAGGTGAATGCCTCTTCCCCCTCGCTCTGGGCTCTCCCTTTCACAAACCTGTCGGCTCAAATCCAGGCTGGCAAGAAAGGGAAGCTCAGCTGAAATTAATCAACCCCAGCCAACCTGAGCTGCAGTGTAAAAAGCGCCCTTCCCCATGAGCGGAGGGCAGTGTTGACATTCTCCAAGTCTGAGGAAGAGCTGCTGACTCCAGAGGGGCCTGTTAGGTGCACAGCCAGTGCTGAGAAGGATTAGTTTTATTTAACAATGTAATATTTATATACTACTGTGCTAAAAATCATAAGTATGATCGTTAATAAAACGATACTGACAGCCCACTAAAAACTTGGCTGTTAAAGGTCTCCAAGCCCTCGCACCACTGCACTCTTCCTCCTGGTATCTGACAGTCTGATATTAGCCTGTTTTTCAGACATGCTGAGCACCCAGAGTGCCAAGCAGAGCCAATGGGAGATTCAGGTGCTCAGCACCTCTGAGAACTCCGGCTGCTACTATTCATGAAGTAGCACCTGCTTTCTATTCGAGACAGATATTAAACTATTCACAAAAGGCACTTTTTAGTAAATAACCATGCTGAGGAGCAGGTTGGGGGTGTCCAGCCTTCCACTGGAGAACTATTAAATTTAAATAAACTTGAGACCTATGATTTTGCTGCTTGATCCCTATTTCAGTTTATTCTAGTTAGACTAACATTTATTCTTCCATAGTTAGCAACATGTTTGGCTGTGAGAGGTGAGTCCGATGAGGGGCATTCTGTCAAACTTGCAGGTCCAGAAGCATTGACCACTATGACAATTCTCCCACATTTACAGGTGTTATTCAAGAATCCAGCACAATTTTAGTTTTTATGATGAGACACAGCACAAATCCAGTAGCTTCTTAATTTTGTAATCTCAGGAAAGAAATAATTGTCATGTTCTCGTCTTTTCTCTTTTGTTTTATTTTAAAGTTACAGGCACTTCGATTTACAAATTAGGGTTCTGATCCTGCACACAAGTAGACAAGTGTGTAACTTTACTCCCATGAGTAATCCTATTGACTTCAATGGAGTTGTACATGAATAAAGTTAAACACAAATGTAACTATACATACTCCAGGATTGAAATAATAGTGTTGCTGCAGGTCATGATTTGGGTTAATTGGCAGAGCTGCAGTCTGGGGAAGGAGACTGTAAATTACATAACCTGCCTGCACTACAGCCAGCTCACACCAGTGCTAATTAGTCCCTCACCTCCATGAGGACTAAGATACACTACTACAGAATGAAGCAACTAAGGACTGTCATGCCAAAATGCAGCTCCTACTTGCACGTGCACGCACACTGACATACACACTACTACAGCAGCAGCAACAAATTCCACTCTAGAGTAGTTGACATTGTTGAACATTTTCCCTCCAAATTTGGTGCTAACTTTCTCATCCTATCATTTTTCATGGGTTTTGAGTCCTCTCTCAATTTGGCTTTCTGAGAAATTTTGAGGCCTCCCACATTTTTCCTCAGACATATTTACATGCCCAGTTTTATACCTTCACAAGTAGCATAGGGATCTATTTCACATTTTGCCTCCTCATTACACTGACCTGCCCAGGCAGAGAAGTAATGTGACCAAGGTAACAAAAGCCCCACGGAGGGAAGCTAAGGGGAGGCGGGGGGTGGCATTACAGCCTGACCATTCTTAGAGAGGGAGCAGAGCAGTGGTGAAAATTCTCTTTCCCATTGCTTTGGGGATGCTCTTACTTAGCAAGACAGGGACCTGAAAAGTTAGGATTCAGCCTTGGGTGACAGGAAGCACTGAAATCTCTACAACAGACACTGAACCATTCCACCACCATGCAGCCAGCGACACATATTTCATAGCTGGTGCAGACAGCCAGAGTGCCTATGAAGGTGCAGACAGTCAATGCAGGCACTTTCTCAACTGAAGCAAAAAAATCAGACCTCTCCTCAGCATGATGTATTGAAAACTGTAAAATTTACAAGCAGGCACTTTAAATCCTGTCATGCTTGCAGGCTAGGGAGCTCTAGAGGGAAATGTGAATCTGGGCCTAGCAGAGTCATTTTGCAGTCAGCCAGGTAGACCAAGGCAGGGGCAGGGTGGTGGTGGTGTATGTGAGTTGTGCATCTGTTTTAGGGAGCAGCCTGTTTTGTTTTTCTGGTTTGGGGTTCGTGTGTGTTTCTGAATTTTAAGAAATAAAGAGGTGTTAGGTTGCAACCTTCCTGTCAAAAATTTACAGACCTTATATCCAGTTTGAATTTGTCTACACTTAACTTCTAGCCATTGGATTGTGTTATACTTTTGTCTACTAGATCAGTGGTTCTCAAACTAGGGCCGCCGCTTGTTCAGGGAAAGCCCCTGGCGGACCAGGCCGGTTTGTTTACCTGCCGCGCCTGCAGGTTCGGCCGATCACAACTCCCACTGGCCGCAGTTCGCCGCTCCAGGCCAATGGGGGCTGCAGGAAGTGGCGCGGGCCGAGGGACGTGCTAGCCGCCCTTCCTGCAGCACCCATTGGCCTGGAATGGCGAACCGCGGCCAGTGGGAGCTGCGATCAGCTGAACCTGCAGACGTGGCAGGTAAACAAACCGGCCCGGCCCGCCGGGGGCTTTCCCGGAACAAGCGGCGCCCCTAGTTTGAGAACCACTGTACTAGATTGAAAATCCCATTTGTTCTCCAGTAGGCAGACACCCATTAAACCCTCTCTCTGCTAAGCTAAATAGATTGAGCTCCTTGAGTCTATCACTAAGGCAGGTTTTCTAAACCTTTAATCATTCTCAACGCTTTTCTCTGAACTCTCTCCAATTTATCAACATCTTTCTTGCAGTGTGGACACCAGAACTGGACACAGGGTTCCAGCAGCAGTTGCACCAGTGCAGAATACAGAGGTAATATAATCTCTCTAGTCCTACTCAAGATTCCCATTTATGCATCAAAGGATCACTCTGGTAGCTAGCTCATGTTCAGCTGATTATTCAGCATGACCCTAATTTTTATGATTATTATTTTTTTTAGAGACACTGCTTCCTAAGACAAAGTCCCTCAGCTTGTAATTATGACCTACAGTCTTTGTTCCTAGATCTATACATTTATATTTAGTAAAACACACATTGTTTGCTTGCGCCTATCTTACCAAGCGTTCCTGATTGCTCTGTATCAGTGACCTGTCCTCTTCATTATTTACCAGTCCCCCAATGTTTGGGTCATCTGCAAACTTTATCAATGATTATTTTATGTTTTCTTCTAGGTCTACAAAGGGGAGCCAGTTGAGGAAGCATTTGACCTTAAACCAGAATTTTGGGTAGCAGGAGCCAGGTGAGTGAGCTGAGACTGAGGAACAGTGGTTACTGTTGTTATGGTCTGCCAGCAGATAATCCACCCTCTCCCACCAGAACACCATGGAATACCAAAAGCATTACTGAATCTGGTCACTGCACACTGACAATCCCAGCAAGAACACAGCAACTATGTATCAAAGCATGCTAATAAGTCAGTCTGAGTGTGGCCAAATTGCACGTAAGATATGCTATATGCCAGCCTCAACATAGCCAATAGCATGCTGGCAGAACCTGAAAAATTTCAGAATTTAGATGCTCATGTGATCATCTGGAGGACCCATCTGATAGGGGCCTCTACTCACTACTGGACAGTGATGTCTCCTGGAGGTTCTGGGGATTAGCTCTGCCAGGCTGATACCCCTTCCGACAGTCAAATTCCATCACTCTGTCTCTTCCTCTCTCTCTGCAACCCCTCTTTTGTTCCAGGAACTGCAGCCTCCTCTTCATGACTCGGCCATCGGGCCAGGTCACTACATGTTTTCCCCTTCTGGGGGTGAGTCAATGTCTCTTCTTGCCAGCAGTCTCCCCATTCATTATCCCAGGTGCCACTCCTTCAGTGGCTGGCAGGGAAACCCAGATCCACCCTCTACTCTGGGTTCCAGCTCAAGGACCCTCTAGTCAGCAGCCAAAGCCTGTTTCCTCCTGAACCTTACCGCCTTTCCCTGAGCCTCTTCCTTACCTTCTGGCTCTCCCCACTCCTCTGGTTTGCCAGCCCCAAACTCCCTCCTCCCAGGGAGTAGCCACAGGCTACCTACCTCTATCACCCTAATCACACCTCCCTTCTTCCAGGAGTGACTGCAGACTACTTCCATGCAGCCTCCTTCCATTTCCAGCTTCCTTGCTTTATAAACCCAGCCCAGCTCCTCCCCCAGCAGGGCTTCATCAGCCAATTAGGCCTGAGCACTCCCTGGCTTTCCTCCAGGTGCAGCCTATAGGTTAAATTGACTAATTTACCCCTTAAGGCCTTGTGTGGGGGTGGTCAGCCCACCACAGACCCTTAGCCCTGACAATTCCCCACCAACCCAAGAGGATGTTTTCTTCTCCAGGCAGGGAGGCAGGAACAAGCAGGCAACTTGCTACTTTCTGCAGTATCTTTGGTGGGTAGATGTCTCTCCTTGCTGATGTTTTCACATGGCTGCCAGGGAAAACCTCTGACCTCCTAACGAGGTCTTTTTGTGAGGGCCAATAAGTTGCCCTTATACATACACCACAGAAGGAAGTAGCACAGAGCTGCTCCCTGTTGCTGTTGCCACCTGTTTCTGGCTGGCTTAAAAGTAGAGCAAATATATGTCTCGTCCCGTTCCCCCCCCCCCCCCCCCCACTTTGAGAAAATGTGTTGCTGAGTTCTGACCAGGTAGAGTTGTCTTAGCCATCCATGGAACCAATACCACATGTCTTTTGGGACAAATCACAACCAACCTAACATGAAATTCAAAAAAGCAATGCCAAAAGTTCCACACAAACATTGCGTCAGTCTTTCCATTTTTAATACAATTGCTGCTATTCTGCAGACATTTTGCAAAATAAAAATGAGCAATTTCAATTTCTGATGCAAAAATATTACAAGTAACTCACCTAGCTCTATTCTGTACTGCTATAAAAAGACATTCTGACTGACTTTATATTTGTTGTTAAGATGTCAGTGTGCAGGCAGAGAAAAAATTGGACAAATAAATGATCATAATAATTGAGGAAACTATATTTTATGTTCAGGCTTCTTTGGGATTATCACAAACAATGGAGAGTAACCAGAAACTCTATGAAGAGCAGTTCACTTTGAAAGCAGTTCTTCCAAAAAAGAACCTAACTAGCTGGGGAAAGCAAGGAGGACAGGGAATAACCTTGTAATTCTGGTCTTTTTATGTATTTATTTTTACTGTTTTCACAGCTCAGCAAAATCATTTAATTGATACCAGTCCTGGCCTTTCACTCAGGCATCTCCCAGTGAGGGAAGTCCAGGCTGATAGTGCTGCTCTGCTGTAATGGGATTCCTCTTCAAAGGATTCACTTTGACAAGGCCAGAGGCTCATATTGAACTGACCTTCCCCATCACTCATCACTGTCAGCATTAGGAGCTGTGACAACATCTGGAGCAGCAGCAGAAGCAGTATCTTGCAAATGAAAAATTCTCATTGTTTGCTTTCTTTAAGATGTTAGTTCTACATTCAACATGCTGAGATTTATTTCTTGGTCAGTATCACTTCCAGCTGATGCATTTTGACTAACCAGCTAGAGGACAGTGTACATCTGCAATGACGTCTGTGAAGTGTTCAGTTCATGCTTTTCCAGAGCCCAGTGTATATACAGAGATTCTCCTATCACTGCTAGTGGTTTACTTCCCTCTCATCTTTCAGAAAGGTTTCTGCCACAGTAAAAGCTGGCATGGTTTTTATCATTTGTGTAAAATTAGCCTATTTATAAAATCTCAAAGGGGCATGTACAAGAATCAAAAGATAAAAGATGCAATTTCTTTGTTCTACAAATAATTAACAAAGTAAAAAGGACTTTCCCAAGAAATCAAACCAAATGCCAATCCACCTGCCAAATCTCTTCAGGTAAAAGCTGAGAGAGGAGCTGGGCCCTGCATCCTATTCTAAGATTCAACCAACTCACTTAGGCTCTAGAGACAAAGCAATTTTTCTCCATTTATTATGAATATACAAAAATAGTACTTAGTGTATCAACTAAGATGGGGCTACATAAAACATACCCAATTTAAAACCATAAAACAAGGCAATTAAAAGTTTATCAAACATTACAACCTCTCTCCTCTACCTAGAAACACACACCTCACCACTGGTTCCATCACCATATGCTATAGACAATGCACTACCATTTAAAGTCTGTCCCAATAAGAACGCTCACCTTCCAGCCTCCTCTTTTCCCAAATGGACCAGACTTCCTCTCGACTGTCCTTTCTACACAGTTCTGGGGGAAGAGGGAGGGGGGAAATCATACTGGTTCTAGTTTAGGAAAATATGCTGGAAGGCCACCACCCCTACTGGGGCAGAGTTATGATCTCTCGGCCTTCTGGCTAAGAGAGGTGAAAACATTAACTACTCGCACAAAACCCAACACCTTTATAAAAGTGCAGCCAGCTCAGCAGCGCTACTGTCATGATTTCACAAAGATCCTGTTCTTTGTGACAGGAGCACATTGTTTTGTTGAAGATCTTTCTTTAAGAAGAAACACAAATGCTGCTGGAACCGGAAAAAAACATTCCCCGTTAACATGTGAGCCCCTAATTTCAAACAGACAGACATAGAGCACATTCCTGTGGGCACATGGCAATAGCCAACGTTGCACTTCTCTCCTGAAGTGTTAAAAAATAAAGCTGGTGCAAGAGAATTTTATGTTTTTTTAAACAAACTTTTTTTCAAAAGTGAAATTTTTAAAGAAAATATTTTGATTTTTCCCACCAAGTATTTTAGTTTTTGACAACAAAAAAATCATTCTCCAATTTTTTTCTGTTTTCCAGGTTTTGATTTTTTCCTATTGAAATTCTGAAGTCTTGGCTTAGTTAAATGGTGAGGATTTCAAAATCAAAAGTTGTTTTTTAAAGTTCCTAGTTTTGATTAAAAAGTCTTCCAGATGCTATATTGCAGAATGAAAGCATTATCCATCAGCTACTCATATGCATAAGTTTTCATGCTGTATTTTTTCATTAGTTAATAAAAAGCATAATTTTCAATGAAGCAACAACCACTAGTATCTTTGTGAGAAGTCCTTTGGTCACCCTGATTAATGTGATATATAATGAAATATGTAGGTATGTTTCTCCAACATACCCTCTACCCTCTTTCCTCCTAAGGGCCTAAATTCAGCAAAGCACTTAAGCACATGCTTAACTTTAAATACAGATTTAAGTCCTACATGCTTTGCTGAATCAGAGCCCAGGAATCGAGCCTTTCCCCAGCTGGTCACAGATACAGCTATGAAATGAAAAAGGTCACATTATGCTGTGGGTTTCACCACTGATTTCAGTGGGATGTCCTGCTTTTCAAAAATAAATAAATATGGTTCATTAACCCTAAGAAGATAAAACATTCAAAATGCAATTATCTTCTCTTCTCAGCGTCGTTCATGTTTATTATGAAAAAGGATATAATATTCACTCTATAAACTGAAGTCACCATTTGTGTGTACTTTGCTACTATTCTCGCCATCTTTCACTGCACAGTTATAATCCTGGATTAAACACCATTTTTAAAAGGAACCTGTTGTTCTCCCTGTAAAATGTCATGCATACTTGTGGTGCTACATGCAAATGTTAAGCAACGAAAACTATCCTTTATCCCTCCCCCACGATGGGTACTTTGAAAAGTTAGTGCTATGAAAGAAAGGCAATTTAGCACTTACTGAAAATTTTCCCATTTTCCCATTCATAGATTTTAAGGCCAGGTGGGACAAGGAGTTAGAGGGTGCAGGTGGTATTCTCGCCATCTTTCCAGTGGAGGGTAAGGGCAGGGACACATGCATCCTGGAGATGAATGTATGGTTGTGCAGCTGGTATCGATGGGAGGGCTTTGGTTTCCTCAACCATGGGATGCTGTTCTGGGAAGGACTGCTGGGAAAGAGATGGAGTCCACCTAACCAAGAAGTTACTGATACGTACTCTCAACCTTAATTCCAGCATAACTCAATTTATTTTCTGGCTATTAGATAATATTTAATGTCCATACTAAAACATAAACTGCAATATCACCAAGGCCATTTTCAATGTTAGGGAGCTGTCTGACTGTAAATAAGGAAATCTCATTATAAAGAGCTGTTGCAAATGCATACCAGCCAGACAATGACACAAAAGTCAAGGCTTTCATGCTAATTTAATTCATATTCTATTTTTAGAGAGTGTATTAGTCTCATAAAATACTCCAGTTACCATTATTTTATTCTTATACATGCAGTACTGTAGAAAAAGGCTTAGGAAGACTTTAAACTTGCGTATAAGCAACAAATGATACAGAATGGGAAAGAAGGGAATGACACGTGTTGAAATTATTAAGGCAAAACTACCATTAAGTGTCAGAGGTAACTGCCAAAAAACAAACAATGTAGTTTGAAAGCTGGTTTTAAAGGCTACATTCACCACCCCATTATGAAACTGAATATTCTCCTTTTTGATAGATAAAGGGATATGTGTATGAAAGCTATATTACTTGTATATTAGAGCATGTCAGCCAAGAGCAGAGGTGGGCAAACTACGGCCCGCGGGCCACATCCGGCCCATGGACCATCCTGCCTGGCCCCCGAGCTTCTGGCCCAGGAGGCTCGCCCCTGTCCCCTCCCCTGCTGTCCCCCCTCCCCCGCAGCCTCAGCTCGCTCGCTCCACCACCGGCGCAATGATCTGGGCGGCGGGGCTGCGAGCTCCTGGGGAAGCGCAGCTGCAGAGCCCGGCCTGACCTGGTGCTCTGTGCTGCGTGGTGGCGGCATGGCCCAGCTGCAGCCGGGCGGCACAGCTGCAGCGCCACCAGTGCTCCAGGCAGCGCAGTAAGGGGGCAGGGAGCAGGGGGGTTGAATGGGGACAGGAGTCCGGGGGGGGCAGTCAGGAAGGAGGGGGGGTTGGATGGGGCGACAGGGGCAGTCAGGGGCAGGGGTTCCGGGGGCGGTCAGGGGACAGGGGTCCCAGGCGGGGCTGTCAGGAATGAGAGGAAGGGTTGGATGGGGCGGTGGGGGTCCGGGGGTGGGGGGGGGGGGGGGAGGGGGGGGGAACCCCGGGGGGGGGGGGAGGATGGGGGGGGGGGGCCAGGCCACAACCCCCTCCACTAACTGGCCCTCCATACAATTTACGAAACCTGATGCGGTCCTCAGGCCAAAAAGTTTGCCTGCCTCTGGTCAAGAGCAAAGTGGCTCATGAAGTGTTGGTAGCCCTGCTGCTGGACAAAGCACACCTGCCAAAGTTACTTAAACAACAACATGCTTGCCCATCAGCAAATACACATACGTTACATTTGCACAATTCTGTTGTCTCCTTGAGGACAATAACTGCATAAGAGGCAAAACTATAGGGAAAAGCTGTCCATTCCAACTGACACAGCAGGTATCTGTTGCATATTTTGCACTTATTCATACTATGCACAGAATTTCCATTGACAGAAATGGAAGTTCAGTACATGAATATTCACTAGAAATCATCACTGTCAGATTTGTTGCCAACACTCATTTTTATACCAAGCCTCACAATATTTGGTGTTATTCTTAGCCCTCCCACTCCCGCCTTCTCCCCCATTCCTGGAGTGATGTGAATATTTGAGTAAAAAAAAAAAAAAAAAAAAAGGTTTTAGTCCTTATTATTCGAGAGAAAAGTTTGAAGAAAAATGCACCCTAACGGCTCAAAAATCAGAAGGCAAAGAAAAAACACAAAATGTATTATTTAAAAAAAACTTGATTTTTTTAAGCCTGATTCATGATGTTTAAATAATTGAGGTTGGCAATGTGTTGAGAAGCTGTAATTTCTCCATGCTTTGGAGCAGGGACTTGAAATTCGACAGGGTGGGAATTGGTGCTGGGAAAGTGCCTTTTACTGGTCCCATGAAAATTCACCCAAATTTGGCCAATTTCTGAGCCGCTGAAAATCTCAAGGTCACACATGCTCAACAGAGAATTCTTAAAGTTTGCCAGCTATAGTCTCTGAATAGCCTGCCTGCATGCTGACAAGACTGTACATGTGCCCCCCACAGAGCAACTGAGCATGCTCCATCCTTGGGGTGCAAAGACTGAGCAGGACCCTTCCTGCAATTGCTCCTCCTGTCTGTCAGGAGGCCGCTGTAGCATTGGGTGCCTGAACGGAGAGCTCAGAGACTGTCTCTCCTATAATCTCAGTGCTCTCACTGCTAGTACACATGCAGAGTGGTGGAAGAGTAAACAAGCAGCTTAATTTGAATGCAAAAGGTTGAGGAACTAGGGGCCAACTGGGTGAGGTCAACACTGTGGAGAGGGTGAAATGGTGGCAGGACCACAGGTGAAAGGGGTGGGGAGGTTCCCCCACTTCCTCTGGCCCAGGGCCCCAGGAAACCTTAATCCGCCTCTGACAGTAATACACAGAACTTGTGTGACTCTTCTAGTGGTACAAAGGAGATCCAATGAGCAAGAAAATGTGTAATGCAACAACATTGTTGTGGTTCAGGATATGTTAACATTTCTTAGGATATAAATATAAGAGCCCATGTCTGTGAGTCTATAAAACACACTTTATATGTAAGATTAAAAATGCCATTTTTAGACTGTACTCATATTAGCAAATGCATTACATTAATAAAAAGTTATGGGGAAAAAAAATCTCATGAAGTGACCAAAACATGTCCTTACTCTAATAATAGAAAACTACAGCTGGCAAATTTAGAGACAATTAAGTCAGTGTTTTACAGAACTCCAAATCACTGCCAAAATATTCAGATAAAAGAACCCCGCTTGCACTCACTGCTTCCTTAATTGTGTCTTCTTTATTTGCTTATTACAAATAATTTTGAAAAATAGATTACCAAAAAAAAATCTACAAATGTGTCTGTTGTACATTTGCACTTGATCACTGTTTTTGAGGTGGCTACCAATTGCCAAAGAAAAGACTCCAGCATTCTTCTTCCACAAGCAGTCTGTTACAAATAAAGGCCACTGTATGCACAGGTCACATGAGGAAAAGGTGGTAAATTCCACAATATATGGGACCAGGGCCGGCTGTAGGTTTATTGCCGCCCCAAGCAAAAAAATTTTTGGCTGCCCCCCGTCCCAGCCCTGGGCTCCTTGCCGCACTCCCCTGCTGCCCCAGCCCTGGGCTCTCCCCACCCACCCACCCACACCTCCTGCCGCCCCAGCTCTGAGCTCCCTCATTCCCCCCCACCATTGCCCCACACACACCTCCTGCCGCCCCAGCCCTGGGCTCTCTCTCCCCCTCCCCCACCTGCACCCTCCTTCCGCTGCAGCCCTGGGTCACTGGTAACTCGCTCCCACGGCAGGTCATTCAGCATGAATTTTACATGTGCACAGAACACAGACAGGATTGGTTCCCATATGGTTACAGAACTGCAGTAAAGTGGAACAATTTTCAGCTTGTGTGATTGGAGGATATCTGGATGCATATTATAAGACTGTCCTACATAAATGAGGAAAAGTTGAGGTGCCTTTGTTATTCTTTTCTTCCACTCTTTCTTTCTATGGGGAATTTGCCAATGCAATATCACTGTCTTCCTTTTAAACAAACAAAAAGGCAATGGCTGTTGAAAATAGCAATTCCAGTCCTAATAACCACTGAGAAGCATTTCTTGCTCAATTTTATCCTACTTTTTCTACAGCAAGTTACAGTGGATCAGTATATTTGATTTGGGAGAAATGAAGTAACAGCTGCCCAAACTGAGCTTGAGCACTCCTGAATTTTGAGGTGTTCAAATCTGGAAGGCAGGTGCTGGGGGAGGGGGGGGAAGGGGGCTGTGGCTCCACGGGGGAGCATGGCAGCATGTATGCAGCAGTGTATCTGGCGCTGCGCGGAGCCAGACACGCTGGTCTGAGTGGCACGGTAAGAGGGCTGGGGGGTTGGATGGGGTGGAGGTTCGGGAGGGCAGTCAGGGGCAGGGAGAAGGGGGGGTCAGATGGGTCAGGGGTTGGGGGGGCAGTCAGGGGACAGGCAGCGGTTGGTTAGGCATGGGAGTCCCGGGGATTTGTCAGGGGACAGGTAGGTGTGAGGCCCTAGGGGGGAAGTTGGGGTAGTCTCAGGAGGGGGCAGTTGGGGACAAGGAGAAGGGAGGCTTAGATAGGGGGTGGGGTTCTGGGGGGCAGTTAGGGGCAGGGGTCCCGGGAGGGGGTGATCAGGGGACAGGGTGCAGGGGGGGTTGGATGGGTTGGGGTTTCTGTGGGGGGCAGTCGGAGGGGGTGGATGGTGGCAGGGTGGAGCTACCCTCCCTCCCTGTGGAGTGTCCTATTTTTTTGAATGTTAAAATAGGGTATCCCTGCCCTTCAGCCTGCAGCTCTCTATTCATAGCAGGCTGCAGCATGAGGTCTCAGCTACCTCACTCCCTCCCCCTCTTTCTTGTTGGTAGTGGCCAAGGGAATGCTGGGAAATGTAGTTCTTTCCCTGTTCCAGGGCTGGCTCTATAGGCAGGGAGCTAACCAAGGAACTACAGCTCCCAGGGCCCCCTGTTGGTTCTCAGCTCCCATGCTGGATCCCTGCCGCCCCTGCAAATGGGCTGCCCCAAGCACATGCTTGCTTTGCTGGTGCCTAGAGCCACCCCTGTATGGGACTACCAGACTTACAAGCTGCCTTCCAAATGCCTGATATTTTCAAAGTTCTATCAACTGATTAACAAGATGTGTGGCAATTCACCACAGTTATCAGTGTCCTTTTATTTTCACTTGTTGCTTACACACCTATGCCATATGAAGACATTACTTTGTGGCTGAAGGGTAAATCATCTTCCCACATCTACAGGGAGACAAGCCACATTGGGCCACATTAGATCCTGACCCTGTCCAGATGCACGAGAGTGGGTAAGGGAAATGAGAGGGAAGAGGCACAAGTAGCCTCTCCCACCCATGCTCCATGGAACTCAGGTATAGTTGCAGTCCTGGTGCTCTCTTGGGGTACACTGCAGCTGGGAGCATGCCTCCTGCCTAGGGTTGCCAACCCTCCAGGATTGCCCTGGAATCTCCAGGAATTAAAAATTAATCTTTCATTAAAGATTATGTCAAGTGATGAAACCAACCAAAATTGGCAACCCTACGAGTCCCGCCTGGGTAGACAGACTCACGCTATCGCTGCTCGAGCTAGCACGCTAAGAATAGCAGCGTGGACATTGCGGCATGGGTGGTAGCTCAGGTTAGCCACCCAAGCGTGGACCCAGGAGTCAGACAGGCTTAGACTTGGACAGCTAGCCCAAGCCATGGCCTACGCTAGCTATTTTCAGTGAGCTAGCTCATGCAACTATAGCATGCCATGAGTCTGTCTACCCAGGCTGGGAGGCATGGTCCCACCTGTAGTGTAGACTTGCTGTGACTCTAGAGCCCACACCTGTACTAGCCTTCAGAAGGTGGCTGGAGGGGCCAGGCCCACCTCCACACTAGCCATGAGAGCTGGGGGCCTCTGCAAAGCTTGTGGACACAGCATCCTCTGACAAGCTGGTTCAGGAACTATACTCCCCAGAGCACTAGCAGGCACCAGGGCCAGCTCCAGGCACCAGCCGACCAAGCACGTGCTTGGGGCAGCACCTTGGGGCAGGGCGGCGCTTGGGTTATTTATTTATTTATTTATTGGTTCGTCGGGGCAGTGCTGGAGGGGGTTTTTTTGTTGTTTCCGTGGCGCGGTGCTTGGGGGGGCGGGACTTCGGGCGGCACAGTGCTCGGAGGGGGCGGGGCTTCGGCCGGCACGGCGCTTGGGAAGGTGGGAGCTTGGCGTGGCGCTGGGGGGGTGGGGGCTGGCGCGGCACTCTGAGGGGGGCGGGGGCTTCGGGCGGTGCGGCGCTCTGGGGGGTGGGCTTCGGGCGGCGTGGTGCTCGAGGGGGGCAGGGATTTCAGCGGCACTGCGGGGGGGGGGTATGGCGGCACGGCGCTTGTGGGGGGCGGCACTCTTCTTTTTTGCCTGGGGCGGCAAGAAAGTTAGAGCCGGCCCTGGCAGGCACTGTGCCTCCTGAGCTTCTGGCACAGCATCCCTAATTATCTAGGGTTTATAGGGTTCCCACCGCTGAGCGTCTGTATTCCAGAGGATGCGTATACAATAACTTTGCAGAGACTCTGCCAGACTATATTATAAACACTCGCTAACACCCCCGTCTTCCCCTTCTCAGGCTACAGAAGTCAATTAGTTTATTACTTTATAGCAGGGTGGATTAATTTAAATCAAAGCTATTTAACTCACCAATTTTAATCATGATTTAAATCAGCAAGCGGGAAACCTTGATTTAAATCATCAGTTTTAACTGTGTTTGCATTTTTAGTTATTCTCCTAAAGACAGGCTGACTCTTATCACTCAGTAACCAGCAAAACATGTTGATTTGCAACTAAATATAGTGTAAAGGCTAAATGTGATGCTTTTTCTGCTAACCAGGAGGATACACTATATCTATACACTTATTTAAGCAATTATATAGCTTAACTTACATTTATTCAGATTCTTAATTTTTACATTTTTATTATGGTAGAAAATGGTGAATGATGCATTTCTTATTTACTAAATGATTATTTTTTCCTTGTAATTATTGTGTCAAGTTCTATTTAAACAGAAATTCAAATTCAATTAAAATGCATAAAAACAGCATTTAGCGTTTTTAAAGTTATTAAATAAAATTATCTTAAATGTGCAGTATATATAAGAAAAAAGTTTATCGAAACATGTTTTGCATTTAAAACTAACTAATTTATTAAACAAAGGAAGTATATCTGTACTTAGTGAATTGAACAACTGATTGTTTTTGGTCACCACGCTCTTCAAGATTTTAGAACTAGTATATCTCACCCTCTCACACCTAGTTTTTCTTCATAGATTGGAACAGGAAAAATCCCAACTGTCTTTTTAACTTTGTATGAACTAGTCATTGAACTGAACTAGTTGAATAAACTGAAATGTAGAAAATATTCTCTCTGCACCTACAGAAAAGGCTACTGCTGTCAAAAGCTGGTTTAGCCCTTCAACCAACTCTGGTTCTAGTTGTTTAGCCACTGACTTCCACCAGAAAGTGGTTTTGCTTTCTTTAAAACTTGGCAGCAAAAATGTACTACTTAATATTGTTTTTTGTATTTAATTTAAATGATTTTAATAGATTATAAGAAGTTTATTCCTAAACATAGGTTGTCAGTTTCAAATTTAACTTTAAATAGATTTAAAAAAAAATAAACCTGTATTTAAATTTAAATAAAAAAAAACCCTGATTTTTGTTTTTAAATCGTTGATTTTTATCCACCCTGCTTTAATTTGTGTATGAAGAGAGTTTGGCATTTAATCCAGAATACAGTGATGTCTGCGGCAAGTCTTACCTTTTACAGGAGTGAGATCCATAGCCTAGAGTCTAGACTGAGCTCCCATGAAAGTTCTGTCTCCTATGCTCCCAAGGCTCCCCGTTTTGGTCGACAGTTTCTTTGTCCTGGTCACATGGAAAATAGCTGTCATGAGAGGTCATGCTTGCAGAGGGAGAGGGGATCTTTCAGATAGCTAGGGCCATTCCTGTGTGGGGCTGTGAAAATCAGCACAGAGACCTTGCACTGGGCTCTGTATTCAAAGAGTAGCCATTGAAGAAAATAAAGTGCAGGGGTGATGTGACCACGACAACATGTGTTGCTAAGAAGATGGGCTGCTGTGTTCTATACTAGTAAGGTGACCAGATGTCCCAATTTTTTAGGGACAGTCCCGATTTTGGGGTCTTTTTCTTATATAGGCTCCTATTACCCCCCACCCTGTCCTGATTTTTCACATTTGCTGTCTGGTCATCCTATATACTAGACAAAGCTTTTTCAGGGTGCATGTCTTTAGTCCTAAATATCAGTTGAAATATTCAAGCCTGAAGGTAATAAATGCAAATGTTGCAGTGACTTAGTCTGAGCTCAGTAGGAAAGGGTGCAGCGTCCTGGCTAGCTGCAGATAGGAGCATGAATTCTTTCTATTGGGGCATTCAATTTGTAGCATTGAGGTCCTTTTGGAATATTTAATGCTATTGAACAACATGAGGGCTAAACCATATGCCTTTGGGGAATGTTATAGAGAAGGTAATTTTTTCCAAGTGCTTCCTTCTTCTGCCATACTCACGTTCATTCCACTTGGACCCAGCTCCAGCCAGTTTCCCTTCACTCTGGTACTGCCCTTGGCGAGGCACTGAGAAAACTGGGAGATAGTGCCATTGATGTTTGATGTAAAGGAGATGCAGAGCTGGATGTCATCCACATAGTGACAGGTTGTCTCAGCAGCTCCCCTAATAGAGGGAATGGCCTTAACTACTTGAGATCCCCTCTCCCTCTGCAAGCATGACCTCTCATGACAGCTACTTATGATGTTGAATAAGATGGGGGAAGAGGATGAAGTCTTGTGGGACTCCACAGGTGATGACTCTGAAAGGGCATGAACCGTTGCCCTTCCGGATTTGGTCTGAGGGGAAGGATTCAAGCCATTACAGGGCAGATCTGTCCCCTCAAGGCACATTTGAGTCCGTTAACACCAACATCAACTTCCAGTTAACAATTAAACTTAAAGCTAACTTTTATGGTAACTTAGTTTTAAAAGAATTTCTCACCTGACCTGCACATTTCGTGTCATTTGACCAAACACAATTAATTATTGCATATCCTGTGTGCCATTTACGGGTCTTTAATCGTTACTTATATTAATCTGTTTTAACAATATGTTATGTGTTAATGTCAATACCTCACAGTGGTTAATGGCAACTTTCTTATATGCCAAATAAACATATTAAAAAACTTAATGGATAGTAATGTGAAAGATACATGTGGAGTAATTTACACAAAGCAAACAGTTTGGTGGAATTTTACAAGAAATGTTATCTGATTCTGTGATATCCGATACTAAATAAGAGGGGAAATAACTGAAGCCAACAGGAAACAGCACTAACAACAATTCTCAAAATAAAATCTCATTTACTTAGCACTGGCCTGCATTGGATTATTTTCTTAACATAAAGATCAAAATGACCTTTTCCACAGTAATTAATAGAGTAAAGGAAGCAATCAGAGGAGCAGAAAATAATAAGTGAAGTGGACAGATGTGTGTGAAACTGAACAGTTATTCCACATTGACATTTTTAGAATATAAGAGAAAAAGGTCATCCTGTTGCTAGCTTTATCTGTTATTGTGTCTTCCTGAGGGGGAAGGGTGGGGGGCATACAGTGTCTCAAGGGAAAAGGGAAACATTTTTTTCCGGAGAGATTCACAACACTCTTTTTTTCCAGTTTCTAGGCAATTCCTGCAATTTCCATCATTTCTTTTTGACCTAAATATTCATTTGTTTTCAGCACCTCTACTCTACATAGTAGATGAAGCTAGTTCAATGAGACTCTCTTGGGAGCACAAAGAGCTTCTTGTTGACAACCCCTTAAAATCAATGCTTTGTTCTGTGCCTGAGAGAAAGGTAATTATCTGGGATGATATTGTTCTAGTTTTTGCAGGAAAAATGGCCACTTGTAAAAGTCTTTTGATGCATGTTTGTTCGCTGTATATATGCAAGGGAAGTAACATTCTTAATAATGACAGGTTTCAGAGTAGCAGCCGTGTTAGTCTGTATCCGCAAAAAGAACAGGAGTACTTGTGGCACCTTAGGCTTGGTCTACACTTACCCCCCAAGTCGAAGTAAGGTACGCAAATTCAGCTACGTGAATAACGTAGCTGAATTCGACATACCTTACTTCGAACTTACCGCGGTTCAGATGCAGTCCACACGCGGCAGGCAGGCTCCCCGTCGACTCCGCGGTACTCCTCTCGTTGAGCTGGAGTACCGCAGTCGACGGGGATCACTTCCTGGTTCGATTTATCGCGTCCAGACCAGACGCGATAAATCGAACTCGGAACTTCGATCCCCAGCCGCCGAACTAGCGCGGCAGTGTAGACCAGCCCTTAGAGACTAACAAATTTATTTGAGCATAAGCTTTCGTGGGCTACAGCCCACTTCATCGGATGCATAGACTGGAACATACAGCAAGAAGATATTTATACATACAGAGAACATGAAAGGGTGGAAGTACCATACCAACTGTAAGAGGCCAATCAATTGAGATGAGCTATCATCAGCAGGAGAAAAAAAACTTTTGAAGTGATAATCGAGATGACCCATAGAAGGTGTGAGGATACTTAACATGGGGAAATTAAAACCTGAACCACTTATTCTTCAAAGTTATTTCAATGACTCAGAGGCTGTTTGTGTTTTTTTTCTCCTGCTGATGATAGCTCATCTCAGTTGATTGGCCTCTTACAGTTGATATGGCTACTTCTATTTTTTCATGTTCTCTGTATGTATAAATATCTTCTTGCTGTATGTTCCAGTCTATGCATCCGAAGAAGTGGGTTGTAGCCCACGAAAGCTTATGCTCAAATAAATTTGTTAGTCTCTAAGGTGCCACAAGTACTCCTGTTCTTTATTCTTAATATTGTTAAATGAGAGGTAAGAGGCACTTTTCTGTGCTACCATGAGACTCCAGGGTCCAGTTGTGGTTGTGTGTGCCAGCTGGGAGGATTGTGCAGGTCTTCAAAACTAAAACCTGAACCACTTATTCTTCATAGTTATTTCAATGACTCAGAGGCTGTTTGTGTTTAGGCTACTTATCTATTATTACTCATAGGTAATAGTTCATAGTAGGCTTTGAAGCTAAAACCTCATTAAGACAAAGAAAGGTAAATTTAATTATACCTCTGTTTGTGTTATTGTTCATGGTTTCCCCCCCCCCCCCCCCGCCAAAAACAAACAAACCCTTTTAGGTCAACGTTTTCCAACCTGGCTGCCTGAAGTTAGACTCCTAAATCTACATGTAGGCACCTAACTAAAAGTAGTCTGAATTTCAGAAGTGCTAAGCACCCACAAATCCCACTAATGTCAGTGGGAGCTAGAGGTGCTTAATGTTTCGGGGGGGGGGGTAGAGGGGAAGGAAATAGTGCCACTGAAGATGGAAGCTTCTCAAATGGTGCTTAGAAAAACACACCCAAAATTGTTCAACAATACAATACTGAGCAACTAAATTTGTGCAGCTGACCCCTGGGTGACAACACATCACAAGGAGTTGCATCAGTGCTCATATGTAGCTATCAAATCATCATCCCATGCAACTGAGGACCTTAAAGAGTGATGCTCCACTAGTGTTATTGTTAATTTTGATTTGTTTTGTTTTAAAGTGGTTAGAATTTAATTCTGAGACTGAGTTTACAGTCCTCTCTCACTTCCCAATTTGAAAACAGGATCTAGGCGGTGATAATAGGTGGAGCAGGACAAAAGAGATGCAGCTACTGCATCCAACCAGTGAGAGGCTTCCAGTTGCCAACAAAGGGAACCTGTTGCAATGAAGAGCATTCTCTGTGCTCCAGGAATTCAGCAGAAAAGTGCACTGCACCTCCTAGTCCCCTCTGCTTGACGGAACAAACTGGCCAGCACTATTGCAAGGGAGTGCAAGCATCAACAGTATGCGTACAGTTACTGCTGAGAGGCTTCCAGTCTGTTATATAGAAAAGACATACACACAATACCCCCACTGTACTCCAGGAAGCATGTGTGCGTGTATGCGCACGCACATGTGTGTAGCATTACCAACCACAAGCATTCAAAAGCATGAGTCAGGCCCCCAGAATTAGGACATTTTAAAAACTAAACAACCTTTGGGTTCTTTTGTCTTTTAGTTTCTGAGCCTTTACAGTCCACTTGAGTCACGTTTTCAAGCCTTTCTTTGCAACCATGAGGACTGGAAACTTACTTTTTATACATGAATGACAGCTGCTATTCTCACAAGACTCCGAGAGCTGGGGCTTTAAGACAAACAACAAGTACTGCAAGACTCATGATAAAATCATGACAGGTGGCAACACCAGTGGAAAGGAGAAGGAGGAGAACACTACTTTTGGATGCCCTGCTTCAGTTGCAAAAGTTTGGGGCGGGGAATATGTGTGTGTGTATTGTAGCATTAAATGTATAGCAGAGTAGGCAATAGAAAATGCTACCCTGTGCCAGACAGCTCATCTGTTTTGGTCTACTGGTAGATCTGGAGTAAAAGTGGGAGGTACTTTCATACCTGAAACCTCCCACAAATCAACATTCTGAACTGTAACAAAACCACCAGACGGAGCCAAGGTTGACTTTGCCAGTTTAAGTGACATTTGTATGATGCAACATTGTTTCTGAACACTCAGGAATGGGCACACGTATGCAAACCACTCAAAACAATAAACACAGAGGTGTCAGCCAAAAGTAGAAAAAGCAAATTTGTAAAGGGCTTAATGACAAAGAGGCATAGGCCAAGGGGAGATTGATAGCAGTATTTTCAAAGTCAAGCTGAGCCTGGTGAAAAATGAATTACTACCTCTTATAGCAAATTGAATGGATATGCACTGAGAGCCAGATCCGCCTTACTTCTCAGTGAGAATCAGGAGTAGCTCTACTGAAGTCAATAGAGTTCCAGTGCTCTGCGGAGAATCAGTTCCCCAGTCTGAGATGGCCCAGCTCAAAGTTCTGCAATTGTTTATCTAATGCTCATAAATTATTTGAGATTTGTTTCTCCAGAGACAGGCCAACCTAAAAATAAGTTCTGTGAAGAAAGCTACATAATTATATAGAGATCCCAGGAACTTGACAGCTCTTAGGTTGTGTTCCAAAGAGATTTTTTTCTCCTACATAAAAAAAGTAATAAAATATTTTCCAAGGCTATTTAGTAGAACTATGTGCATATTCCTACATGTATATGTCTTGCTGTCCTACATTACCAAGACTGCCTTCACCACTCTCTTCTTTCCTGGAAATGCTCACATAAGTGCCTGTTGGCTGCACAATGGTGGAAGCAGGGGAGAAAGTAAAGGCTGCACCAAGCCAGTGAGAATTGAAAACTAAACAGTGATAATTTAAAATTAGGTTTTAAGACATGTTTGGAATAATAACAGAATGCTTCATTTTCAAACAAATCCTAAATGAAAAAGTGGCAAAACATCACTACTCATGGTCCAAGATTTCTTCTCCTCACTCCACCCCTTAACTTAAGCAACTATATTTAGTTTTACCTTCCTACAGAGTGTGATAAAAATTGAAAAGCAATAGAAAAAAGTCTATTTTCTGTCTATACAGAAGTCAACCTAAACCATATATTTTTAATGCATATTGTTTTGTTAACACTTTCTAACACAGAAAAAAAGTCCTCAATTTTATTCTGTTATGGAAGAACGTAACCATACTATATAATGACTATTTTTATGTAGCACTGGGAATCAGGTACTGTGGCTCAGAATTGCTTGCTGTTACAGAAATGATTCTTTGTTTGCTGGAATTGCTATTCTGAATCTTTCAATCATAAGCAATCAGAAAATTTTCTAAACTTTAATGCCACTGATTATAAGATTACTCAATGAACAACTTACCCTTTAAGAACCCAACTCCATCTGCCATTCACCCCCCGCTATTATTATTACATCCCAAAGAGTGCTAGGCACATCACAAATGCATAAGACATGTCCTAGCCCCAAAGAGTTTACAGCCTTAAACTAGACAAGATACAAAGATTTGGGAGAAGAGATAAGAATTTGTGCTGAATCCTAAGTTTTTCCTCTTTTTTACTTTTATTATTATTACCGATGACTTAGCCTTATCTTCTTGATCTTTGCCTCTAAAGCTCAGTTTACTGTAAACATTTAGCTTATTAAAACACCACATGGCCATTAAAAAAAAAAGCATATGTAAATAAAACCATATACCTGAAGTAATCCTGGCTCCACTCAAATCAATGGGAATTTTACCATTGACTTTATGAGGACAGGATTTTGCCATTTGTGTGTCACACATACACCCAGAGATTACATATGTAGTTTGGACCCAGTAAATGGACCCCTTCCATTTGACAACTGCATCCCTTCATGACGTCTAAACCCCTCTACAAACATCTTCTTACTCCACACTGACACAAACTCCAGGTTGACTCCCAATCTGAGTTACGAACACCCTCTCTCATGTCACCCTGCATGAGGGCACCCTATTTTAATTTATAAAACATCATATTTGAAAGGGTTATTTTTAGGGCTGTCGATTAATTGCAGTTAACTCACGTGATTAATTTTTTTGAGTTAATTGCAATTAAAAAAATTAATTGCAATTAATTGCACAGTTAAACAGTAGAATACCAGTTGAAATTTATTAAATATTTTTGGATATTTTTCTAAATTTTCAAATATATTGATTTCTATTACAACACTGAATATGAAGTGTACAGTGCTCACTTTATATTATTTCTGATTACAAATATTTGCACTGTAAAAATGGTAAAAGAAATAGTATTATTCAATTGCACTAAATTACTCATACAAGTGCACTAAATTACTCATACAAATGTAGATTTTTTTGTTACATAACTGCACTCAAAAACAAAACAATGTACAACTTTAGAGCCTACAAGTCCACTCAGTCCTACTTCTTGTTCAGCCAATCGCTAAAACAAACAAGCTTGCTCACATTGATGGGAGATACTGCTGCCTGCTTCTTATTTACAATGTCACCTGAAAGTGAGAACAGATGTTCGCATGACACTTTTGTAGCCTGCGTTGCAAGATATGCTAAACATTTGTATACCCCTTCATGCTTCAGCCACCATTCCAGAGGATATGCTTCCACGCTGACGATGCACGTTAGTTAAGTTTGTGACTGAACTCCTTGGGGGAGAATTGTATTTCTCCTGTTCTGTTTTATCCACATTCTGCCATATATTTCATGTTATAGCAGTCTCAGATGATGACCCAGCACATGTTCGTTTTAAGAACACTTTCACAGCAGATTTGACAAAACGCAAAGAAGGTACCAATGTGAGATTTCTAAAAATAGCTACGGCACTCGACCCAAGTTTTAAGAATCTGAAGGGCTGTCCAAAATCTGGGAGGGACGAGGTGTGGAAGCATACTTTCAGAAGTCTTAAAAGAGCAACACTCAGATGCGTAAACTACAGAACCCGAACCACCAAAAAAGAAAATCAACCTTCTGCTGGTGGCATCTGACTCAGATGATGAAAATGAACCTGCGTTGGTCCGAACTGCTTTGGATCGTTATCGAGCAGAACCCATCATCAGCATGGACACATGTCCCCTGGAATGATAGTTGAAGCATGAAGGGACATATGAATCTTTAGCGCATCTGGCACGTAAATATCTTGTGTCACCGGCTACAACAGTGCCATGTGAACGCCTGTTGTTACTTTCAGGTGACACTGTAAACAAGAAGCGGGCAGCATTATCTCCTACCAATTGTAACCAAACTTGTTTGTCTGAGCAATTGGCTGAAGTAGGACTGAATGCACTGGTAGGCTCTAAAACTTTACATTGTTTTATTTTTGAGTGCAGTTATTTTTTGTACATAATTCTACATTTGTAAGTTCAACTTTCATGATAAAGAGATTGCACTCAAGTACCTGTATCAGGTGAATTGAAATATACTATTTCTTTTGTTTTTTACAGTGCAAATATTTGTAATCAAAAATATATATATGTATTCTGTGTTGTAATTGAAATTAATATATTTGAAAATGTAGAAATCCAAAAATATTTTTAAAAAATGGTATTCTATTATTGTTTAATAGTGCGATTAATCGTGCAATTTTTTTAATTGCTTGACAGCCCTAGTTATTTTGGATAAGGTAATTTCTGAAAGCTGCTGGAACAATAACATGCCTGAGCACAATTAGCCAATCAACATTTGTTCTAAAGAAGAGACCTTTCTAATTTGGCATTTCATTGACTGTGAGTGTTCTCTGATTCAGTATTGTGCTTAAGAGTTCAAGGGTGGAGACTTCTGTAAAAGCTTAGAAGATTCCCTCCATCCCATGTAGATCAGTTAAATTTTTCTTGAATGAAATAATGTATTTTCAAATTGCCTCTGGACTCTATTATTGCTCCAAACAACAAAAAAGCCATTGCTCTTCAAATTACACTTCCTGATACTGCAGGTGAGCAGAAGCGCCTACTTTTGTATGTAAATGAAGCCTTTAGAAAGAATAACCTCTTCTTTCAGATAGCACACAAATAAACCATGCTCTTGTAGGAGCAAAATATTTAATCAAAGGAATTTTTACAGATGTAAAATAAACAGAATTAATGAACAAAGAGGGTAAAGACCTCCATGTTTATGAATAAATTAAAGTGCTAAAGCATTCTGTCACACAGAGATCAGAGGAGAATGCCCATGTAATATGCCAAGGTATGTGGAGCAACTATGATTTTAGCCAAATTGAAAATGAACAAGAACCTCTTGGATGTATCCAAAGAAACAAACCAAACCAAAAGATCAGTATTTATGACATTTCAAGGTAATTTGTGCAGCTATATTTCTATACAAGTACCAATGCTAATGTGCATTTGTAGCTAATAGGATAACATAATGGAGTAATGAATTTATTAATTCAGCTCATTTACTGAAAGAATGAGAGCTCTGTGTCAGACACATCTGTAAACGATACCCGTGCTTTTTGTTTTGCGGTTGTGGTTGTGGTCACATGTGTGCAGATGTGGTCACCCCATCTCAAAAAAGATATATTGGAATTGGAAATGGAAAAGGTGCACAAAAGAGCAACAAAAATGATTAGGGGTCTGGAACGGCTTCCGTATGAGGAGAGATTAATAAGACTGGGACTTTTCAGCTTGGAAAAGAGACGGCTAAAATCATGACTGGTGTAGAGAAAGTAGATAAGGAAGTGTTGTTTACTACTTCTCATAACGCAAGAACTAGGGGTCACCAAATGAAATTAATAGGCAGCAGGTTTAAAACAAATAAAAAGGAAGTATTTCTTCACACAACACACAGTCGACCTGTGGAACTCCTTGCCAGAGGATGTTGTGAAGGCCAAGACCATAACAGGGCTCAAAAAAGAACTAGATAAATTCACAGAGGATAGGTCCATCAATGGCTATTAGCCAGGATGGGCAGGAATGGTGTCCCTAGCCTTTGTTTGCCAGAAGCTGGGAATGAGCGACAGGGGATGGATCACTTGATGATTAACTGTTCTGTTCATTCCCTCTGGGGTACCTGACATTGACCACTGTCAGAAGACAGGATACGGGGCTAGATGGACCTTTGGTCTGACCCAGTAGGGCCATTCTTATGTTCGTATGGTATTTTTGTACTTCTTTAATTTAATATTGTACGATAGATAGTATCATAGTAGTAGTACAACCATAAATATTGAAGTACCATTTTCATTCTAAAGCCTCTTGTTGCTGAAAATTCTCACATCAGCTCTCAGTCCAAAACTAATTATTTTTAAAGTAAATAAAAAAATATATAGTGTTGGAGTTACCTGAATGTGAAAATAAAAAGTGCTTATGTGACCGGGGTCCCAGTGGGGGCCAGCTGTGGTCACTCAATTAGGGTGAATTGCAAAGAATGGGGCAGACAATCCCCAAAAAGCTGGTGGATTTTCCAATACTTAGATTTACCAAACCAGCATAAAACTCTGGTTACTCAGAAGTCCAAACAACACAGTCCCTTAAAGTGATCTGGCCCCAGGCCTCCATCCAGGTACCCAAGTCAAATATGATGATTTTTGAAAATCTTATTTCACCATATGGAAGAAAAGGTTCTACCAATCCCAAAGGATCGGACACATTATCTCCCAGGTTATTGAATATTTCAGATCTTACCCAAATACACGTTACAGCCAATTCTTATTAACTAAACTAAAATTTATTAAAAAATAAAAGAGAGAGAATAGGTAAGAAGATCAATATACATACAGACATTAGTTCAATCCATTGAGGTTCAGATTTATTGCAAAGATGGTGAGCTTCGTAGTTGCAAAGATTTCTTTTAGAATTTAGTTCATAGGTTATGGTCCAGTGTCCAATACCATTTCAGGGCGTTCGAGTTTAGGACTGGGATTTCAGTCCTTATGGCTTAAACTTCCCCAGATAAAGCTTAAGCAGATCTGAGATGACAGAATCAGGACCCGAGGGTCTTTTATACAGTGTTCTAGCATCCACTTGACCACAGAGTCCTGGGTAAACAATATGCTTTTGATGTGACCTTCTGTTTTCTAAACACCACCAGTAATTAGTTACACAAATTAACATAGGGAAATGTATCCATTAGGCAGTCTTTAAACTTTAAAGAGACATATAGACAATGACATTACTTCACCCAAGATTCATCTAAATGTTAATATTTCCTTTTGATCTCTGAATTAACCGGAACTATCTGTTTACATACGAACATTCAAGATACACACAATTAGTATCACTTCTAATTTCTAACAATATAGGTTTGCATTTCAAAGTTATAGCCTACCTAGCCACAGAATGGCCCCTAATTACCATTTCTAACATGTCTTTAAAGGTCAGCTTTGGGTCATCCAGCCTGCAAGCTGTTTAACCCTTTCTGGCCATGAGTTATATTTTGTATAAAATTTGCTGCAATTATATAGCAGTTGTAGCAATAATGATTTGCATGGTTATATTTTAATTAGACAATATCACAGCTTTGTTTAGTTGCCTTTGTGTGCTTAGACTACTGAAAACAAGCTATGATATATATAGTATGTACGTTAGAAGAGACTGGGTACTGTGTGTTTTTTGTAGAAATTTGGTTTTGAAATAAACTTTTAGAGGCTTAAAAATAGCTCACTGAATATAAACGGTATGTCACAATAACCTCAAATTGTATACTGAGATTTGCATGGGTGGCTATTTGAATCTATGATCATTCAAATGCAGGAAAAGGTGAAAGTAGTGGGAAGGGAGACCTACGCCAATGAAATTTACATAAACTCTGCTGAGTTTGGATTGTCTGCTCATCTCCCTTTACCTACAACAAGCACTAGCCACCATTTCCCGCCCCCCCCCAAATTTATGTCCCACACACTGGTTTAGAAAATTTTAACATGAAATTTAAAGTAAAAAAACCCAAAACTCAGATAGTGACAAAGCAATTGAGCAACCACATCATGAAATAAACTTCAGTCATAATAATTTGCAACTGTAGGGGGAGTGCAGTTCATGTTCTCTTCCGTGCATAAATATGTCTAATTATTCTACTCCATCACTATGGTATCTGAGGACCATAAAGTCTATGAGCCAGATTCTCAAGTGTGGTGCAGCCACTTTGCACAGACCACAAATGTAATCTAGCCCTAAACACAATTTAACTGATGCACAAAGTACGGGAAAATATACAGTAGTGTAGAGTTAATGTAGCAGCACATATACCACATTCTTTTCTTAGTGCAGGGGGGGAAAGGAGTCCCACGGTCCTTATCTGCATTTTCCCTCTGCAGTTTTTGCAGCCAAGTTTAGGAGTCTTCTACGAGAAAAGAGGATCAGCCCTCCACTCAGCAGCAGCAAGATCAAGGCAGTGCAAAGAGAATTGTAAGCCACTTTTGCACACACGTGCACACACACACACACACACACACACACACACACACTGCTCTGAACGGTCTAGCCACACCCCAAAATCTGGCCCTGTTTGTACAGATACAATTGTGAGCAAACCTCTACACACATATTAGCATCGTCATTAAAACAAGGTACATCTGGAGCTGGTGCACAATAAAGTCATGGTTTATAATCCTGAACTTCAGAACCAATTAAATCTCTAGATGCTTGACACTAACCTGGACAATATATATTACATCACTGTTAGGAACTCCCAAACTCTGAGAAGTGCACACACAAACATGTATCTGAGCAAAAAGGCAATGATATAAGCAGTTTAAAGTTCCAACAAGATTTCAGACACATGGACATACACCCTGATTCTGCAAACTTATGCACGTACTTAACTTTTCCCCCTGCAGACTGTCCCATTGACTTAAATGGGATTACTTAGCTAATAAGGTGAGGGAAGTGAATCGGTCTTTGTAGGGTCAGAGTCATACAAAATTTCATACACACAGAAGCCAAGAGAATTTTGCGAGTATGGAACACATTGCTATATCAGGTGTCACTTGTGGCGACAAACCACAGATGATGATACCATTAGCCCAGGGTACAGAACCAGAATCTGCTTTAAATGTCTAACATTTGATAAAATGTTACACAAATAGGAGCAGCAAGCTGTGTTATCTATGGCCTGGTCTACACTACACAGTTAAGTTGATGCAAGGCAGCTTACGTCGACCCAGTTATGGATGTGTCTACATTAAATTTTCGCTCCCGCTGATGTAAGAGCCCCGCTATGCTGATTTAACAACATCGCCTCCCCAAACAGCGTAGAGTCAGGGTCGATGTGGTTAGGGCGATGCAGTGATATTGTACACACTGCATTACTTACATTGACTGTTACTGGCCTCCAGAAGCTGTCCCACAATACCCCACACTGACTGCTCTGGTCACTATTGTGAACTCCACTGCCCGGGGTCAGGAAGCCTCCTCTCCCCTTTAAAGCCCTTCAAATTTTTAAAATTCCTTTTCCTAGTTGCCTGGCTTGGCGAGTACACCCAGCAGCTCTACCTTGTTGCATGTAACTGCCCAGCTGACCATGCCAAGTACATGCTGCAGACATGGTCCTGACAGGAGCAGACAGGAGATACTGGATCTCCTGGGCCTGTGTGGAGAAGAGGCTGTGCAGGCACTGCTCCGATCCAGTCATAGAACATGGACCTCTACGAGCAGGGGATGCATGAGAAGTGCTTTAGAAGGAACCAGCATCAGTGCCACATGAAAGCTGTGGCAGGCATAGCAGAAGGCCACGGAGGCCAACAATTTATCTGGTGCAGAGCCACAGACCTGCCGCATTTACAAAGCGCTGCAAGCCATCCTCGGTGGAGACCCACCACCACTACCCGCAAGAGCACTGTGGATACTTCTAAGGAGCCTGAGTCACTGACCCCTTGCCATGAACAGCAAGGAGGAAGAAGTGGATGAGGAAGAGGAGTATGGGGGACAGGCAACCGGAGGATCCAGCAAGCCAGGACATGTTTTTGACTCCACCACAGTCCAACCAGTCCTGACAGTTGAGCATGGGCAAGCCTGATCCAGAGGTAGAAAGTATGCAGTTTGCTTTGAAATTACAGGGATGGAACCAAAGTAGCAGGACACATCTGTTGATTTACTCCTTTTTACTTGTACTAGAGAGGTAGTGAAACCACCAAGAGAGGTAGAGTCGCTATCTGCTTTTAATTCCCATCTAAAGTTAGGCAGAGGAGGCCACATGGAGCAGTTTGTTTATGTGCACCAGGATGTCCTATGAATCCTCCATAGAGATCTCAATGAAAACTTTCATGGAGGTTCTCTGCAATCCTCTGCCGAAGATTTCTGGGGAGGGCTGCCTTATTTCTTCCACCACGGTTGGACGCTTTCCCATGCTACTCAAGCGATTACTTCAGCTGGTACCATTGCAGTACACAGGCTAGAAGCGTCTGGGCCCAGGCAGCATCGGGATGCCAGCAGCAGCAGTGCTCTCTCTGCCTCTGTTACCCTCAGGAGTGAAATATCAACTAAAATCATCAGTGCCTATGGAAAACGGTGACAGTATTGAGTTCCATTGCCCTATACAGCTATACGTATGCCTGTTCCCCCCTCAATTTCCCAACCCACCACCCCCAAGGGCCATACTCTCACCGGGGATGTTGCTGTGACTGGCTTCATGCTGTATCAGTCCCAAGGAGAAGTGAGAATATAGTGCTTACAACTTCTGGAGATCAAGGAGAGTGAGTTCAGTATCCTAAGTTTTGACTTCCATTGTGAATACACTGACAATGGTACTTCCGTGTGTTGTATCTGCAGCTCCTGCCATTGTGGCCTTCAGAGTATCCCCCTCCACACCCACGGAACACCTGAGCCAGATGAGGCGAAAAGAGAATCCGGAATGACACGTTCCAGGAGATCCTGCAAGCCTGTGCTGCATCAGAGAACGAGAGGATCTGCATCAGAGAACTGGAGGATCACCCGTGCAGACAGAATGGAGAAGGAAAGAGTGGAGAGGAGAAAGGCCCAGGAGTCCCAGCAGGAAAAGGAGAGGGAGATGCTACAGTACATAATGGGTACATTGCCCAGAGGCACAGTCTTGCATAGGAGGAGGCAATTAGTGGCTCTGCACACCTGCTACACAATGGCCCCTGCAGTGGATTTCCTGACTCCAAATTGATACGAGACTGACCAGTAACAATCTGGTGTTGCAAGTTTCTACAGTGCAATCACCACGCGCTTCTGAACGGTCAGTAGGGCTCTGATTTTGGTGTCCCTGCACCATAGGGCTGGGGGCCAGTTCGGCACACAGATCCAGCAGTATGGCCTTGCTCATTCAAAAGTTCTGCAGCCACTGCTCATCATCCCAAACCTGCATGACAATGCGATCTCTCTAGTCAGCGCTTGTTTCTTGAACCCAGAATCAGCCCTCCACCATCTCCAGCTGCTCTGAGAATGCCACCAACAACCTTGAATTGTTTCTTTCTATGTCCCACAGCAATCTAGTCTCCAAGGAATCATCATGTCCCCCACGGCTCACCTTGCAGCTCTGCAAATACTGCAGGATCATGCGCCCTGTGCCTGCAACATTCATGACAACAGTGCAAAGCTGTGCAGGCTCCATGCTCCTATCAGAGATGGTGGACACTGAGGATAGACATGCGAGTTTGTGAGGATTTTTTAAAAGAAGGCATGAAATATTATGGGATGCAGATGAAATTATGGGATGGAGAACACTGTATTATGGTGTCAAGTATCAGGGGGTAGCCGTGTTAGTCTGTAACTACAAAAACAACAAGGAGTCTGGTGGCACCTTAAAGACTAACAGATTTATTTGGGCATTGTCGCAGCCCTATGCTGTCATGGCGTCTGGATGGCCAATTGTCGGTCAGAAGGTCACATCAGTG
>NW_020664730.1:0-10181 GCF_002925995.2 Terrapene triunguis | reverse complement strand
CTCTGTGTCCCACCTCTCCCTCTCTATACCCGTTCATAAGCCGACCCCCTTCTCTGATGCTTCCCTTTTTTACTAAAAAAAAAATCGGCTTATGAACAAGTATATACGGTAGTTTGTGCATAAGAATAAATAAAGACACCGTTCAACGCATGGCAAGTGCAGAACTATGTCCAGAATTACTACCTTATATGCAGGCATCATCCCCCATCAAGCTGAGGGCTGTGAAAGGGAAAATAAATGAACATTATGTTTACAAATAATAATAAAAGGGAGTAACAAATAAGATGCCTGATACTAGAAAAGAGCAAAAATAATCTAGAGACTGTAAAGATATGGAAACAGTTAAATGAAACTAGATTTGAGTTATATGTCTGCTGTACAAGCTATTCTAGGTATGGCAAGCACTTCCCTTCCCCGCCTATGGACCCGGTCTGCAGCCAGACACGTGCAGGAGCTGTTCCCTTTCAGCCTCTGTTACTCTCAGAAGAGAGCTATCAGCTAAAATCACCACCGTCTGTGGAAAATGGTTCCAGTATTCAGTTCAGTTGCCCTATCTGCATACAATCATGCCTATGAGCTACTCCCCACAAACCTATTATCCCAACTTAGCCCACCTCCCTCCCCCCCCCCCCCCCCCCCCGAGCCATACTCACCTCTGGAACTGCCGGCCTGCTCTATGAATCCCCAGGAGGAGTGAGAATGTAGTGCTTGCAACTTGTGTGTATCAAGGGGAGTGAGTTCAGTATACCAAGTTTCCATTTATCTCGTGAAAACACACGCAAGAGTACCACTCTGCATTGTATTTTTTGCAACTGGAAATGTGGCCTTGAGGGTCTCTCCATCCACACCAGCGGAGCAGCTCAGCCAGATTAGGAGGAGAAGAGGACACAGGATGACATGTTCCAAGAGATCCTGCAAGCCTCTGGTGCTTCAGATACCGAGCACAGGGCTTGGAGGATCAACCTCGTGGACAGAATGGGCAGGGATAGAGTGGAGAGGCGAAAGGCACAGGAAAAGGAGAGAGAGGTGCAGCAGGAGATGCTAGCACTTCTAAAGCAGCAAAAAAACATGTTGGAGACTCTTGTTGACCTTCAGGTTCAACAGACCCGTGCTCGCCTCCCTCTGCAGTCCATAGAGAGCTGCATTCCAGGACATCCCCTACTCAACCTACCGACCCACATTCCATGTGGAGGCCGGGGCCACTGCACTAAACTAAGCACTGCACCCCAGAGGACTGTACGGACAATCACATCCGCACATTCACTGACCTGTGCAAGGCACGGTTGGTGTATGTGTTGTAAAATTAAAATGATTGTTCTGTCCCCTTCAAAGGTTCTTTTCTCTTTATTTATAAAGATTCATTCAGTTATAAATATGTCTGTTTGCATGGGTTTGGAATAAAAGTCTATTTATTGAAACTTAAATTCATCTTTATTAGTTCACAACATATGCTGGCTGGGTCTGATATCATTCACAGATAATAACAATAGGTAAGGCTACGTTTTAGTCATGGGTATTTATAGTAAAAGTCATGAACTGGTCACAGGCAGTAAACAAAAGTTCACGGCCCATGACCTGCCCATGACTTGAATTATATACCCCTAACTAAAACTTGGGCCAGCAGGCCGTGGGTGCTCTGAGGGACGGGGGGTTCAGGAGTGTGCTGTGGGTTCTGGGGGGGCGGGCAGCGGTGCACGGCCTGGGACCCCCGCTGATGCTGGGTGGGGAAGGTTGGCGGGGCTGGCCCACCCGGCTCTGTGCGGCTCCCCGGAAGCAGACGGCATGTCTCTGCATAGGGGGAGGGAAGGCCAGGGAGGCGCCGCACGCTGCCCTGCCACAAGCACTGGCTCCGCAGTTCCCATTGGCTGTGGTTCTGGCTGCTGGAGCAAATTTTTCTCCATGGGTGCTGCAGCGCCGCAGCACCCATGGAGTAGGCGCCTATGGCCACACCAGCTGCTGTAGAAGTCATGGAGGTCTTGGAAAGTCACGGAATGCATGACTTCCGTGACCTCCATGACAGACACACAGCCTTAACAATAGGTGCATTTGCAATGTTATATTACTACGCATATGGCACTCATTACAAGGTTCATACTGGAATGCAAAACAACTGTGGCAGACAGAGCACACTACAACAACACACATTACTGGGGCTCACTATTAAAAAATTCTTTCCAAGCCTCCGAGCCCCCGTTGAGTTCTTCTTATAGCCCTGGTACCTGGCTGCTCAAAATCAGCAGACAGTCATTCCGTCTCCGCTCTCCACCCTGACGGAAACTTTCCCTCCTGTGCTTCACAGATATTATGAAGCACACAGCTAAAGCAATTGGGATATTTTTTCCACGGAGTCTAATCGCGTGAGTAGACAGCACCAGCGGCCTTTCAAACAGTCAAAGGCACATTCAACTGTCATTCTGCACTCTCTGAGCCTGTAATTGAAGCGCTCCTTGCTGGTGTCGAGGTGGCCGGTGTATAGCTTCGTGAGCCAGGGGAGTAAGGCTGGGTCTCCCAGGATGACTATTGGCATTTCAATATCACCAATGGTAATCCTCTGGTTTGGAAAGAAAGTCCTTGCTTGCAGGTTTCTTAACAGGCCTGTGTCTTAAAGATGGGTGTGTCATGTGCCTTTCCTAGCCATCCCATATTAATGTCAGTAACAGCCGTTCCATTGATATACTCTGTGGCAAGGTGGTGTGGTGCCAAAATAGGTATATGTATGCTTGCCATCTATTGCCCCACCGTAGTCCGGGAACCCCATTGCTGCAACACGACCCACTATGTGCCCAAGTCACAGTCCTTCGTAGCAGGATGCTATTAATGGCCCTGCACACTTGCATGACAGCAACCCCAACAGTGGATTTTCCAACTCCAAATTGATTGCCGGTTGATTGGACTCCATCTTCCATTTCAAGCTTTCACACAGTGATTGCCACTTGCTTCTCGACTCTCATTGCAGCTCTCATTTTGGTGTCGCTGCACTGGATTGCTGAGGTGAGCTCTGCACACACTTTCAGGAATGTGGTGTTGCACATTCAAAAGTTCTGCAGCCACTGCTCATCATCCCAAACCAACATAAGGATGTGATCCCACCAGCCAGTGCTTGTTTCTCGGGCCCAGAACAGGTACTCCACCATCTGCAGCTCCTCCATGAATGCCAACAACTACCTTGAATTGTTTCTTTCTATGTCCCACAGCAAGCTAGCCTCCAAGGAATTGTCTTGTTCCCTGCGGCTCTGCAAATACTGCAGGATCAGGAGCATTTTGCTTGCAACGCTCATCACAATTATGCAGGCTGTGCAGGATCCATGCTTCTCACAGAGACGGTGGACACACAGGTTTGTGAGGTTTTTGAAAACAGATGCAAAGCATTATGGGATACAGATACAATTATGGGATGGAGAAAATTGCATCATGGGATGTTGAAACTATGTTCCCAGTCATCCCTGTGCGACTCATTTGCCCCCAGGAGGCATTGCAAACCCTTCCCACTGTGCGCTAGATCATGGCAAGTTGCACAGTGGGCTAGTTACCCACAGTGCACTGCCCTCTGCACTGATGCAAGCACTGCTAGTGAGGATGCACACCACCAATACAAGGAGCGAAACACTATTTCACTAGGAGGGTGGTGAAGCACTGGAATGCATTACCTAGGGAGGTGGTGGAGTCTCCTTCCTTGGAGGTTTTTAAGGCCCGGCTTGACAAAGGCCTGGCTGGGATGATTTAGTTGGGAATTGGTCCTGCTTTGAGCAGGGGGTTGGACTAGATGACCTCCTGAGGTCCCTTCCAACCCTGATATTCTATGATTCTATGAAATGTGGACATGCAAAAGCGATTTAATTACTGTGGCGGCTGTATATCAATGGAATTTAGCTCGACTTAAATTTTATAGTGTAGACTTGCCCCAAGACTTTAAACTAGAACCTAATAAAATAATTAGCATAATTGTTTGGGAAAAACAGCATCTCTGTTGGCTTTGATAAAAGAGAAATTCATATCTCCTCTTCACAACAGATGCCAAGACCTCACAAGTAGGAAAAACAATCTCTCAAGTTGAGTCCCCCTGAGATTATGTGCAAGGTCAAAGCCTTAATGTTCTTCAGCTCTTGAATCCAGTTCTTCACTTTTACAGAAGAAAAGTTAGACCCTTCACTGTAGTCCTTCTGTTGTAACTACACTTCAGTTTGATACTTGTTAGTCTTCTCCGAGATATATAAAACAGTAAAATCTGCAAGCTTCCTGTACTTATCCATGAGAGGCTTTTTCTTTTACCTCCATTTCTCCTTTTTAGTTTACTGTTGGGTTTTTTTTTTTTTTTTTCATTTGGTCAGTTTTCTGAAGATCAAGCGGGAAAGGCAGTGCTTCATTACAATTGTACTGTCTTCCTTTTAAACTTACCGTACTTTAAAAAAAAAATTAGAATGAGAGACATTTACATTCCCAATTACTCACTTGTATTAGATATTCCACTCTCTCTGTATCCTTAAGTCCTTATGATCCTGGAGCGTTACAGGTCTGAAAACTATGTTTTCATGGTAAGTGTAATTATAATGGGGATTTGTGTAGTTGGGAGTTAGGTCACAATAGCCTTCCATCAGAAATAAAGCAGGAAGCAAAAGAGCAAGTAGGAATTTTTGGAAACCAATTATTTTAGGCCTAATCAAGAAGATGTACTATTATTAAGATCACATTAAAAGCTACTCACAGTAATCACAATGATTCAGTACGTAAGGCTTTTTTCTCTGCCGTGGCATTTCTGAAAGCCATTTTGACCTTGGAATTTGAGCTTTGTCTTGGCTTTGCATGGCTATGCTACAGCAGTGCTATTATGATAAGTACTGAATTTGAATTCACAAGTGATCTCAAAGAACTTCTACAGTTACTCCTAATAGGAAATTCAAAATATGGGATGATTTTAATACCTAGTACAACTATAACCATCAGATTAATGAACTTCAAACCTTCACAGGACTCAGAATCAGTTTTAATGTAGTATCTCAGAACAAAGTTGTAGTTTTTCCCTCTACTGCTAGCCTTTAGCTACCAGTCTGACCTGTCACACACAGGCCAATTGCCTTTTTCCTCATGCCATAATAAGAGCTGTCAGCTAGTGCTGACACATTCCCATTTCATTCTTCCACATAAAGATGGTGTATTATTCATAAGAACAACTGCTTGACTAGAACTGTAGCAGGGCTGGGGTAAAACATCTAAAGAGAAAATTCGCTTACACTAAAGACTCACATTTGAACTCTCTCTGGATTGGGTTTTATTGCAGTGGTTCTGGTTTAATCCAAATTGACACTCATTTGTCAAGAGTCTCTGGCTGAACTTCCTTCCAGATAATTCTACTAGCAGTAAACTCAAATACACTAGAACAAAAAAAGTGCAAGTCATATAAGTAGCTCCTCTATTTCCCCAGAGCATCCTTCCTTGGCTTCTGGTCAGCACATCCCCTTCTCTCTCCCTTTAGTTGAGGATCCTAAATAGGCTCCATGGCACTTAATTACCGACAATCTAGTAATGCTTCCCTTAGCTACCTCTCATTCCTGGCTGGGAATTAATGCCATCAAGCCTCAGGCCATGGTCTGGCTTGGTGGGACATTGCCTTAGGGATGCCACTGGGACAGGACTTCAGAGTGTGTAGAAATTATGGGGGTTACCCTGTCGCAGAATGCTTAAACATGATGTGAACATGTTGATCCCAGATGTTCTCTCTGCAGAGGATGACAGGAATATTGAACTATTTCGCCACAGCATAATATACTGGAAAATCAGTTTTGTGATACAAGATATGAGAAGTGTGAAGCAGCAGCCACATGCTTGCTACATTCCAATTCTGATGAACTCACATCTGGATTAAACCATGCAGTAGTTTGCCCCTGGGGATGGTTGCTCACTTTCACATCTGAAATCATAAGGGTCTGTCTTTGAAACTGGCTGCCCTATAGCAACTTCAGATCAATCTTTCCTTTTCAGAGGTATAATATTTGGAAAATAAAACGAGCTACAGTAGCACATATTTTTCAGTTTCTGGACTCTTAGTTGGCTTTGTTACCCAACAATGTCAAATAAAAAACCTTTTGCAAAATTATAAATCAATAATTTTAAAAATCCATTTCCTCCGAGTATTAATGTGACCTGCAAGTCTAAAGAATTTTCTTTCTGTAAGATTTACTGACAGACAAATTACTATATGTTGATACCAAATGTTTAAACCTGACCAGGGAAAAGCAGTTGAAGGGTTTGTACCTCACTGTAAATGACACATGTTTTAGTCCATGTTATGAGCTGCAAAGAGAACTCTGCAATGTTTTCAGTTGAGGTCTATGGGGTAACAATTAGTACAAGAGTTCAAACAAATAATGACTCACAGGGTTAGACAGCGGTCCTGGGAACAATCTCCATGCAGTGAAGAATGACGGTAGTACTTTCTTGCTACTTCCTGAAGTACGCATACAGAGGAAGTTAAAATGTAAAACGAATGTATGTGTTCTGTTCAAAATGAGCAGCCAGGTTATTTATGGGTTTCACCATGTACTACAATTCTTACTGTTTAAATTACGATTATTATATATTGGAAAGCACTCTCATGAGGAAGTGCTTACAAAAGTAAGTTGTTCTGCTTTTCCAATTTTTTTTTTAAGATAACAATTCTTATTGCATTATTGTGTACACATTTAGCGAACTCTAAAGGGTACCTAACTTTCTCTGGTTGCATGCACTGTGCCACTCTTGTCAAATTCACATTCGACTATGCCAAATTCAGCCATGTACTAGTGCAAGAATCAGCCTAGCCCACAGGGAAAATGAGGTGCTGTCAAGATGGATTAAACAGTAGTGGATTCAAGCTAGTTATCCGAGAAACCTTAGAAAGCTCTGTTAATGCCTTTCACTGTGAAAACCTGGGCTGCTCACTAAAGCTGCTCATGGGAGGGCAGGTATCAGCTAATATAATTGTTTTTAAAAACAAAAGAAAACATATTTTGAAATAAAATGTTATTGAATTTTCAGGGTGAAATCCTGGTCCCATTAAAATTATTGGGAAAGCTCTCATTGATTTCAAAGGAACCAGATTACACCCACACAATTTTAGCAAAATAAAACCCCCAGTGTGATGGATTTACAGATGGTACAGGGCTCACAATGGTAGGGGCTGCCAACTTGGCCACATACCACTTAACAGCCCCAATCCCCGCCACCAACCATGTCAATGGTGCAGGGATGTTTTCACAGTAGTGTTGCACAGGGTAAATGCAGATAAAGTTTACTCATTTCTCATTTCCAGAATATGGAGTTTAGTTTAGGTTACTTTACCCCTCCCTTTAAAAAAAAAAAAAAAAAAAACCACCACAACGGCCTTCAGATCTAGAAAGTCACCTGCTTTTCTCAGGGGTCCTGTGGAGGAGATTTGTTTAAAATTTGTGTTACTTCCTAGGAAGAGTGAGGAGGAGAGATTTCTGCTTTGGCTGAAGGAAAGCAGCTTTCAAGCTTCCTTAAAATCCTAGCAAGTGAAACATATAAAAAGGGTCACCTGTCTTTAGATAAAGATAGGGGCAGAAGAACTGCTCGCAGGAGACTCTTTGGGTATGCATACACTGAAAAAAATTTAAAAAATAAAAAAACCCGCAGCAGGGAGTCTCAGAACTTGGATCAGCTATGGGGTTTAAAATAGCAATGTAGACATTTGTATTCCACTCTGGCTGGAGTTTGAGCTCTGAGATCCATCCCTCTCAATGGGTTTCAGAGCCCAGGCTCCAGTCCAAATGGGAACGTCTGCATTGCTATTTTGATCTCCATAGCACGAGCCCCACGAGCCTGAATCAGTTGACCCGGGCTCTGAGACTCATTGCTGTAGGGGTGGGGGTTACGGTATTGATGTACCCTTCCTGAACAGAAGTCTAGACAGGAAGCTTGTGAGAGAAGAGATTGGTTATATTTGTTTTGCTTTTGAGTCAAAAGGTTGTTAAACCATATGATAGGAAATACAGCCTGTGACTCAGCCACCTTGATTTTTAGTTTTCTGTAGCACTATGAAAGCTGTAAGCAAATCTGAAACCCCAGATTAGGTATTTCTTCACTTGGATTTTTGGTTAGTGTTTGTTGAACTGTCCCTGAGCTGCAACATTATAGAATACCCGTATGAACACTGTGTTAAGGTGGTAAGGTAAGGTTAAGTACAATCAGTCACTTGAGGGTAGGAACATTACAGTGGCATTGTAATTATCCCAAAAACAGGCACTACAAACAAAGGAAATTCAGAGTTAAACTTACATTTAAAAGATACCCGAACATATTAAAGTACAGAATTCCATAGTTAAGGAACCCAATCTTTATGGCATCCGGTAATGACACCATGCAATAACCATACTTTAGTGCCCCATAGTTTTTGTGATGACAGACTACACTGGGACTGCTGTTTAAAGCTACAATACACTTTCTCTTTTCTTCTTTTTCCCTCATGGGCCCTATTTTGATGAGCAGAAAGCATGTGTTTTTCAATCATGTAAATTTAATGTGACAAAAAGCCCTGTTAAAATGCAGACTAAAATGTGTTAGCAGACAGCATTGCAGTCTAGAGGAAAGACTAGACTAAGGGTATGTCTACACTACCCGCCGGATTGGCGGGCAGCGATCAATCCAGCGGGGGTTGATTTATCGCATCTAGTATAGACGTGATAAATCGATCCCCGAGCGCTCTCCCGTCGACTCCTGTACTCCACCACCACAAGAGGAGCAGGCGGAGTCGATGGGGGAGTGGCAGCAGTCGACTCACCATGGTGAAGACACTGTGGTAAGTCGATCTAAGTACATCAACTTCAGCTACATTATTCACGTAGCTGAAGTTGCGTAACTTAGATCGATCCCCCCCTAGTGTAGACCAGGCCTAGAACACAGCCAACTAACATGGCTTCAAACCTCTGATACATCCATGTCCACACTAGGCTTTATGAAATGCAAAAGTGGATCCCGGGACAGCACCCTGGAAAGAATCTCAGCATCTTCCCAATCCCAGCAGCAGGGCAGGAACTATGCTTTTCATCAGAGTTTCTAGGAACCTCACTAGTGAGTGTTTTTTTCCCCCCACTTTTTTCACCATTGGCTAGTAGGTCTTTAGTAGAATGCATAAAGTGCAATTAAAAAAAAAGACAATGCCTATAGCAAGAGTATGATGATAGACAGAAAAGGGGATTGTACTAGCACAACAATATCATGGTAATAGTCACACACCAAGTAAGGTTATAGATTCTATTACAAGCCCAATTCCTGCCTCACCTCCCCCCACCATTAAAATCTTGCAAAAAAGATAAAAAGGGAATGTTGGTTACAAAATTGGTAGTTAAAGGTCTGTGGCAGCAAAGATCTTTTCCACCGATTCAGAGATTAATCAAACAAGCTCTTTTTTAAATGACACATTTAAAAATGACATTTTAAAAAAAGTTAACTTCATAAAACTTGAAAAAAAAAATTTTTTATTGCTATCACATAGGTGAATCCAGGTATATGTAACTTTATATGCTTGCGAATTCCTGTTTTCAAGCTATTATAGTTATGCTGTAGTCTACTCAACCACATTTCTGAAATTTAGTCAAAATTATAAATTATCAAAGGGTGAATTAGGAACATCATAATGACATGACAACTTTTACAAGGTGGTTCAGACCCATGTATACCATACAATTTACCATGGTACAGATGTGCTTTAACAAGAATGGCAAAATAGTCTCACCTGCGGGTTGTACCTCAATTAATATCATAGGCAATACATCTGAACTTCAGGAATTAATTTATTCAGCATGCAAAGGATTCCTTAGTAGTTAAAGATTCATACCAGTCACCTACATACCCAAGTCACATTCCTCTATTGACGAATGGGGGTAACTCCATGCTGAATATAGCGATCCTGGGAGGGGTTATCATTGCACTAGCCAGCAAATGGCATGTATGACTATAAGTTGCAACCCTAGTTAGTTCTATTCTATATGCTAAATTGGAGTTCCTTCACGAATCCTAAAAAAGGTGGCCAATTTAACTAGATGAAGTGGTTAGATTAGCAGGTAGTTGGATCTTAAGAAATTATTTGCTTTATTATTATATTTGGTACTTTACAAGGCAATGAAGAAGTGTGTTTACTGCAAACTCTACTTTAAGGACACTTTTTAGTTCTACCTTGTGATTATCTA
>NW_020664729.1:523463-547247 GCF_002925995.2 Terrapene triunguis | reverse complement strand
GGAGTGTGTTTTCCTAGAGTTTAAGATTCGAAGGGAGCACTATGAACATCTAACCTGCGTGGCACGGACCGGGGAACCTCCCCACTGACTCTTGCCGCAAGGAGGGTATTATTTTTCCCTACTAAGAGCCCAATGGCTTCTTTGAACAGTGTTGCTCTCCGCACACCACGGCATCATCAGTGGATAGCAAACTAGCCTGAGGTCACTGAAACAAGACTCTTTCCACATTGGACTTAGACTGTAGGGAAGCCTCAATCGTCTAAACCTGGTTCTCTGAAATTCTCACCCATGTCCCCTGACCACGGACCTGCAGGGCCAGAGCGGTGCATGAATGGAGCTTTAGGGCCTTCCTGAGAGCAGCGTCAGTCCTGCTGGAGTAGAGCCATGGAATAAGGCTGCTTTGGGCAGTGGCAAGTATCCTGTAATCCAGTCAGGCTAGCCAGGTTCGAAGGGGGGCCCTGGGGAAAGCCTAATGCCCAGATTATCCAATGGTTTCAAAAGCCTCCAGTTCTGTTGGCTCCTCATCTTCAGAACTGTTAAACACAACTGGTTCTCGAGGACTGCCTCGCACGGGTCAATGTGTAGCCCATTATGTGGCAATGAAGAAACAATCCTAGCTACACGGGGGCACCATTATTTCTGTAACACGCACTCAGGAAGTCTGACACTGTAACTGTTCCCCCTGCTGACGTGGGCAAGTCCATGCTTATCTTGCATTACATGCGAATGGCATTTAAGCAGAGATCCCCTTCATACAGAGGTGCTGTCAGTCCACTTCTTCACACCTTGAAGACTCACTGTCAGCACCAATCTGAACCTTGGGTGTATTGTCTGCAGAGACCAAAGTAGACTGTCCTCACCCCAGAAATGTCCCTTCATGGCTGGGCTGAGGTCCCTGGCAAAAGATTTGGGGGGGGGGGGGAAGATTGCACTACTTTTACAGTGCCTGTTCTGTGGCCGTACCCAGAGCCTCACTCACAAATGCTGTCAGTCTAGCACCTTTCACCAGCGCTGCAAAATCAGTCACCGAATGGGAGCCCAGTGTTGGACCAAACTCTCTTTCCTTCCTTCAGGATCGCAGCAGTTTTGGTCAAACATTTTGTTTTGACAAGTTGCTCCATCAAAGTGGGAGGGACACTGGTTTCACCCACACGGCCAGCATCGCACCTTTCACCTGTCAGCAGGGTGGCTACTGCCAGCAGCAGGGCTCGTAGTCAGTGTTAATTTCTGGTCAGTGACACTTCTCCCCACGTGCACTTGCCATTTATGTTGAACGCCGGGCACCTGATTCTCCATCTCCCTGCTCTTCGTACAGTCGTTTGCACCAGAACACCAAGAGCTGCTCTGATTTAGTTGCATTCCACACCCATTTTATTGTGGTGTAAATGACTGCCCAGGGAGCAGGGCAATGGAAGATCCAGCCCAGTGAGTGCCATTAATCCTCTCTTGAATTAAAGGGCAGCTGGTGCAGAACCCACGCAAGGAACTGCTGCTCTCTGTGGAATGTGTCCCAGGAGATCCAGACAATAGTGTGGCTGGATTTTAAAGAAAAGTCCACTCCTATTTGTAGTTGTGCTGACATGAGTATAATCAAGCTTCAGGGCAGCACAGGATCTCTGCATGGGTCAGGAAGGAACCGCTTTTCACTCCTTCCCCATCGCAATTAAAGGTGCGTTGTCGGGGAATGACAGTTTTACACGGGCCTGAGCTCTGGAACGTCACTGATCAGCCCTGGAGCAGTGCCAAGAAAGCCCTGCCAATGGAAGGGGGCCCAGCCACTGACTTAGTTCACGAGTCAACGGACTATCAAGCTAGACATGGATGCTGCTTACCACTTACTTCACTTAAAATGAGCTGGCCATTTGTTTGCCTTCGTGTCCCTGAGCAGGACCTCTAGTCTAATCCAGCCAGTCATGGGTTAATAAGCACAACTTAACAAATGCAGATGACCGCGTCTTGGGTGTTTAGGGCAGGGGGTCACAGCGATGGGTTCAAAGCTCTGTAAGGTCATCTGTAACATGTGCCTCTTTGCCTTCTCCACTGGCAGTGCCTCCTTCCAAGCCCGTTCCCAAGGTGCCCACCTCGGTGACAATCGGCAACAAAGCTGTGCTGACGTGCACGGAAACAGATGGCTCTCCACCCCCTACCTTCCAGTGGTACAGGGACAACATCCTGATGCCCTCCAACCCCAAGATCAGTGAGAAATTCAGGAACTCCTCCTACACGATCGACCCCAAGACAGGAGTGCTGGTACGCGCTGGGGAGGGGGCTGCCTGACTCGTGGGGAGTTCACACCTCTGTCCATGCCTCTCTCACGCCTTCTTTCCCACTCCAGACGATTGAGCCCGTAACCAGCTTCGACACGGGGGATTATTTTTGCGAGGCTCAGAACAACGTCGGGACCGCTCAGAAATCGGAAGCCATCCACTTGGAAGCTAGTAAGGAAATGGGGGCTTGCAGACCCTGTGTGTGGGTGGTTGTGTGCACACGTCCGCACTGGGCTCTTTGGAAGTCACTTGCAAGCTTACAATAGCCGGTGGTGTTACTGCCCCTTCCCCGGCCTCCTGCAGCTACTCCCTGTACTGGCTGAGGTAGATTAAAGGTTGGACAGTGCCCAAGCGTCTTGATGGGAAAACAGGCATGTGCTTTGCTGCAAGGGGCAGGGAGAGCCTGGAACCAGAAGCCCATTGGGCTGCCCTGCTAAAAGAGCAACCTTCGCAGAGAACGGAGTCTCCTGAGAGCCGACAAGTGGTTCTTGGCGTATCCTGCCTCCTACGTGACCTCCGGAGCTGGGCCTCAGTACAGACAGTCCCAGAGGAGGCTCCCGCCCTAGCCTAGTGCACTCTGGGATTGGGAGTGCCAGAGGTTGGGGATAGGTGTGTTTGCTGGGCCCAGCTCCGGTGACAAGCATTCCAACCATCCCCTCCTCTGAAAAGCTACCGTGCCGTTAGCCCCCATTCCCTAGAGCTGCCCAAGCCATCCTGTTTTCCACCCTTGGTCTGGTTTTAGCCCTTCGCAACATTAGACCCATACAGTGGAGCTCAGACTGCAGATCTTCGGGTGCCAGGTCCATGCCAGTGCTCCCTTCCCAAGCCACAGCCAGTTCCCCTCTGAATGCCTGTCGACTTTGTATCAGGGCAGGGCTGAGCTCACCGGAACCAAATAGCAAAGCAGCAGAACGGGGAGGAGTGAGGCCTGGCAGCCCTTGGCATGGCTCGCAGGCTCGTCCCAGGCTAGGCTGGCCGTGGAATGTTGCCGTTCTCAGCCGCTGCCCGATAGGTGGAAGCAGCTAGCGCCAAGCACTGATCCCAGCTGTGTGGCGAGGGGCTGGTGACTGCGAGGCAGGAAGAAATGGAGGTGGGTGGAGCAGGCTGGGAGCTGTCTTAGCGTGAAGGGAGCCGTGAATGGGACAGCAGCAGGGTTATAATTACAGAACCCGTGTCCGTGTGTCTCCCCTCCCTCCCCCCCTCCGGCTGGGTACCCTGGTGCAGGCTCCTCGCCCCTAGCTGCTTAAATCCATTAAAGGCAACTGAGACAGGGTGATTGGCCCTTGAAGGAAGGTGGGGTCCAGTCTCCCCCGGTGACTGCAACTAGTCAGGTTAAATCCTTTGCTGGTGTCACTCTCCCACGGGGGCAGTTGCAGATGTGAAAGCGTTTGGGATCCTGTGGCATGCAGGGGGATCTGTCCGCGTAACATCTCCGCATGCCGCGCTGATGTCATTCTCTCACCCAGCTGAAGTCAACGTGGGCGGTATTGTGGCAGCTGTGGTCGTGCTGCTAATCGTGCTGGCACTGGTTGCCTTCGGCATCTGGTTCGCCTACAGTCGTGGCTTTTTCAGCAGTAAGTATTAAGCTACCCACTTGGGCTGCGAACATACCTCTCCCCGCCCCCTTCCACTTGCGCTCAGCCACTCCCGTGACCCTAGGCAGTTCATCGGAGCCCCTGTCAATTCCCCTGCAGAAGCTAAGGCACACACCGCTGGGCAGGGTGCCAGGCAGCGTGCTGCAGGCTAATGAGCTCTGGCTGCTGCTGAAGAAGCTATTGGGAGGAGCCATTGCTCCCAATCAATATTTCGCTGGCAGCATCTACGCAGTGGGCTCAGTCTCCTGCTTGCCAGAAGCTTGCAGGCTACCTGCGATGCAGCAAACTTTGGCTGCCTTGCCCCTTTCAATGATGAGGTGCTGCCTGCGGAGTTCTTGACCCTATTGGGCAGCTCTCCATCAAGCCACCTTTGACTCAAGATGGAGCATTGCATGCTGGGAACTGCAGTTCCTGCCGGTTGCCTCTCTGGATTAAATGGGGGGCCCCCAGGCTGTGGTGCAGAGCTTGCTTGGCTGCGTCGTGGTTAGGCCTGTGCTCCCCCCTTCTGTGAATCTATCTCGCATCCCCGTGCGCGTGTGACCTGTCTGCGCTTGGCCCAGCCAATTGAGTGCACTCTGAAAGCAGTGTGGCCCCGCGGAAGCCTGTGTTGCTGCCTACTGTAGCAGTGCCAGGGAGCCATCCCTTGGCAGCCGAGCGACACGTCCCATCTCCAACGTTTAACCATCCTGTTTTTTCTTTTTCCCTTCCAGAGAGAACAGGGTAAGTGGAACCTTGTACTTGTTTTCTGTCCGTCCTCCAAGCCTCTTCCATCCCTCTTGTGCTCCTGGCCTGCGGAGATCCTTCTAGCGCTGTGGAGTGGGTAGAGTATTCCCCTGGGGGGCACCAGGACTAGCCAGACTCCGCCACCTCCTCCATGGCAGTTTAAATACAGCCTGGAATCTCTTCCTTGCAGCGGGTAGAGTGCAAGGTGCCAGCACGTACGTCAAGCTCCTCCCTCACCCCACTGTGCCCCAGTGTAGCTGCTGTGTGACACATTGCTTCCCTCCCGCCCCCCCCGCCAGGTGGGATCTCTGGGTCAGGAACAGTGGGGAGACTTTGACCTTTCCTCTTGGGCTAGGGCACATGTTTCTGCTGTCCCCATCATGGGTCACTCCTACCCTCTAAGGACCGCACTGTCCTAGCTCTATTCCAGCAGCATCTTCCAGCTGAAGACAAGGACTAAGCCTCCATCAATGCAGTTTTCCCCACCCGAAAGGGTCAGCAGGTGGCATCTGGGTGGAGCACTGTCTTCCCTTGTTCCCCAGATGGCAGTGTTGTCTTGTGTCCCCACCTCTCGCTGGCCTGGTGAGCAAAAGGCTGCAGAAGAGTAGAGCAGGACAGTATGCTGCCTCTAGGCCAGGCCAGGCATAGTCTCCTTCCCCTTACCCAAAAGAAGTCAACATCACAGGAGCGAATAGCACCTGCATGAGCTTGCAAATTCCCCCCTCCACAGCTCTGCTCGTGTACCTGATCCACAGCCCCCCACTTATTTGGCCCTGGACTCCTCTTCCAGCTCTGCCAATACCCCTCTGTCCTGACCCTCCTCAGCCCTCACTTCTGTGCCAGTTCTGCTCCTGGCCTGATTATACCAAGTTACAAGCTGGTTCTAACATGGGGACTGAAGAGATCCCAAAATCTACTTGGCACCCAAAGCAGGCTGGGTATCAGGACTAGGCCTCTTAGCTGCCCTCCTCCCAATCCCGTCCTTGCGGTGTGCTGGGTATTGGATGGGGAAATAGGGATGGAAGGAAGAGGCCAGTCTGTAAAGCATCTCTCCTACCAGAGCTGGGGGAGGCTGTGCCTTGCCTGGTGGGGGTTGGGAGAGAAGGGGCAAATCAGGCACCTCCCATCTATCTTTTGGTGTAAAGTTTGATGTAGCCTGGTGGTTAACCTCAGCTGTCTGCTAACTTGCTTCCCCAACATTGCTGGCTGTCTGGCCGACACTGGTGGGGTACAGTGGCACAGCTGGTGCTTGGGGTGTGGTCCGAGGAGCGATCAGCCCTTGTGAAGTGTCTTAGTTTAATTCTTTCTCATTTTAGCAGCACCAATAAGCAAGTTATCTACAGCCAGCCGTCCAACCGGAGTGACGTAAGTAGAACTGCCAGCCAGGCAGCTTTGCTCTGGCAGCCCGGAAAGTCTTTTGTCCCCAAAGAAATAACTTTGTTCCTGGCTTCTTGAGTGTCAGGGCTGCGATCAAATCACCTGCAGGTTGGGACTGGTGTTTTGGCAACCCCTGAGAGAGGCAGGGTGTAACCCAGCCACAGAGCCTGCTTACAGCAGTGATCTGCCCACGTCTTGTGGGTTTTATGGAGCGTCCAAGACGCACCTCACCCAAAGCCAGCCACGTCCATGGAGGGAAGGACAAACTGGTGGATACACACTTCACCTGACAAGCTCAGTTCATTTGCTGGACATAGCTGACGGTTCGAAGCTTGTCCATGTGTTGCCAGCCCAGTGTCAGTTCCTGGCTAATGACTTGCACCGAGACTTTCTGACCTTGAGAGGAAGGATGGCCCAGTGGTTCGAGCACTAACCAGGCACTTGGCGGACCTGGATTCAATTCCTCGCTCTCTCACACTCCGATGTACGACCGCGGGAACGTCTCTGAGGCTGTGTCTCCACTTAAACAGCTAGCTGCTGTTCTTCCATCGATCTAGCGCTGTCTACACCGGGGGTTAGGTCAGCTTAACTACATGGCTCCGGGTGCGGATTTTTCACACCTCCGAGCAACATAGCTGGGTCGACTTAACGTTTTGGTGTAGACTTGGCCTTAGTCTCTCCGGCCTAGACCCATCAAGGTATTGAGGCTCATAACTTCCACTGAAATGGAGCCTAAATACTTCTGTGGATCTGTGCCTCAGGTACCCAATTCCCTGTGTAATGGGGATAATAGCCCTGCCCTGCCCTGCCCCTGGGGGCTGTGAGGTGCTCAGATACTGGGATGACTTGCGCCAGATCAGTTACGTAGATAATTACTGTAACCACCGTATAAGTTAGGTAGGTAGATTCCCCAGCGTCCCAGACAGTAATCCTTCTGGGTGTGGTGGGAGTTGGTGTTCCACTCTTCAGAATTAGCCAGATTTGCTGGAGGATCCTGTGTATCAGAGCCCATCAATCACTGTCAGGCCTTTAAGACCTTCTGTTCGGTGTTCATTTGATTCTCACCAATGCCTTTCCTCTAAGGCTTGAGCTAAAAATGGGGCATCTCTAAACTAGAGAAATTTATCTTGTTTTGAGAGTTCAGAAGCGTAGAACCTGCCACTCAGCAAGGAGTTCCAAGTGCCTCCCCAGCACTGCCGGTGCGGCTGGCCCCTCGATACAGAGACTGTCCTGACACATTATCTCCAGCGGGGAAGATTTCTCTCTTGCCACGAGTCGCCCTGCTCAGTCTAACACTGCAGCGCCACCATCCCCACCCGGCGTTTACATTTTGAGGTGCTAGTCAGTCATGATGAGCGTTGGCAAGAGATGTGTAAACGCATCTCATTTTAGTGCCCCACCCAGTGAAAACCTGCTGTGCTGGCTATGTAACTTTCACTCCTTTCGCAACCTTGAGTCACCCTTAGATACCGAGCCAAATGTGCACGAAGGTCTCCAACGGGGCATCGTTCCCGGCTGTGTTAGGTGATTCTAGAGTCAGAGATTGAGGCCGGAAGAGACCATTCTGACCATCTGCATAACGCAGGCCACGGAATTCACCCGGTGAACCCTGCGTCCAGTCCATAACTTCTGGCTCAGCGAAAGCATCGTGCCGGGGCCTCCTTGATGCCGCTAGCTGAGGAGGAATGGTGAAGGGCTGCTGTTCGTTTTCTTCCCCCTAGTTAGAGAACCGGTCAGTCTGGCAGCTGTGGTGCAGCTTACCAATGTTGCATGGAATGACAGAGCTACAACCCCCGATTTTTAAAACGAAAACCATTCCCACAGACGCAATGTGGGGAAAGGGAGCTCCAGCGCATTGCTTGGCCATGCAAGCCATTAAATCAAGGACCTTTCAGTAATGCTATGCTACGATCCCGACTAACCTTATTCATGTGGTAAATAGGCAAAGGCCCTCAAAGTGAAACTCCAGTGCAAGAATGTAAATTGAATGACTAATCAGTGCAGTGAGAAATAAAAGACTAATTTTTAGTGTCTGGAATGTAATTAAACAATCAGCCAGAGGCCATTCTGAGAGTCAGATGGAGACTGGGACGCGGGAAGTGGTGTCTGCACGCGGAGTCTTTTCTGTCCTCAGACGGAGGGTAACACTTTCAAAAGCACCAAAGTTCTATTTTCAAAAGTGACGTAGGTACTTAAGAGCCTACAGGCCAGATTTCTAAAGGATGTAGGTGCCTAAAGATGCAGATGTGTGCCTGGGTGCTTTTGGAAATCTCCCTCGGTTGCCTATCCGCATGTTCAGGCACCTAAACGCCATTAAAAACCTGGCCCCATGCACCTCCACCACTCTTGAAAATGGGACTTCAGTGCCGCTTAGCCAGGACTTTTTGCACAAAAATGTCAGGAAAATTCTGTCTTTGCTGAGAGTCCAGCACCATTTGCTGGTCTGGGGTAGGGAAAACAGGAGTTATTGCTAGTGGTAAAAGCCAGAGTCAGGATCTGGGAGTTCAAGGGTTCTGTTCCCAACTTGGTCCCTTACACCTACTGTGCCTCCACTTATGAATTTGTTAAATGGGTATAATATGTCGTGGTGGTGATTCAGTTGTTTAACAGCTTGGGATCCTTGGCTCAGGTATTACATACGTGCAACTGGTGCGTTCTGCTCTGTAAAGTGGTGAAGCCACTCGGGCCGCTTCCCCAGAACACAGGTAGATCTCCCATAGGCTCCACACAAGGCACAGAGGGACGTGTACTTGACAAGACCCAAACCCTGCGTGCTAGGGACACGCTGGGGGAGGAGTTACGAAGTTGATTCTCACACAGGGCTGGAATAACCGAGGGTGTTGCCAGGCCAAGTTTCTCCTAAGTGAACAGCCAGCTCTTCCCTGACACATGGTGGCTTTGCGATGAGAGAGGTTGAGCCCATAAACATAACGTCACCTGCAACCTAGTCTGTGCTTCTACCCAGAAAACCCAGTGCTCTCCTGCTGAGTCACTTGGCGTTAGATTTGCCCCCAAGAGCTCAGTCTAGGTAGACAGGCTAGACAAACAGGATGGGAGGGGAAACAAGCAGAGGTGACTTGCTCAAGGTGGGAGGCAGAGCAAGGACTGGGACCCAGGTCTCCCGATTCCCAGCCCTCATGGCTGGAACTCGCCGTTTCTCCTTGGCCGCGCAGCACCATGAGCTTTTCTCTCCGAGGGGCTCGGGGACGGGGGCAAAGGGAGCAGGTTTGTTTTGAAGGATTTGCTGTAATTCGTGTCCATGGGAATTCATTGTGTCTTTCTTTCACTCCCCCAGGGAGAATTCAAACAGACCTCGTCCTTCCTGGTGTGACATTGGCCCTGGATTGGCTCCCCCTCTCCTGCCGACGTCCTGCCCCTTGCCCCATGAACTGCTGTAAATGTTCCGTGTGAATTACTGTAACTCACTGCGATTTTAACTATTTTTTTTTTTTAAGTTTCACCTAATGCCTTTTTAGTCCTGTTCTAGACTCTCCTTGTCCCCTAGAGTCGTGGGGCTGGAGTCTTGCCCGCTGCGCTACAGGTGACTTTGCATAAACCAATCTTATTTTCCTAAGAGCGACAGGCGACAAACCCAGCTGCTGAACACACCCAGCGGAGGGGCCCCCCTGCCACTTGCTGGCGTTGCAGATTGCTCACCCTGCTTTGGGGATGTCCGCTAGCACCGGGCTTCCCCAAGGAGGGTGAAATTCAGCCCGTGCGACAGGCCAGCGTGAGGCCTTGCAGCACTGTAGTGCCACGTAAGCCTATCGGAGGGTTTGATGCTGCCAGAAGTGGCAGGCTGGGGAGCCCTGGTTATGCTAGAGCACTGAATGTAGGGAACACAAGTATATTTTTGTGACTGTAGAAGATTGTTGCGTGGTGTCCCCATCCCTGCCCCCACCGTCACTGCTGTACGAGTGTGTCAGGATGTCATCTTTGTGGTGTCGGAACAGGTTGAATACTACATCTCCCTGGAGCAGGAGGTGATCGGTGAGAAGGGATTAGGGGCAGAGCAATGAGATCTAAGGGGACTTGCTCACCTCTCCCTTGGTCTGTGATTTGGTTGTGAGGCAGCAGAGAGAAAATCCAGTCCAGGAGAAATCAAGAACTTCTTCCCACTGATTTACGGCCCTGCTTGAGCTCTGTTTCAGCCCAGTTTGACAGGGCCAGGAGAGCCTTCCAGAACAGCTTGGTTCTGTCTGGCGTTTTTGGGCCAAACCTTGATTGAAACCAGGTTGGCTGGCACGGCGTGGAGATGGAGTTCACACCCTGCCGTGGGCCATATCCGAAAGGTGCAGGGGGCCGCGGTGAGGCCTAGCGATGCTCTGCAGGCTCTTGCTGTTCAGAGTTGTGGGGTGGATTTGGCTTTCTCGAGGGAGAAGTTCTGGGCCCTTCCTCAAGGCAGGCGCTCGTAAAGGCTTGGCGTTGAGTCGCCTTGTGCTGCTTCACCCTGCACTCCCCACAGCGACGCCGGTGCACCCAACTCTGGCTGGTGTGGCCAAGTGGCTGCTCGTGCTTGGGAATGAAGAGGCAATCAGGTTTCACATTGTTAGTTCTTGGGTAGCACTTTGCATGGAAGATGCTCTACCGGGCAAACAGCTGTTCGACTGGGTGAGATGGCTAAAGGTGTGTAGGTGCCTTGTTATTCCCACTTACATTTAAAACCCTGTGGTGTGAAGGGGCCTTAGTGCAAATAAGACTCAGACCTGTAGGACTGAATGGGAAGAAGGTGAGTGGTTAGATCCCTTAGCACTCAGCCTTTAAATGCCTGTTGTAGGTGCCTCCTGAGCACTGAGCTAGGCAGACACCTACAGATGCTACGTCAGGGTAACAGATGTCCTGACAATATCGGGATTGTCCCGGTATTAGGGGCTTTGTCTTGTATACGCAACTACATCCCCCGCCATCCGTCAATCTCCCCCTTCCCTCCCACCGGGAAAAAAGTGTCCCAATTTTTCCAGTATCTGGTCACCCCAACCTCAGTCTGAATGGCAGGAGTTTCGAAACCGCCATTGAGAAATATGTGATGGGAACGAGCCTGTTGCAGCCACAGAGCTGCCGTCTGGAGGGGGCAGGAAAGGGGCCGCTGCCAGGCTGCGGTAGATGGTGACTTGTCCGTGGAATCTGTATTGTTCTCTCCCAGGGCTCCAAAGCAGACTTGATCGGTTACCAGGAATAATGGAGGCTGGAATCAAATCCTTCACTTTGTTGGGTCACAGTGCGTAACCACCATGGCAAGAGCTCTCCAGGAGGCCAGACTCCTCTCCAACAGCTGGACAGATTTAACTGTGCGGTTGCTTTTTATTACAGTTCAGCAAGAGAAACCTTACCAGACCTTAACTTGAAAGCCTGAGACATGTAATAGTCACTTTTTAAATCGCTTTAAAATACTTTTGTAATTTTATCTATTTGTAACTGGAAATAAACCCTTTGGTTTGAGTTCAGTCTCCCCCAACATTTGGAAGGAGGAAGGTGGGGCTGGCTTGCTAGGATGTGGAGTGGACTGCAGCTCTCCTGCCCCCTGCTGGTCAGTGGTGGAACTGGAGGGACTGCACAGTAGTTCTATGCATCTAATACAGTGGTGATACTCAGACCTCAGTGGTTCAGGAGCCAAATTAGCAATCAACAATAGTACTCTTCATATTTAAACAGTATGACAGGGGAAATATTTAGTTTTCATATATTATTCTCCCAGCAAAATGACTGACCAAGTATTATTATTTTTATCAACTACAAATGGTGGTTAACATAGTAAAAGCATCCCGATTGGTTGTTAATTCATCACACGGCGTTTTATTTCATGTGCTGCAAAGAGCCGCAGGAAACACATTAAAGAGCCACTCATGAACCTCAGTCTGAGTATCACTGATCTAACAGCTGTGTTGGCATCCGAACTGGGAGCAAATTTTGAGGGGCGGGGGGGCACCGTTACTCTTGACGGATTCAGGTTGAATTCAACAAATAGTTTTGGCTGGAAAAGGTTTTTTGGGGGTTTTTTTGTTTTTTTTTTTTCTATATCAATGTTTGTTTTTTATTTAGAAAGAGTGTATGGCTGAATTAGAAAACAAATGTAAAAAACACCAGAACATGGCTGAGTTGAAAAGGAAAACTCAAATTTCACTTGAGCCAACCAAAATGTTTGTTAATCCAGAGCAAGAATTTTTCACTTGGACAACTTTTTTTTTAAAGAATTGGATTTGGTTTGACTCCAACCTGATTCTTCTCCAGAATATTTGGTTCAGCCCCCAAATAAAAACATCTATTATTTGCTGAACTGTGGTTAGCAGCACTCTCCCCACCCCTCTGTTCACACAGGTGCCAATGGAAGCCTGGCTGGGGAGAATTTGAGGTCTCTGGCTGGGACTGTTCTGGCAGACTCCAGGCCATGTCTACACTAGCACTTATGTGAAAAAACACCCCCCTCCCCCCCGAGTGCCAGAAGTTTGGCTGGCATAAGCACTCGTGTGCCCAGCGCTCTGTCGCGCTCTCCTGCTGACAGAGCTACCGCCGCTCGTTGGGCTGGTTTTATGATGTCCACAGGAGAGCTCTCTCCTGTCAGCATAATGGGCTACATGAGTGATCTTACAGAAGCACAGCTGTATTGGTACAGCTGTGCCGCTGTGAGCTTGTAAGTGTAGACATGGCCTTAGTAGCCGGTGAGCTCCAGCATGTTCCCTCAAATTTTTTACATCCATGTACGGAATGAATGTATGTGCACCAATATGGAGGGGATGTGTGGCGGGAGTGGGGCCGAGGGGTTTGGAGTGTGGGGGGGGGCTCAGGGCCAGGGCCGTGGAGGGGGGGGGCAAGTGAGGCAATTTGCCCCTGGCCCCGCAAGCCCTGGCCGAGAATCCCTTTCCTCACCCGGCGGCGGTCCGGGTCTTCAGTGGCATTTCGGCGGTGGGGGGCCCTTCAGTGCTGCCGAAGACACGGAGCGACTGAAGGGCCCCCCGCCGCCGAAATGCCGCCACCACCGCAGACTCGGAGCGCCGCCTGGTGAGTACAAGTTCCCCCGCTTTGCCCCAGGCCCCCTGAATCCTCTGGGTGGCCCTGCTCAGGGCTGAGGCAGAGGATTAGAGTGGGGGGGGGGTAAGGGCTATGGGTGGGGTGAGGGCTTTGGAGCACAGGAAGGGATGTGGGCTCTGTCTGGGGGTGAGGGCTTTGGGGTGGGGCCGGGGATGAGGAGTTTGGGGTGTGGGAGGAGGCTTGGGGCTAGAGCAGAGGGTTGGGGTGTGGGGGGATGAGGGGTTTGGGGTGCACAATGGGGCCCTGTTCTCTGCTGGCCCTTAGGCACTACCCTCACACACAGCTCTGTGCTGGAGACCTTGGCTTGACTTGGGGCTGTGTTGCCTTCCCACTGCCGTAGGCGCTTGAATCAGAGCAAGTCGGCTCCACTTCGATCCAGATGAGGCTGCAGTGAAGCTGGGGGGTTGGGGGATCCCTGTGCAGGAGCTGAGAGGGTAAGGCCCACATCCCTGTTGTGCCGTTCTGGTCAGGCCACTCAGAACCGCAAGCCATGGTATTACCCTTCTGCCTTAGCAAGAGTGAGCTTTGCTGGAGATTAGACTGTGTGTCAGCTCCCTGCTCCGCCAGGCTGGCCGGCTCACCAGCAAACGCCTCGACACTCTGCCAGCCTTTTCCTTGCCTTGCAGGTGACATTCAGTGACTTGCAGTTCCCCAGAGACGTCTCTGCATCCGGTCCCTCTCCCGGGATGCTCCCAGAAACTAAGTTCACTGCCTCCAAAGAGACGGGGCATGAGCCTGGTAGGCCAGCTGAGGGCTCACTTTATGCTTCAATAGAGCAGCTCAGAAATGGTTATAGGAAAACTCAGAAGTTTAACAAAGAACGGAGATTTGAGGGAAAGAGACAGCTGGTTACAAACCAAGCTCGATGTCTACTGCTTAAAACTTAATTTTAGCAAGTTTTCATCTCTGCCTAAGCAGTTTTCTCACTTAGCTTCTGCCTTTCAGGCTAAGAGGAAAAGGATCTGCCGTTCACAGGCTCGGAAGTGCCATCCCTCTGTCCTCTAAGTGATTTAGGCATTGCCTCCCAACCACAGTGTAAGAACATATTGCCAGCACTCATATGTCATTCTTTATATCCACACTGTGCATGCATCACATCCTGATTTTCAGGACCAGCCTGTCACCTGTTTATGGATGATACTTTCCATGACACTTTTTAGATACATATTAGGACAACAGTGTATTGGGGATAGTGACTGTCAGGCCTAGGGTGAACTACTGGAGAGTGGGCCCTTTGCCAGTGGGCACTGAGGGTCAGACTGGTGGAGAGCATCAGGCCCCTAGAGGGGATTGCAGTCAGGATCTTCTCTTGTGGACTCTTATTTTCCCTTTGGAAAGTCTCTAATAAAGTGCCTCATTCCTGGTCAGCTCTGAGGAACAGTCCCAGACATGCAGAGCCAGTGGGGATGGGCACCCCAGCCCAGAGCAACTGCTTAGCCCCATCCTGCATGGAACATTTTTCCACAGCCGTCACTGAGCCCCTGGATGCAAATGAGCAATGAACGCAGTGGATCACCACATGGCCGCTGACATCACATAAGAATGCTCAGCCAACCAATCAGCGTGTGGCTACAAGATGTGATCACGTTTCCATGGCAGTCCTGGATGGTGCAGAAGACACACCTGGGGAAAGATGCTGGGAGACCCTGGGGCAGAGTCGGGGACAGAGGCCAGCCCGGCGTGAATGGGAGTAACCTGCTCTGAGGTGCGCGCAGAAGCTGGTTCCCTGGTGTATTAAACAACCCCAGCCAGAACCATCTCTGCACCAGAGCTTCCTGGGGAGGGCAGGTGGGTGAGGGAACTGAGGGGCTGGGAGTGAGGACACTTGGGTTCTATATACAGCTCTGGGAGGGGACTGAGGGTCTAGTGGTTAGATCACAGGGCTCTGGGGTGCTGGGGCTGAACTCTTGCCTTCAGCACTGTAACTGTCAGAGTAAGAAATCGTCCCTCAGTCCGACTCTCGGCTTTCATATTTCAGCCCCCCTGGGAGTCACCAACTTTTTCCTTGATGACCCTGCCCGGTTCTGTGGAGCTGGTCTTGGTGAAAGGTTCCTAGTTGCTCATTACCTTACACGTAGGAGGCCCTGCCAAATTCACGGTCATAGGATTTTAAAAATCAAATTTCACAGTTTCAGATATTTACACCTGAAATTTCATGGTGTTGTAACCATGGGGGTCCTGACCCCAAAAGGAGGTTGTGGGGGGGGGTTGCAAGGCTATTGTAGGAGTGGGTTGCACCCTTCTGCTGCTGATGGCAGTGCTGCCTTCAGAGCTGGGCAGCCGGAGAGCCGTGGCTGCTGGCCGGGCACCCATCTCTGAAGGCAGTGCTGCTGCCAGCAGCAGCACAGAAGGATGGCTTGGTACAGTATTGTCCCCTTACTTCTGTGCTGCTGCTTGTGGGGCAATGTCTTCAGAGTTGGGTGCCTTGTCAGCAGTCACTGCTCTCCAGCCACCCAGCTCTGAAGGCAGTGTAGATGTAAAGGTGGCAATACTGCGACCCCTCTACAATAGCCTTGCAACCCCCCTCCCCACCATGCCCTTTTGGGTCGGAACCTCCAGTTGGAGAAACACTGGTCTCCCCTGTATAGGGTACAAGGACACAAAAGACCAGATTTCAGAAGGAGGGAGAGCAGATGTCATGGTCAATGACACATTTTTCATGGCAATGAATTTGATAGGGCCCTACTCCTACTATCTCCCACCCTTCAGCTCCACTTCTGCTCTTGGTTCAAGCCCATGTTCTCCCTCCCAGCCAGCCCACACTGGTGTCTGATGCTTTGGGAAGCCAGAGGGGCGGGAGCTGCCATAGGCCAGGCCAGAGAAGATGAAGGCTGGGATGGGGCTGGGTCTCCGGGAAGAGCTGCCCAGAGACAAACACCTAGATGAGGGTTTCAGTGGTTCAGCATTCCCAGGAACTCACACAAGAACTGGCCTTTCCCTCTGTAAGACAGGGGCTGCAGCAGCTTGCCGGAGCCAACATGGCCTCACAGAGCAGTGAGGGCATCATCAAGCTATCGAGGGAGGAGCTGGAGGCCCTGAAAGCTGCCTTTGAGGAGGGGAACCTCGCTGGAGTGGCCTCCAGGCTGCAGGAGATGCTGGAGTCGCTGGAGAGCATCCAGCTGGATGTCGGCATCACGGGTGAGACTGGCTCTGGGAAGTCGTCCTTCGTCAATGCTCTCCGGGGCCTGGGTGATGAGGATGCAGGTGCCGCCCGCACCGGTGTGGTGGAGACCACCAGGGAGCCGACTCCATACCAGCATCCCCGGTACCCCAACGTGACCATCTGGGACCTGCCGGGGATCGGCACACCCGATTTCCACCCCGACACCTACCTGGAGCAGGTCGGCTTCTCGCGCTATGACATCTTCTTCATCATCGCCTCGCAGCGCTTTACCGCCAACCATGCCGCTCTGGCCCGCCACATCCAGGCCATGGACAAGAGTTTCTACTTTGTCCGCTCCAAGGTGGACGTGGACCTGGATTCCTCCCTCAGGCGCCGGCCATCCAGCTACAGTGAGGTGGGGGTGCTGCAAGAGATCCGGCAGAACTGCCTGGAGGGTCTGCGGGCCCAAGGCATCCGCTCGCCCCAGGTCTTCCTCCTCTCGGCCTTTGATCTCAGCAAGTACGACTTCCACCTCCTGGGGGAGACGCTGGAGAGGGAGCTGAGCCACCACAAGCGGCACGCCTTCCTGATGGCCCTGCCCAACATCTCCCTGCACATCCTGGAGAAGAAGAAGGCAGCAATGTTGGAGCACATGTGGTTGGTCTCCATCGTGGCCTGCGGCGTCCACGCCGCGCCCATCCCAGGGCTCCTGATCTCCTGCGATGTGGACGTCCTGGCCAGGACCCTGCAAGGTTACTGCAAGGGCTTCGGCCTGGACGACGACTCTCTGGAGAAGCTGGCGGCACAAATGGGGCAGCCGGTGGAGCAGATGAAGGCCGTGATCGAGTCACCGTTGGCCAAGGAGATCTCCAACATCCTGGTGGTGCAGCTGTTGATACAGGCAGGCAGCGAGGCACCTAAGCTAGCCAATGAGGTGCTGAGCTCTGTCCCGCTCCTGGGCTCGCTTGCATCCGGAGCACTGTCTTTTGCCACCACTTACAAGATGCTGAGGAGCTTTGTGAATGCAGTGGCTGCTGATGCCCAGAAGGTGCTTATTAAAGCCTTCAACTTGGATGCTAAGAAGTGAGCCAGAAAGGAGGAGAGAGAAAGATTGAAACACCTTCTGTGAGGCAAGGGACCAAAATCCAGTGCCAGGTGCAGTCAGGACTCCAGCATCCCCTGGAAATCCCTCGAGCTTCCTACCTGATGTCAGAATTTCATTCCGGAGCCGGATATAAAATCCATGATTGAATTTCTAAAGTTTCTGCTGCATTTGTTACTTTGCTATTTAAATGTCAAATATCAGAGCTGGTTCTGTTGTCACTGACGCTGGTGCAAATCAAGGGTGAGTGTGTTGTATACCAGGAGTAACTCTGTTGTAAATACTTCACTGTAAACCAAAAGTAAGTCCATCTTAAATATGTCATCATAAACTGTGGGTAATTCCATTATAAATAGATACTTCATTGTAAACTGGTCATAACTCTGTTGTAAATACACCACTGTAAACCAGGAGTAACACAGATGTCAATACTCTGTTGTAAACCAAGGGTAAATCTACTTTATACCAGGAGTAATGTTGGTGTGAACCAGGAGTAACTCTTGTAGATATATTGTTATAACCTGGGGTAACCCCATTATAACTAAATGGGGGAAATTGGGGGAAAGCTCCACTTAAGTCACTGGGCTGTGTGGCCTAGTGGACTGAAGACTAGAGTTTTATTCCCAGCTCTGCTGCTGCATGACCATGGGCAAATCACTTCCCCTCCAGGTACCTCAGTTTCCCCACCTGTAGAATGGGAATAATGATGCTGACCTCCTTTGTAAAGAATTTGAGATCTACTGATTTAAGAGCTAATGATTAGTAGTGTAGAAAATAAGAAGTGAGGATCTGGCCAGGCATTGTAAACCAGGAGTAACCTCTCTGAAATTGCAGTAAAGCCAGAGTACAGTATGTCAGAATCAAGCCAGGCATTTCTAATTGGGGGTGGGTGGGAGGTGAAAATGAAGTAAAGTTCTGTGACCCCACAATTAATTTAGCAAAACTTAAATATGTCCTTAGCTTTCATATCGCTGTAATGAACAATATGGAAGCCGAGTCCAGGCTACAGTGTAGAGGCAGGAGTGTGGTTTGAGGTTAGGGTAGGTAGACTGACAATCAGGACTGTAGGGTGCTAATCTCAGCCCTAAGAGGCAGTGGGGGTAGTGGTTAGTGCAGGAAAGTGGGATTCAGGACCCCTGGGTTCGCTTCCTTCCCCACTTTACCACTTCCTCACGTAGGAGAGTCACTCCAACTCTTTGTGCTCTGTTTAACCCTTTAGGAGAAATGGGGATGATTTTCATATTTACCCAGCTCTCTAATGTGTTTTAAGATCAGCGGAGGAATGACCTTCAGTCTTGTTAATATGTAGCATGCGATGAAAGTTCCCTTGGTTAGTTCCTGACTAGGGCTTCGGGCTAGCCACCCTCGGAGGATCTGTAAGAGTTTAACCCCAGACATTCACTTGGGATCAGAGTTGGTCGAGAAATGGACTTTCCCTCCTGTGGGAAATTCTGAGATTTTGAAACTTGAAGCAGAATGAAAAGCCAAAATCTTGGGGATTTTTTCTTGAACAGGAACATTCCAAAATGTTTTGTTTCAGCCTTGTAGAAACATTTTGTTTGTATGAGGTTGACAAATTTTATTATCATATCAACTTTTGTTAGAAGTTAGAATCATAGAATATTAGGGTTGGAAGTGACCTCAGGAGGTCATCTAGTTCAATCCCCTGCTCAAAGCAGGACCAATCCCCAACTAAATCATCCCAGCCAGGGCTTTGTTAAGCCTGACCTTAAAAACCTCTAAGGATGGAGATTCCACCACCTCCCTGGGTAACCCATTCCAGTGCTTCACCACTCTCCTAGTGAAATAGTTTTTCCTAATATCCAACCTAAACCTCCCCCACTGCAACTTGAGACCATTACTCCTTGTTCTGTCATCTGCCACCACTGAGAACAGCCGAGCTCTATCCTCTTTGGAACCCCCCTTCAGGTAGTTGAAGGCTGCTATCAAATCCCGCCTCCCTCTTCTCTTCTGCAGACTAAATAACCCCAGTTCCCTCAGCCTCTCCTCGTAAGCCATGTGCCCCAGCCCCCTAATCATTTTCGATGCCCTCCACTGGACTCTCTCCAATTTGTCCACATCCCTTCTGTAGTGGGGGAACCAAAACTGGACGCAATACTCCAGGTGTGGCCTCACCGGTGCCAAATAGAGGGGAATAATCACTTCCCTCGATCTGCTGGCAATGCTCCTACTAATACAGCCCAATATGCCATTAGCCTTCTTGGCAACAAGGGCACACTGACTATAATAATAACTATAAAAGTCAACTTTTTATTACTAAATTAGAAGCTATAGTATAGTCTAACAAAATTTAAAATGAAACGTTTGGCCCTGATCACAATGAAACGTTTTGATAACTTCCTGTAGAAAATGGGGATGAAATCACTATGGCCCTGTGAAACGTTTTGATTTAGTCAAATCAGCATTTTCCAAAAAAACATCCTTCACTATGGCTCATAGAATCATAGAACTGGAAGGGACCTCGAGAGGTCATCTAGTCCAGCCCCTGCACTCATGGCAGGACTAAGTATTATCTAGACCATCCCTGACAGGTGTTTATCTAACCTGCTCTTAAAAATCTCCAATGCTGGAGATTCCACACTCTCCCTAAGCAATTCGTTCCAGTGCTTAGCCACCCTGACAGGAAATTTTTCCTAATGTCCAACCTAAACCTCCCTTGCTGCATTTTAAGCCCGTTACTTCTTGTCCTAACCTCAGAGATTAAGAAAAACAATTCCCGCCCCTCCTCCTTGTAACAACCTTTTATGTACTTGAAAACTGTTATGTCCCCCCAGTCTTCTCTTCTCCAGACTAAACAAACCCAATTTTTTTTCAATCTTCCCTCATAAGTCATCTGCTTGCCATGGAAGGTGCTACAGGGCAGGGACTAGTTTTTGTTCTGTGTTTGTACAGCCCCTTGCACAGTGGGATCCTGCTCCATGACTGAAGCTCCTAGGCACTAGCATAATACAAATCATTAATAATGGTGATGGGACGCAGTGCAAACACCTTACATTGTGTAAGCCTACCAGAGGCTGGGCCAGGTCAATCAGGGCTGTCCTGTCTACACACATTCCCAAAGCATGTACTCAACAAAACTGCTAGCCATGAATTTTCTCCTGTGAAAACTCTTTGCAGACTCAGTTTGTCAACTCCCCTTCATTTGCTTTCTCAACAATTACAGAGAAGGTTATTGTCACACTTCAGGGCAACTGCACCTAGATTCCCCCTCCATGGTCCCTCAAGGGCACCTGCTCTAGTCTCCCGGCTCCTCAGCCACCACCTCTCTTGGGCCGAGACCCGCATCTCTCTCCCTCCTGACCGGGGTATTTCCAGGCTGCTCTGTTCCCTGCCTACACTGTGATATCCCCAGCATGCCAGACTATCTAACCAGGCCAGCATCTGTGCTTTGTTTTCTGTCCGAGGGCTATGAACAGCTGTAATTGCCAGCAGTCACACGTTACCAGCTAGCTCCTTACAAGCAAGTACATTTATTGGTAAGGTGAAAGCATTATAGAGAGAGACATATCAAACGAACACGAGTTCCTATATGCATGTGTCAGCTGTTCTGTGTACAACCCTTTTCTGTGGCCCAACTTTCTTCTATTCAACTTGAATGGACTCAGCCCATCACTTTAACATGAAATGAACCAATCAGCCCTTAAGCTCCAGGGCCTGCAGCCTTCCTGTATCCCCCTATCAGTTCCCTGGAGTCAGCTTGACCTGGGGCTGTTTCCTCTTCATCATTGCAGACCTTTCGGCCTCTCTGTTCTTTCATAGCTGGGCTTGTTTTCCTTATGGGGCCCAGCTGTGGGTTTCTTGTCTCCATGAGTGGCAGTTCTGGCAGCGGTACTGGGGTGAGGTTCAGCCTAACAGATTCTTTTGTTGCTGCCTAGGCCAGTGTCTTGTTCCTGTGAGGCTGGGCTGGGTTTGTCTCATACATGCCCTGATGAGGTATGAACTGCCCCTCTGCTCTTGGAGAGTTTTTGCCTGGGCTTATTTTAAGCCATGAGGATACATTTTCAGCCTCACAACTACATACATGAAATTATAACCTATAACATTACTGTAACAACAATGCTCAGTGCATCATGAGCCTTCTGAAGACACCCGACATGACAAACTTTGCATTGGATACCACACAATCATTTTACAAGGATGAACATAGGGGTGCTGGGTGTTCCCCCAAGGTACAGACATCACAAGAGGGGAATCTTATAATTTCATATACAATGTTGCCACACATATTTTACCAGGACGATGCTGACTAGCAAATCATGAGTTTTCAAATTGTTCAAGACATGCCATGTACAAAATGGTTACAATAGCGTGTAGGGTGTGATCACAAGGGCATATTCTGTCACAGTGGGGCACTGACGCACCCCACACATTGAGAAACGCGGGACTAAGGGTGTTGGTGAGTAGCTGGAGGACTAGAGCAGAAAGCGTATTGTGCTGCAAAGCGGAGGCTGTGCGATCCAATGGGGAGTAGGAACCAGGAGAGCTGGGTTATTCCCAGCTCATCTGGAGACCTCAGGAAAGTTTCTTCCCTTCTCAGTGCGTCAGTTTTTCTCTGTAAATTGAGATAACAATGTTGATCCCTTTTGGAAAGCGCACGGAGATCTGTGGATAAAAAATGCTGTGCAAGAGCGAACCGTACTTGAAAGACAGAAAGAAATTAAACGAATTGTTCTGATCCCTTGATTGTTTTTAGTGGTCGGAGTCACTTCTAAATTTCAAGGGCAAGAGGTGCTGTTTCAATGAAACCTAAATAACAAAGTTCCTGCTTTAATCTGCTTCTTAGCAGTGAAAGATCTACAGAGCTCCGACATCCTTTGTGGCTTCATTGGGACAATTCATCTCCACCGCCCGAACCAACATTCAGCGGCAGCATGCCAGGAATCAGTGATCAGTTGGTAAGGCCAGGCCTGCCATGTGCTCGTGTGTAAACATGGAGTTCTCTGGCTGGACTGGCAGACATAGCATTGGGGCATGAAGATGAAACATGAACTAGATTTGACCTGGTCTAGGTGTTCACTTGACACCTTCTCCCCAGCCCCCATGTGTACGGATAATGCTGGTGTTTGTTGGTTGTGTTTGCTTTTAAAAGGTCACTTTCGCTATTGGTGCCTTTAAGGCAGAGGGGGTTGGTGCATCAGAGGAATAGCTCTGTCTCTCTGTGTGAAAGAAGTTTCTAATGCTCAAATCTGCAGTTGGAAACCTCAGACATTGGAACTATGGCCCAAGTGGGTCCTGACCCTCTCTTCGGTGTGTTACATTGTGACTTAACATGGAAGTTGTAATATGTTAACTTGGCAAAGAGACACTTTAAAAAGTCCAAGACATTGTTGGTTTCTCTACATCTGTAAAATGAGGATAATGCTACTGAGCTGCTCTGTAAAGTGCTTTGAGATCTACTCATGAACAGCACTAGACATTATTATTACACAGCATCAGCCTGGGTCCATCTGACTCCCCAGCACCACAGCACACATGAGCCTCAGTGCACTTATCCTGGCCACCCTACAGGGGTGATGCGAGGGTCAGTTAGCAGAGAGAGTGCAGGGGGAGGGCTTGCTTTGTGCACATGATGCTACTTGATTTCCTCCTAGTCCCTGGCGCTCTCCTCCCAGCCTGGTTCCCGTGAGCTTCCTACCGCCCAAGCCCATCACTGAGCCCTCAGTGCGCTCTGGAGATGAAAACTGCTCTAAGGATGTCACTGCGAGGCCATCCCCACTCCGGCAAACCCCCATTGAACTCAAGGGCTGCAGGGTCTCGAGCTTTCCTCTGGGATGTTAGTGCCATGGGCAGTTATGTAGAGAGTCAGCACAGCCCTGGGAGCAGGAAGATTTGGGGAGGAGCCTCCCACGCTGGAGCCTGGCTATTAACCAGCTGATCTACTGTTTTCCCTGCTGCAAAGTCAACAATGAAACAACTCGCTCTCCTGCTGCTCCTCATCCAAGTGACCGGGGCCGCCCTTGCAGTAAGTGGCTTTTTATCCTCCTCTTCCTGGAAATAATTCTCCCAAACCCTAAGGAAGCCTCCTGCCAACCAGAACTCACCCTGAATTAGCTGCAACGATTTTCTTCTTTCCATGTTCCAGGGCCAAGGTTTTCAAAGATGGGTGCCTAGGGGTATTATTAATTATTGTGATAGCACCTAGGTGCCCTAGTCCTGGACCAGGATCCCATGGTGCTAGGCACTGTCCATTATCTATTAGGTGTATTACGGTAGTGCCTAGGTGCCCCAGTTCTGGACCAGGACCCCATGGGGATAGGCACTGTCCATTATCTATTAGGTGTATTACGGTAGTGCCTAGGTGCCCCAGTTCTGGACCAGGACCCCATGGGGATTGGCACTGTCCATTATCTATTAGGTGTATTATGGTAGTGTCTAGGAGACCCAGGACTGGACCAGGGACCCGATAATTCTAGGCGCTGTACAAACCCAGAAGGGGAAGTTTGCCTCCAAGCCCAAGAGTTTCAAAAGTGACGAGCGATTTTGGATGCCAATCTTGAGACACCTTAAGGGGGCCTCAGATGTCTTGAGTTGGGCACCCAAAATCAGTCTGAAAATCTTGACCCCAAAAGA
>NW_020664729.1:485494-513463 GCF_002925995.2 Terrapene triunguis | reverse complement strand
GCTTTGAGCAGGGGGTTGGACTAGATGACCTCCTGAGGTCTCTTCCAGCCCTAATATTCTGAGATTCTATGATAGCCATTTGGGGTGGGGAGGTGTTACCGTAGTGGCACATGCCTGTCTGCACATGCTGTGTCTGCACTACTAGGCTGTTCTGCCAGCCTAGCTAAACCCATATAGGTGGATAAGTCACTCAGGCGCTTGTGGAAATGTTACTCTTTGTGCCCTCCCACCCTTCCTCTGTCTTGTCTATTTAGATCGTGAGCTCTTTGAGGCCAGGACTGTCTCTAGCTGACTGTGCGTCTGTGTTCTCAGTCAGGAGCGCTAGCACTGCTGTACTACAAACAATGAACTGCTAGAGAGGTCCAGTGGCCTGAGTGTCAGTGAGAATCTGGCTCCAGGGCAAACGAAAGACCCGGTCAAAAGCGATTTTAAAATCTGAATATTTTTATTTAGTAACTTTTTTTTTTCCAAACAGAGAAAAAAAATAGAAGAACATTCTCCCCCCCGCAATAAAATCAGACTTTTCATGTGACGTCTTTCCAATGGATAAGAACACATCTTCCCTAATTATATATATATTATATCATTTTTTTCAGTACAGTACGCAATTAACAGGCAAAAACGAACATCGATTCTTTTTCTTTTTAAACCAAATCTGTTAATATCCAGATGAACTAAATGAGTAGTAGTGGGTTTGCTTTAACATTAAGCAGGTGTACGTATATCCCTGTTTGTCGGCAGGTCCATATACAAAGTACAGATATCAGTTTGTCATGCCACTAAGTCAGCTTTGTTGCTGCTGCTGGTAATCTTGGATTAAACTCCTTGTTAAAACATCACAGCTCACCCTGACTCCGAGGGGCTACCGACAGCTGAGAATAGTGATAGAAAAAGGTTAGCAGTGTCTCAAGGTTTTATGTTTGATTATCATATAGAACTTAAATGGCAAAGTCCCCCTCTTTCTTTCACCTCCTCAAAGGAACGTGCTCTGTGCCATTCATAACGCAGCTTCCATCAGCGGCTGTGCAGATGGGTTTATCAAGGGACGAGTGACACTTCACCCAGAATTCAAGCCAGCTCAAAAGTGGGGGAAATGTTTGTAAAGTGAGATAAATCCATGCTCAGATCTGTATCTCAGGCCCCGGATTGCATGTCCATTATACATTCTCATTGTAAAATTCTCAACTAGGTGCAGATTTCTTACACTCTCTCATTTTGCTCCGATCTGGGGTTACTGTTCTCTCTTTGTAACAGTAGTAGTTTTTCCCTCTCACATTTTGTTATGAGCTGCCTCCCAGCTCTCGAGTTGGTCTGAGAACAAGTGAAAAATGTTGTGAAAGGGTTGCATTTTTTCCTGTTTTCTTTGGTCAACGTTTCAAATTGCAACAAAGACTTTTGTCAACATTTCAACTTCTGATGACAATTTTTGTCAACATTTCATATTTCAATGAAAATCTCCATCAAAATTTCAATGACTTTAATCAAAATTTCAACAGTTATTTCTGTCAAAATTCCAGATTTCAATTAAAATCTCCATTGAAATGTCAGCATTTTTATCAAAATTTTGAAATTTTAATGAATTTTTTGTCAACATTTCAGCTATCAATGAACATTTCCATATACATTGCAACAATGTTTTTCATCAAGAGTTCATAGTTCAACAAAATGTTGTCAGCATTTCAGTGAATGTTTTTGCCAACATTTCAACAGGTGTTTTGTGCCTGTTTCAAATTTGGATAAACATTTCTCATTGAAATTTCAAAATTTTTGCCCTGGCTCTCCCGAATTTGTCCCTTGACCTTGATGGAGTCTTGTGCCCACTTCTCAACCCTCCGACAACAAAGTGCTCAGTAGTTCTGTTAGATCTCCCTAATAAAATAAAGATATATATATATTTCATTTATAGAGATTTATATATTTCAATAGATATATATGGAGAGCAGAGACGTTCTCCATCTTTCTAGCTTTACATTACATCACTTTGGACACTGTTTCTGCAAGAAACAAGCCTAGTTCTACAACAATGTGGCTCCGAGAGGGAGCTGAAAACTACTTCCTGACCCCCGGTCTGCCTTAGCAGTCACCAGCATCATTGGCCACTTAGCACATGGGCTCCATCAAGCTTGCACCCATCTATCTCCAAGTGGGATTGGCTTCTAAGGCATCAGAAGGTAGAAACCATTGGCCTCTAGCCCTTCAGAATCGCAGAGGGGGCTGATTCCAGGTGGAAGGGTTACCTAGATAGGCTTGGGCTAAATAGATAACATGGCAACAGCGTCTGATTGTATCACTCAACTCCGCCACCTAGGCACCTCCAATATACAGACAGCATGTGTCTGTGTCTACGGTGGCTCAAGAAATATGTGCAGCGGAGCTATGGGAAGCACCAAAATGTGGGGTCTCCTGGGCTTCTCAAGAACATCTTCTCCACATGCTTCCTCTGGCGTCGTGTGCTTGGAAACCCCCAAACTCGACACCAAAGTGGCTTCCACCACAAACCCCAGGCTAGCTTGAAATTTGGCCCCAGTTTGTGAACCAAGGCTGAGTCCTGGGATGTCTGAACAAAACCCAAAGCCTCATTGCAATACTTTTACACAGCTCTAATATGCGCTAGTGAGGCAGAAGCATTATCTATGGATCTAGCTATATACAGTCTCTCTCCCTCTCTTATATATAATGTATATATTAATAAAGAACACAATATTTATACAGAGATATGTAACATTATAAAATCTGCCTAGATACACCTTAGTATATATACAAAGAGAGGTGCTATATCTCTATAGAAGTATTGTATGCTAGATTAATACGTGCTGTTAATCATAATGGATACAGCACCATTCCTGCATTTGATGGTGTTTTACCATAACACAGAAACACTATATATATAGTGTGTGTGTGTGTGTGTGGTGTTTCTGTGTCATTGTAAGCATCTTATTACCTCTCTTTCACTCCTTACATTGTCTCCTCAATCCCTGTTCCTGTAAGAAACCAGCGTAGGTTCTCTGTGTGTGGATATGCATGCATTTGCATGCATATATGTATGTGAATGCATGTATATGGGTGTGTGCATGTATGTATATGTGTCGGTGTGTATATGTGAGTGTGGATGCATGTGCCGATGCTCTCCATTTTGCGTAGGAGCAGATGGGATTATTTAATTCCCTTTTGTTTATTTGATAGCAGTTTAAACAAAGCTAAGAAGCCCCCTGTTTTTGGAAGCATCTGAACATCCGTGACTGCACGTGGGCATGTGCATGCACACGTGAGTACACTGGGAGATGGCGTGCTGTCGGTCAGAGTGCCAGGCTTGTTCCCATACGTTACGTCCCTACACACGGATTTTCTCCCTGCACTGTGGCGAGGCTGTTAGGATTAGCAGGACGATGGCAGACACACAGTACTTGTGGCGAGACATCCATGATTGCAGACACAGCAGAACGCTATCCCAGCCCCCTGTCCTGTGGGCTCGACCCTTGCCTGGCAGAACACCAGTGGCTCCAGTCTGCTCCGATTCCAAGTGATGGAGACACCGTTCTGCTCCATCCCCCTCCTTCAGCAGATCCAGGCCAGCATGGGGTCCTGAGGACATGGGGGGCTCTGAGACATTTCCTTAGTCTGTGGAAATGAGAGTAGTGTCCCCAGGAGTCACATGGATCAGGAGACTATCGGATACTCCTGCTTCCCTCTTTCCAAAGGAGTGCCTGATCGATGGATGGGAGCTGCGGACCCAAGCACACCAGGGCAGGTTAAAGGACACTATCCACCTCTGAACATCCAGGGACTGTCCCATGCCAGTTCTCATCCTATGGGGTGGAACATCCTCTGGATTCTTGCTGGTGCTGGGCTGCAGGCAGTGGCTTGTTGTTACTGTAGGGATGCTGATGAGTGTTGGGCTGCACATGGTGGCTTATTTTCATAGGGTTGCTTGTGAATGTGGGGCTGCTCGCTGCGGTTTGCTTGTGAGTGCCGGGGTGCATACAATGGGCTGGGAGGGATGAGTCAGTGGTTTAAACATTTGCCTGCTAAGCCCAGGATTGTGAGTTCAATCCTTGAGGGGGCCACTTAGGGGTCTGGGCAAAAATCTGTCAGGGATGGTACTTGGTCCTGCTAGTGAAGGCAGGGGGCTGGACTTGATGACCTTTCAAGGTCCCTTCCAGCTCTATGAGATAAGTATATTTCCATTTATTTATTTATCGTAGGGTTGCTCTTCACTGCTGGGCGGGTAACCTTGCTTTTCTTTTAGAAGCAAACAGCGCTGAAGCAAAGCATGCAGAGTGGGGTGGCCTTTTGCAAACAGTTCGAAGAAACAGGAAGGTCAGTCCCATTCGAGGCTTAGCAAACTGCCTCTCTTCACGCTGCGATTCCAGACAGCGAGAAACCCTCGGTTTGAGCATCACGTGGGCTTGATTGTTTCCTTCCCTTTTGTTCCATGTGAGGAGAGTTTGAAAAGAAGAAAAGAAGCCCTCGGAGCAACTCAACATCTGTGACAAAGCCAGACAGGAGCTCAGCTCAGGAGGCAGCAAGGCTCTGCCTATGAGCATCACAGACACAGGGGCCTGGATTCTCCCTCACCCTGCCCTGGCAGGGGAAAGTGCAACTTGCAGTTACAGCCACTTTCAGACTCTTTTCGGCAGCCAGGTGGGTGCAAAGGGGCATCAGTGAAGTGAGACTCAGCCCCTAAGGGTGCATCTGCGCCAGTGTTGCCCATTCAGAACCAGGAGGGATACAGCATTGCCAGCCCTGAGCATTCAGGAATCATGAGGGCAGGTCCCTAAAATCATGACGCTGGCTTACAAGTCATGACATTGACTTTAAAGAAATCAATAAAAATTGTGTCCTTCTGGCCACTGAGCCTCTAGGGATGCATTTGGGCTACTTTGACCTGCTATCCCCTCCACCCACAAGGGCTAGAAAATTTCCTCTAAAACAAAACAAAACAAAAGCTGAGATGCCTATATTATCCCAGGACTCCGGGAGCTGGGGCATTAAGAAAAGCACCAGCTATCATGAGAATCACCATAAAATCACACACGTTGGCAACACTGGCAGAGTTGGGAACTCTTGCTGTCTTATCTACCTCTCCACAGTGGGTCCTTCATCTCAGCCTCTAATACATCTTTAAAATATCAATGCTGCAAACGTCCAGATGTGAAGCCTAAACCCAATGGCTCCACCTTTAAAGGAGCTGTCGGCGTCACTTGTTGGCACAAGCCCTAGAATGCCAAGGCCATACCAGGGGCAGGGCCATTGGGTCTCTCAAAGGGGGGTTATGGGAGATAGGAAATTCGGTGGGATCTGACCATGTGAGACCCAGGTTCCTCTGACAAGGCCAGTCTGGAGTTTTTGTAATCGGACTCCTCAAACGTTTATACCAGAAAGGCACTTTGGGGAGTTATGGGCCGGGGGAAGGGGGCGTAAATGTATCTTCATATGGCACCTATGGGCTAGATTCTCCAATGTGCCAAAGTGGGCATAAAATGCTCTTATTTCTGATTGGGTGGTGCCACACCCACTTTGCCCAGGGGTAAGTGACTGTGTGAGAGGCTGGGCAATGGGGAGCCAGGTCCTGTCTGTTTGTTATAGCCTCGTGTAATTTATCTGGGCCGGATTCGCTCAGTTATGCTATCTGGCACCTTTGCACAGCTCTGGCAGCACAGAGGGGCTGCAGATTACGGCTGCACCCACTTTCAGCCCCCCCTCCCCTCAGTGTAAAGAGGACTTAACACGACTGAAAATCAGGCCCAGGACTACAGCTGGTTTGGCCTGGATCTAGCCCTCTGGCTAAGAGTGTCATGTTCCCCTCCCATGACTGGTCCATATAAATATAAACTGAGCCTGCTCATACTAGCACTTAAGGCAGTGACGCCTTTAACTGACTGGGGTGCGGCTGTGCCTTTGGTGTTGAAGATGCCAGGTCGATTCTACATCCTACTCAGGAGGGAGATCTGCACATCGCTCACTGGAGTGGCATTTGCAGTTACGTGGCATGTGCTTTTCCCTTTGGATAGGAATGGAATGAAGGCCCCAGCGTGGGGCTAGAGGTACTGTGTGGCTGGAGGTGATGGAGTGTGCGCCAGCCTGTACAGGTGAAACTGATGTTCTCCTGACCTCATCTTGTCATGAGAAATCTCATGGTGCTCTTCCTAAGAGTACCTCTGGTATCCTGATCAAACCTGAACACTGGTCATACCCCCGTATCATGTCCATAAGTTACAGTAGTCTTCTTTACTTTATATGCGAAGCTGTTATACGGTGCTGTTGTGCATTGTTGACTAGCTGCCGCGTTCCACTCCAGAGGTGGCTGCATTTCAGTGGTTGGTGACATTTTCCCTTGCCTGCCTCGCAGGACAGTTGTCAGACTTCATTATAGAATGTTTGAGATCCTTGGAAGAAAGCTGCTAGAGAAGGGTAAGCCATTGTTTTAATGACCACACGAAGTCAAGGCCTCGATTTTATGCCGCTCGATGTGACCTGGTTTGTGAAGTAGAAAAGGCCTGTTTTGACTCTCTCAAGTAGAGGGCAGGGGCACACATACACAGCAGCCAGGACTCAGAGATAGGAGAGAGAATACAGACACGTTTGGGGCAATGGGAAAAGTCTAGAACTTTTCTAAAAATCATCAAGGTTTTATAATGTTCTTTCTCAAACACCTCTTCCCTCTTCTACTTTTGCACTGTCTCTGCCTGTTCTCTTCCCCACCCCGTGACATCTTCTTTCTTACCCAGGGGACTATTTCTCCACAGGAATTTTTTATAGTTGTTAAATGTAACTGTCAACCTGTTAAAAAATCCCATGGAAATTCTTTAAGCATGAAAGAGCTTTTACAAAAATTCTCTTTTTCTTTCTCCTAAATGGAACGTAACCCTTAAAATTCTGCAAGACTTGGAATTGTAGAACCCAGGAAGTGTTACAAGGCTCCAGATTCTAGAATCCAGGAAGCTCTAACATTCTAAATGAAGTGATCCAGAGATTCTCCTCCCAGCCAGCAACCAAAGTTTCAGCACCACAAAGTAAAGAGACTTCAGATTCTAACTCAGGAAAAAGTTGGAGGTGGGGAGAGGAGGTTGGAGCTTAATCACAGCCGAACTTCAGACACGATGATGAATTTGTGATGCTCTCTGTTTCTTTTCCAAACAATTCTATTTTCATCCCCCGACAGACAGTGGGCCAGACACGCAGCTGGTGCAGACTGGCTTGGCTCTACCTGGATGGCACTACACCTGCTTTACAGCACCTGAGAGCCTGCCCCAGTGGTTGATTTGGCAGACGAGAGATAACAGCGAGGTCCCAATCACGTGTAGTCATTTGCTTAGACTGTCAGCTCCTTGGGGCAGAGATCATCTCTTTGTTCCGTGTTTGAACAGTGCTTAGCTCGATGGGGTCCTGGTCCATGACTACCACAGTACAGAATAATAATTTAAAATCCCATGGCACGTGTTGCACTAATAGGTGCATCAGCCTCAGAATTTTGGCCAGATCCCACCTTGGGTAATGACATTTGGCCAACCTAAATTCCCCCGCCATAACTGGATAAAAAATCCTTCTTCACTTCCTGCCTTAAACTGCTGGGCAGCATGGCCATGCAGCTGTTAAACAGCTGCCGAGTGCCGGCCCAGAGGTGGCTGCATTTCACTGTGAGTGAAATGATCTCGGTTTGTAATTGTTCTGTAAAACTGGTGGAGCTCTTTGGGCCGTTGGATGAAAGAAAGCACTCAGATGCCAGCTGGCCTGATGGCAATGCCCTGTCCCCTATTGCAGGGGAGAGACAGGCCATTAATGACCTTTGTCATCAGTCCTGATGGGAAAATGAAGGGAAGCAGCTGGGTTTACATCAAGGCTACAGTGCTGGGAAAGAACCCAGGTGAAGGCGGAATTGAGCCTGGAGGGGCCCCCTGCGTAGTGGGATGAAGCTGGAAAAGGAAGCTGATTGCCAATCACAATGAAGGCTGTATTGCTGATTACAATAGAAACCTTTGCTCCCAGGTGGGGCGCCGGCTCCACTACATAGGAGCCCATGGAGCTGTCTTCAGAGCAGTTCACTGTGTGTGGAATGTGCCTGAACTCTGGGCTGCCCACTGCGGCATAGGGCAAAGCTCCCGCCTCCCAAAGCAGGGGCAGGCGCAGGCCTGCTGGAAGGCAGCACCGTGGACGGGGAGAGTGTCCAGTGATATTTAAAGTGGGAAAGGCACCAGCCTAGGCTGCAGGAGACCTGACGTCTGTCCCTGGCTCTGCTACTGGTGTGACGTATGACCTTGACCCTGTCACTTTTCCTCTCTTTGTCTATGTAAATTGCTGGCTCTTGGGGCAGGGACTGTCTCTCACTATGGGTACGTACAGCACGTAGCAGATGGGGCCTATAGATGCTAACGTAATGCTAATAATAAAAGCTCTTTGTGCTGGACTGAGGCTGGACATATCATTTAGCAGCATCTGTAATCACAGCGCTGCTGTGATGCTACAGGGCGAGCTAGTATTGCAGCAGGAGGATGCACGTGGTGCGCACGCCTGTATCTAGCCAGCATTCCCTTCCAGGACTGAAGAGCCCAGGCCAGAATTCAGAGAGACCCTGACATAGGCTGAGAGCTGAAGAGCCAGAGAGAACCATTGGGTCTGCCTGTGTCCTGCATCCTCCAAAAAGAATCTCCCTTTATACTCATCACGGTGTTCCTGGTAGGTGTGAATTTGAATAAGGTCCGTGACCCCTGCAGAGGCAGCTTCTGCAGGCCTGCCTCCCTGCTCTGGGTATTGCGACGTGGACCACACGGTCGTTCCGCCACTCAAGTATGGTGTGTCCGCCTCTGTGGAGAGGTGGATGCACCAAACCTGAGTAGCGCTGCAACCGCCCGGAACGGGGAGTCAGCCCCCGCCCCCAGGGACAGGAGCTGCTGTTCCGGAGTGAATGCGGGCCAGGCTCATTCTCAGCACCCCCGCAACCAAGCCGTGACTCTTCCGTGACTATGGGTTTCCCCCCCACACATCTCCACCATGGAATTAACTAAAAATTTGCACAGCAAAGTTGTAGCCTTAATCACAGTCCAGCCCCCTCCCTTCTCCATCAGGAGATGCTCTCTCCGGTCCCCTAGCCTGGCAATATCTCAGGCGTGTTGTAATTATCCTCGTTGTCTAAAGGGATAGGAATGGATGTGAAACTGACATTCGTAAGTTACATGGTTATAAACAAACAAACAATTTTTTTCTGCATTCAGGGAATATCAGCGCTGAAACTGACTGGCAGCTAGTTCAGGGCATAATAATTGTACTTAAATATCCCTGATGGGAAAAATTCTGTATGGTTTTGTAGGGATGAAACCAACACTGAGCTCTAGAAACAGAACAGGGGGAGATAGAAATTATAGGGTTCTTTAGAACTTAATAGATAATCTAGGGTGACCAGACAGCAAATGTGAAAAATCGGGACAGGAGGTGGGGGGTAATAGGAGCCTATATAAGAAAAAGACCTAAAAATTGGGACTGTCCCTATAAAATCGGGACATCTGGTCACCCTAAAATAATCTGAGCCTGCCTGTGGGTTTTTTGAACCAACCCAGAGATCATAGCAGGGATAATCTATCAGACTGTGGTGTCTTCTGTGGGACATTTCCATCATGTGATCAGATCTTTGCTGGTATTTTGCAAAGGGAAATAGCAGAACAACTCTGATATTCAGCTTTGGAAAGTGCCTCTGTAGCAGTTACTCACTAGGGATTTTGTAATGCACAATGTGTGCCATGTTAAAAGCAATGTCAAAATAGCTCTGAACTGTTACTGGCTGCTGTGTAAATATTAAGCTTTGTTTTTCTGTTTTTAAAAAAAAACCAAACTCTTAACTCATTAAAAAGAACTCTCTGTGGAAGCTATTACCATCACTCCAGTTAATAAACTAAACTAGTCTGTCGGCATTTTTACACGATACCATGACTCTAGGGAGACAGAGAATTAAACATTGTTTCACTTCGTTTTCACATAGTAGAGAACAAATCAGCCAACACGTAGTTCCCTGAATAGTCCTCTGCCTTTTAAAAAGTTAGAAGATCTATTCTGTTCAATCTAGAGCTTCTCCACTGTGTATGTTTGTCAGTGTATATTTGATGAAGTTTTTTTCTTTTTAAAACTATCATAAAAAAACCCTCCAAAACCCTTACATGAAAGAAACTGACCCATGAGCAAACTGTTACGGGGACCATGTGGCAGGAACAAAATCAATTTCAAATGGCACCCTAAACACAGACACAGTACTGCAGATCAGTGTATAATGTCCCCGCTCAGTTCCCAGACTTCCAAGACCCGGCTGTGAACCACTGATCCTTGAAATGTGTGACAAAGATCGGATGCGCTAGCCGGCAGATCAGAGAGCCTGGGATGAAGTGGGATCAAACATTTCATTAACACCAATCAGGTTTCCCATAGCCTCAGCTTCTGGATTCAGCATTTCTGATGTCAGTAATTTACAGTAATAAAGAACGAGAACACAGCAGGTCTGTTTGGGACAGTGGAGGTAAGGCTGGGTCTAAGCTGCATGCCTGTACCTGGGGCTCGGGTACAAAGAAGAGGTAAGTGTCCACCTTCATTTTAACTTCACTGCGGTATTGCTGGTTTCCGGCTTCAATGCAGGGGATTCATACTGGCTGGTGTGTCTGTCACCGCTGCTCTCTTCTGGATGGAATCAGAACTGCTTGAGCACCCATCATAGGCCCTGTATTGCTAAGAGTTGAGGAGGATTCTCCTTGAGCGCAGGCAGCAGTGGCCGGGAGCCACTACCGCCGGGCGTTCCCAAGCCTGCAGCATGGTGATAACAGCAGTGAAATCCAAACCAGATTTCTGACAGTGTTATAACCACTGAGTGGACAAGCTGATGATGCAAAAACTGCGCCTGGTTCCGCCTGAAGTGCAGCTTCCCTCAGGTGCGATGAAAATCCCCAGAGAGGTCTGAGCGAGGAACCCGGGGTGATGAGCACTGGATGCTGGCGCTGCCTGACAGCAGGGACACAGACCTAGTGTGCAGTCTCTCTAATTGCTGGCTCTGAGGTCTGTGTGTGGCTCTGCCAGCCCTGGGGCCAGCTATCCCTGGTGCTGAGAAGCAAGCAAAGGGGATTCATCTCCCGTCATGACCCTATACTGTGTGCACAACATCCCAGGAAAATAGACCAGCACCCTGGACCACATGAAGGCCCGTGGACAGCAGAAGGTGTTTTGAGCTGGAACCATTTCTCTTTTCAAAGCCTCATGCTGCCCTCTCTTCATTCCCATGGAGACAGTTTGGGGGGAGGGGTCTCAGAGAGCCATTGTTTCTGTTGGCAAAATCCTACCCCCAATCCCCCCACAGCAAATTTAAACAGAAACGTTTTTCCCCCACAGGGAGCCGGTGGAACTCACTGCCACAAGGGTCATAGAGGCCAGGAGCTTAGCAGTTTTTGCAAAAGGACTGGGCCTTTTCCTGTGTAACAAGAAGATCCAGAGTTGGAAGAGTACGGAGCTAAGAAAACAACCAGGAGCTTTGGAAGGGGCTATCCACCCATCTGCTTCAGGGCCAGTGGAGGTCAGGAGGAAACTTCCCCACGGACAGCTTATTCCGTTGCTACAGAGTTTCAGCCTCTGAGGACGCTGGTGCTGGCCGCTGTCGGAGACAGACTCCTGGGCTAGATGGGTCCTTGGTTGGATCCAGTGTGGCCATTGCTATGTTCCTAGGTTCTGGGCAGGGGAGGGAGGTGCCAGCTTCTTTTGGGGCCACCTGGCACTGTCTCTGTCTTTTTCTGGCAGGTTAGCTGGGCATTAGGCTTGAGTCTGCATGGCGAGGACGGGGTCAGTTCGAAGGCAGAGTTACCCCCCCACACCGGACAGAATCTGTGTTCTGTGGTGGGAGGATGCAGTCCTCCTGGCTGGTGACCAGCTGTCCCCCAGGAGGCCCTGGTTCTCCCAGACAGTCATGTTGCCATCACCACGCTACTGAAAAGGAGGGATTGGAAAACGCTTTGGCACGGGGGAAGGAAGAGTTGCATCCCAGCTGCTCCCTTGGGCCCAGGGGCTCCCGGACCTAGCGAGGGCAGGAGTGGCACTTTTGGGGGAACTAAAGCTGCCATCCTCCGGTGCATTCCTAAAAAGAGTGGAGCACTGGAGTTGCCCCGTGAGACATGGAAGGAAAGGAAAGGGGGGGGGAAATGAATGAAAGAAGGAAGGAGAGGCGAAGAAAGAAAGAAAGAAAGAAAGAAAGAAAGAAAGAAAGAGACCAGGGGAAACAACCAGCTAAAAAGAAAGGCTGAAGTGATTCTCCTTGGAGCTCAGTGTGGGGTAGGCAGGATCAGACGTTGCTGATGCGGACGCTCAGGGGGCTGCCCTCCCGCTCTGATTTCTCTCGCAAGGTCTCCTCCAGCTTCAGCTTCTCAGGGTCCCCGAACCGCACCGTCTCGTGGACGCAGCACAGGGGCGACACCTTGACCACCTGGTCAAACAGGCTGAAGTCGGCCACGTACTTGCCGCTGGCCGAGAGGGAGATGACCGGGCTGAACTCATAGCCCCACAGGATCTCCTCAGGCAGGTACGAGGTGCGCACCTGGCAGGTGGCACTGGTCGACTCCACCGTGCCGCTGAGGATCACCACCAGCTCGAAGTCTCCTTCGCCCGTGCGCAGGGCTGTGTCCCGCAAGGGACTAGAGTCGTCCACCACATGGTAGAAGGTGAGGGGTAGGATGAGGAAGGGGCTGTCGGAAGACGTGTCCACCTGGAAGTCCACGTTGACCTGGTTGAGCCGGACGCAGTCCCCTTCCTTGGTGAGGTAGGTGTTGAGCAGCTTGCCGGTCACCTGGCAGCCAATCAGCAGGCTCTTGCGCATGTTGGCCACCCGGATCATCAGGCAGGTCTTGCCGTTGTGTTGGGCTACCACCGCGTTCTGGCTGAACTTGATGGTCTCAGCTCTCTTCTTGGGACGGGCAATCTTGGCCAGGAAAGTGCCGGTGATGAAGATCTCCATGATGGTGGTGAGAACCAGCTGGCTGATGAGCAGCACAATGGCCAAGGGGCATTCCTCGCTAATGTAGCGGAAGCCATAGCCAATGGTGGTCTGGGACTCCAGGGAGAAGAGGAACGCTCCAGTCAGCGTGTGTACCTGCATGACACACGGGGTGTGGTTGGCCGGGGGGTCAAACTCCAGTAGGTCCCCATGCAACAAGGCCACCAGGTACCAGATCACCCCGAAGATGAACCAGGTGCCAGCAAAGGTGGCGGAGAAGAGCAACAGCTTGTAGCGCCACTGCATGTCAATGAAGGTGGTCCACAGGTCCTTGAGATAGAGGAACCGCTTGTCAGCGATGTGCTCCATCCGCACGTTGCTCCGGCCGTCCTTGGTCATCACGCGCCGCTTGCGCAGGCCGGAGCCGATGAGGGGGCGGCTGTCGGTCTGGGTGGTCTGGCTGTAATACACCTTAGTGGCAGAAGTCATCTGGAAGAGAGGGCAAAAGGGATGGGACATGGTTAGGAGCCACCTCAGGGTGGGCTGAGATCAGACTCAAACGAGGGCCGTTGGGACTGAGCGTGGACAGCAGCTGGATGAGACAGACAGACAGACAGACAGCCTGTATGCAGATTGCTGGGTTGGATAATGTATTACTAAGTAATTTATTATTAAAGCTAATGAATGTTTGCCACTTTAGCCAACTGTACGGAAGGGAGACAAGGGGCGGTTTCTATTCGCTGTTACCTCTAGGAATGTTAAATGTTTCATTCAATGATCACCGTGGGATTTTTGTGATTGAGATCCTGCCCTCTATCTCCACCAGGGGCACTGTAGTGTGTTTATTAGCCCTTCTGATTCCTGGGCTCACTTATCAGTCTTTCTCCCCCGCACACTCCAAATACTGGAGAAGCCTGCAAGAGAAAATTGCAAATTAACCACAAGGGGGCAGGATTCTATTAGTTTTAATAATAAATTACTTAGTGATACATTCTCTTTTAGATTCTACACCGCTTCCGGGCAGGGACAGTCTGTACAGCTCCTAGCGCAACGAGAATCCAATCCTTCTTCTTTTTCTTCCTCTTCTTCAACAACCCTACCAGTTCTTCGTAGGTTTGCTAGAACTGAAGTGACTTACCCTGATAAACTCAATGCGCAGACCTCTTTCGTTCCCACTGTGTAGTGTCATGAAACCAAATGTGCCAGCTTTTCAAATGGGGAATGACACAGGGATTAAATACCCAGGCACAGATGTGATCTCCTCAAATTCATTGTCAGCTGTTAAATGCTGTAATTGGAAGCAGATGGGCCATGACTGTAATTCTACAAGGCCGGTGGGCGAAGCAGAAAGTCAGCGTCTCTTTCAGTAGCGTCGGATCTAATCTGCCGGTCAGACTGACAAACCGAACAATCCAGATACCTACCTGACAGAGAGGGGGAATCCTGCCCCATTGAAGTCAATGGTAAAACTCCTACTGACTTCACTAGGGCCAGCATGTCACCCAAAGGGTCCGTCTACAATGCAAAGAAAAACCCGGCACACTGAGTCTCGGTCGGGCTAAAAACAGCAGCGCAGATGTTGGGGTTGGGGCTGGAGCCTGGGCTCTGAAACCTGGCCGGGGGCAGGGTCCCAGAACCCAGGCTCCAGCCCCAATGTCTATTTATAGCCCCACAAACCCAAGTCATTTGACCCTGCTCTGAGACGTGATGCTGTGGGGCTTTTATTGCAGTGTAGACGACCCCGCAGACACTATCTGTCTCTTGCCATATGAATCTATCTAGCTATGGAACTATTATCATTTATACCTCTCTCTTCTTACACTCATCTCTTTTGATCTCTATCTATCCCCATACACCCCCTCTATCTATCTATCTATCATTGAAGCCTTTCCCTGTTTTGCCAACCGGACCCCCTCAAGGTGTGTGTGTTGAGGGGGTTCCACAGGTTAAGGGTGTGGAGCTGCAAAGTATCCTCGGGTGGAATTAAATTTTCCACAGTCTGGTGCAGGAGGGGGGTGGGCATATGTGCAGTGGACTTTCCCCATCCTCCTCCCTCCCCCCACCCACCACCCACAGCCTACTCCTGCCTGACACATGGCTTTCTGGTCCAGGAAAGGATGTAGGGGTTGCGGCTGGGGAGGGATGGAAGTGGCTGATCATCCCTTTCAAGATGGGAAGAAAGCCAAATATGAATCTCCTTCTCTACCAGTACATGCTTGTGCAACCTGAGCTAATGGGCATCTCCATTAGCCATTAGCAGTAAAGGGCCTATGATGCACATCCAGGCAGTTCTGTACAGTACATGTGAATCCCTGAGAGCACTGGGCTGCAGGTGGAGATGACGACGGAAGAGGCAACACCAGGAGAGGGCACACGGGGTGGCAGAGCTAATCCCCGTGACAGCCAGCAGGAGGCGCCGCTGTGGTGAGTGGACCCCATGACAGACCCCAGGACCAGCCTTCCTCTACCATTTAATTCCTAGTCTTCCCCCCTACACGTTTTATTTGTCGCTCCTATCAGTTCTGCTCCAGCGTACTAGCAACAAGGGAGGCAGGAGGTCACCAGATGCTTTGATGGTGAGTTACCTTGGCCTCTTTCTGAGCAGGGGCTTAGAGTGCCACTTCTTTAGCTTGTCAAAAAGAAGACCGAAAGGCGACTTGATTACTGTGTATATAGGGAGAGGGGATAGCTCGGAGGTTTGAGCATTGGTCTTCTAAACCCAGGGTTGTGAGTTCAATCCTTGAGGGTTCCATTTAGGGAACTGGGGTAAAAATCTGTCTGGGGATTGGGCCTACCTTGACCTCCTGAGGTCCCTTCCAACCCTGATATTCTATGATTCACAGGGAGAAAAATCTCAGGTACTAAAAGGCTCTTTCCTCTAGGAGAGCATGATATGAGCCAATAAGCTGACACCAGACAAATTAGAAATAAGGCACATGGTTTTTAGCAGTGCTGGGTAACGAAGCTCTGGAACAAGAGCAGTGATGGGTTCTCCATCTCTTGGTCTTCAGGTCAAGCCTGGCTGCCTTTCTGGAAGATGTGCCTGAGCCAAACACAAGTTCCTGGGCTCAGCTCAGGGGCAACAGGTGAAACGTAAGGACTGTGGGATACAGGCAATCACAGGGGACAATCTAATGGTACCTTAAACGCTGTGAATTCACGAAGGGCTAGGGAAAAAATCAGGTCATTCTTGTGTCCCGGTCCCTTCAATAATAATAATAGATACTCCAAACCTCCTTTCCCCATTTTCCCCAGAAAGTGTCACTCTAACCCCACCACTGCCCAGAGCCCAGGGGGCATGATATGTACATGGTATTGTTCTTATTGGTTAACTAGGCAGTGTAGAAAGATCAATAACCACCACGGATAAGTAGATCTTCGGCCTGATAGTGATTGACCCACACGTCAGTGGCCCAGCCGTAGCTGCGAAAGCTCTCACCGGACATGGATTTCCTACCCCACTATCAGCTGGGCACTTTAGCTGATATGTTGGCGTTGTTATTATTATAGCCGGAGCCCAGGGCTCTGTGGTGCTGGGCGTTGTACAGGCACAGAGACAGTCCCTGCCCCAAAGCTTTTCAGACAAGGCGTGGGAGAGGCGGTGACTTGTCCTAGATCTCCTGATTCCCAGTCTAGCCCGCTATTCAGCAGATCTCATGAGTAGATGCCCTAAGACTTTACCCTGAGCCCCCTTTAACTTAGACTGGCTTAAGGAAGGCTTTGCCCTGGTCCTGTATCTCAAGTCTCCACAAGGTTATGTTCACCAGCCGATGAGCTCTCCTTTTGCAGCGAATTCCCAGGGATAACATAGAGCAGTACGTGCAGTACACAGTGGTGAACAGGAGGGGGAGCTCAGGGAGTTAGGATGAGAAGGAGGGTGATGGTGCAGCTTTTACAGTAAGGGGGAGAGAAAAGGACCATGTGACCCTTCTGACCCCTGCTCACTTTACTCACAGCACAACACCTGTAGTGGGATAACGCTGGCTGCAGACCAGGCCAGCAGGGGAGGGTGACTCTGATCCTACCTCCGTCTAGTATGTAGCCGGCCCTCATTACCCAGCGTGGCAGTGCTGTGATCCCCATTGTCCCAGAGCCTCCAGTGGGAGTTAGGCACCTAAATATCCTTGTGGGTCAAGCCCGGAGTGCCTTGCCCCAGGTCATCCAGGAGTTCTGCGGCAGAGCAGGGAACTGAGCCCAGGCCACCAGCCAGCTCTCTAACCGCTGGCCCATCCTGCCTCTTAGGGTGGGGCTGTCCCACTTCTCAGCTGTCTCTCCCACCCTGGTTACGCAGCCCACACCGCACAGCCGTCAGCGGGGAACCGACGCAGTAGCACCCCCAGCGCCTTATGCAGTTAGACGAGCCCCTCCCAGCCAGCGGACGCCTCTCAGGGTTTGAGTCCCACCAGGGCGGCTAGTGTCTAACTCGTATATGTACACACCACAGTCAGCAGATGAACGGGAACCCCGACTCCTGGAGCTGCATAAGCACCGGCCCCAACCCTGATGGAGGAACCAGCTGTGGGTGGCTGCCTGTTAGAGGTGACCCCAGTCCAATTCCCAGGTTGTCAAACAAGGCCGTCTACCCTTAGGGAGGCCCCCTAACGGGTGATATGACTGAACACGCTACGGAACTGATCCTAAGCTCTTTGAAGTCAATTTGAGTCTTTCCACTGACTTCAGCATGCTGTGGATCGAGCCCTGAGCCAGAAGGACTTGCACGGCAATTAAACACCCCCCACGAGTATCAGGAGGGGGCATTTGGCAGCCGTTTCAGTTAGGCGTAGTGTGACCAGATAGCAAGTGTGCACCCAGAGTTACCTGGACTCACAGGGCCTCTTCGCCACTTAAGCGCTAGCAGTTTAAGTGGTAACCAAGCCACGCTGTGAGCATTCTCAAGCAAAAGTCTGCAGCTTTATCACCATTCCCCCATATTGGTGAGTCCAGCGCAGCACCCAGGCCCTGCCTTTTTCCACGCTGAATTCGGCACGCTCTGAACTCCCCCTACCCCAGTGGAAGTTGGTCAGGGAGGTTTCTATGCAGGAAAAGCAGCTGGTTGACGGGGAAGAGCTGACAGATTTCCAGCCGGGGCTCGATGCCATTTTGCTGGCACGGAAATTTGCAGTGAAAAGAAAATGTTTTGCTTTTTTCTCTTGCCCCCACCCCCGCTAATCCACATCAATGCTCATTTCCTGCTGGTGGGGAGAGTTGCTTGGCAAAACTCTAACCCGCCTGTGTCCGGTTCCGTGGACTGGGCAGAGGTTCTGCCAGCTATGGAAATCCACGTGACCGCTTGTAATTGACATGATCACTGGGAGCCATGTGAACAGCACGGCCTGGGTGATCAGTGGAAGCGACCCATAAAACAGGATGGATGTGATGTGATATAGAGGCAATTCCGTCCCTATTATCAGTCCGTAGAACTCAGGGGGTTACACCAGGGCTTTAATTTGGCCCATTGAACCTTTCATCCCTAAACTGCCAGTTCAAACCCAAGTTTCTGGATCACGATAAGCCACTCAAACTGATTGAACAGCGTCCACACGAGGGGCTTAAACTAAATCAGCTTTGAAACTACAGCTTGGTTGGCAGATGATTTTTTTCCCCTATGAAAATTCCAGGTTTTCATTGAAAAACAAAACAAAACAAAACCACCCTGCAATTTTTTTCAGATTTCAGCCATGGAAAACTGATTTAAAAAAAAAATTCTATGAAAACTGGAATATTTTGGTACAAACACATAGTAACACTCCAAGAAGTTTACAGTCTAAGACAAGGCAAAACAGGTGGGCACAACAAGGAAGTGGCTGGAGAGAGGTTGCAGGGGGCAGGGAGGAGAGTGGAGAACCAAAGATAACGGAGGATGTACTAGCACACATTAGCTGCGTGCAGTTCTTAGCCAATCAGGGGCGGTGATCACAAAATTTCCCATTGGCTTTTCAGCCTGTGAACTACTTTGGACTATTCTGCCTTACGTCTCTTTAATTATTGTTCCACCCAATGTATCGGTACTGAAGGTCCAGCAGCCCGCAGTTCCCAGAATCTCTCCTAGGGCCATCCTGAAAGATAGTGGGCCTTACTCTCCATCACTGTCATCATTTACATGAGCGCAGATCGCTGCCATTCTGATTTACCCCCACATTGCACTGGTGTAAACACCGACCTGAGGTGCACAGGTGCCGGGTGATGGAGAATCAGGCTCCACTCCACTGTGTGGTCTAGGGCCTGGTTTTACTGAAATTGATGTTGTTTTGGCAGGGGTCACCAGGTGGCGCTCTTGTACAGTCATAGGAGTGGCGTTAGTTGGGGGTGATGCTGAATTCTGGGGGAGCTGTTGCAAGCAATAGGTCAGTTTGGTGGAATCTCTCTAACTACAGTCAGGTCTAGGGGCAGAGCTGCACCCTGGGAACCGGGCGTGGGTGCCTGGGCTGAGACGCCTGAGAAGAGGGTTGCCTGCCTGCTATCTGGGACGCCGCTGTTCTAGGACTGGTGCATATAGTGTAAATAAATGAGTTACATTAAAAAGTCCTCAGTCTCTGCAGCCCTGATCAGTCCTCCTATGGGACACTGACCTGCCAGCAGAGGGGTGACAATATCTGCCCCAACAACAGCAGCCGCCACTCACCCCCCCTCCCCACCAGTGAACCTTGACCATGAGCTGGAGAGACCAGCCCCAGGGCTGAAGGGGGAGCTCAGTCCCTCTGACCTGGTCGGCTCTTGCTGTCCCTGCTGAGGGAGCAAACCTGGCTGCCGCTTGGGAAGATGATTTTTGTGGGGGAGACATTCGCCTGCTAGGAACCAGACTGAGACCCGACAAACTCGTTTCACCCCCGGGGACCACCCAACAGCTATAAAGGCCCCCCGATCTTAAACCTCCCCTGCCACGGAGTTGCTTGTGGACCCCTAGACCTTATCTCTCTCTCCTGTTCTTCCTGGCTGCCCCAGCCTCCTCCCAGTGCTTCCCCACAGCCTCTCTGCTGGGGGCACACACTCCTTCTCCTCTGCAACTCCTGCCACCTGCAACCGGCCACAACAGCCTCCCTCCCCTTCACATGCCCACTGCCCAGGCCTGGTCATTCATTTCCCCGCTGGGAGAAGGGCGTGGCTAGGATCTGCACGCAGCACGGTGCGAAATCCAGCCGTAGTAGCAGCCTGTAAAACCTATTGCTCTATCCCCAGACAACGCCCCCATCTATCTACCTGTCCCTCTAACTATCCCCATACACACCTCTCTCTCCATCCCTCCTGTCATGTCTGAACCCCTTTCGGAAGGGGGGTGAGTGTGTCTGATGGGCCACATCAGTCACTTGCTAGTTACCCTCCTCCCCAGGGAGCCTTGGGTGCCTTTCTGTTTGTCACATGCTCTGGGACCCTCCGATACCAGGACCCATAAAGCACTGGCCTGCGAGATGCCCTAACTAGGTCAGGCCTCCCCTCGCCAGGGCGGGCAGCCGAGGCTCCTTCACCCCAGGAGCGCGCCTCTCCCTCCCTCTCCCTCTCTTCTTTCATTACCGTCGCTTTTCCTCACTGCTCCAGAGGAGGAGCCGGGCCATGAGAGTGCGGGGGCACAAATCCCCCGCAGGTGCACCGGCCTGTCACCCAGAACGCCTAGCACACTAAAATCCTGTCTCACCGCCCGGCTGAGGAGTAACCGGGGAAGACAGCTCCAGTCACTGGAACGAGTACGCCGAGCACAAAGGCATCTTCAGAATTTACTGGAGAGGAGTTCACAGCTGATCTTGCAGCTAAAGCACCGGCCCGGGAGGCAGGATGCTTGGGTTTTGTTCCTGGCTCTGCTACTGTAACCACTCTGCGCCTCGCTTTCCCCACTAGCACCACGGGAGACCAGTTTCCCAGGGCTGCTGTGCGGCTGACAGGTGTCTATAAAGTGCTTTGGGTGCCTCAGGTGAAAAGGGTTGGGGGTAGTGATTGAAGGCCTAGGGCACACGTAATTAGCGAGAGGAAATATCTGGCTGTGAAATGCAAAACTACAGGCCCATGCCCCTCGCCTGGTGCCATCACCAGCTACTTACCAGGCTGCCGGACACATGTTCACATGTCTCAGCTATTGACCTCAAAGCACTTTGCCAAAAAGGGCAGCATCAGCACCCACAGTTTTACAGAAGGGGAAACTGAGGCACGGAGAAGCGACGTGACTCACTTAAGTCCACACAAAAAACCCATTCCCATCCCAGAGTAGAACAGAACCCAGGCCTCCTGGCTGCAACTCCCCTGCTTTAACCCAGGAGCTCTGCCCCCCTGTTGCCTCCTGTACCTCACAGCTAGTATCTAGTGGTTAAAGTAGGGGGCTAGAACTCCTAGGTTCTATTCCCTGCTTGGGGAGGGCAGTGGGGACTAGTGGTTAAAGTGTCAGGGGGGGGGCTATGAGTCAGAACTCTAGGGGTCTTGTCCCAGGTTGGGGAGGACAGTGGTTAAAGTAGGGGGCTATAAGCCAGGACTCCTGGGTTTTATTCCAACCCTGAGTTTTTCAAAGCTTGTGAGCCAGTTCCCCCTCCCCTCCAAAATCACGAGATTGGCTTAAAAATCATCATTTTTTTTCAACTAATAAATGCTGAGCACTATCTATTTACCTTCTGGTTTCTGAGCCTCCCGTCACATTGTCAAGCTTTTCTCCACAGCCCCGAGGGCTAGACACGTACGCTTCCTTTAGTGCAGACTGAGATTCTCCTGCACTTTCTTGGTTCTAGAATTTGGGGCTTCAAAACCCGCCACTATCTATCATGAGTCTCACCAAGGCCAGCTCCCCTCTAGTAGATACATCCCTAGAGCTAGGAACAGAACCCAGAAGGCCTGATTCCCAGCCCCGCCCCTCCCCACTCTATCTCTAGACAGAGGAACTCTGGGGCCAAACAACAGGGGGCTGTGGGGTGCCCAGTGCCTTTCCTCCTCACCTCTGCTGTAGGGCTGGTTCCTGCCCCAGGGCTCCTGCCTGGTCTTGCCCCACTTCCAGCAGCCCGTGTCCCCTTTGCTCTGCCTGCAGGATGCTCTCAGTGCCAGCCTCAAGACCAGCTGCAAGTCCGGGGAGCTGTGGTGATTGCTCACCTGGGGGAACCAGCAGGGAGGAGGTGGTGGGAAGCCGTGGTGACAAGGTGGATACAAGGGAGGGTCAGTTGTGTGTCTCACATGACAAATTTCTGGGGACACCCCTGCTGCACAGACCTTGAGCACGCTTCCCTCCAGAGCTGCTAACCCGACCTCTGCAGTGCAGCTGAAAGCCAGCACTGCTACACAGCAACTGAAGGTGGCTGTGTCTTTGATGGCATCCCACAATCCCATGGGACCCCAGTGCCACCTACTGCCATCTACCTTGTGATGTCCTGTCCCTGTAAATGTTTGAATACTTCCCCCCACCCCAGTGAAAAGCCTCAGTTTCATGTTGTTTTTGGTTTTGCTGCCTGAACAATAAAGCTACCACCAGAGCAGACAGCGGGGTCTCTCTTCCAGCTCCCTCTGGGTCTGTGTCTAAGCCCTTCTTGGCTGGGTCCAAATATAACATTTGACGACTAAAGATTTCTAGCCCACGAGCGCCCAGTGCTGCCTCTGCCTGAACAAGAAGAGGAAAACGTTTGCTAATAATACTATGAAAAGAGGGGGAAACTTCACCTAGAGGCACAAGGTGGCCAACTGCTGCTTTTGCTGCTGGGATAGTGAGAACCAGCCAGCTAGCGAGGGGGAACTGGCAATTAACAACAGAACAAAGGAACAAGCTGCTACCTGGAGCTCCTGCAAACATAACAGTGAGGGGTAAGTAAGCCGCCCTTTGGTTGCCCTCATGCAAGCAGGCAGAGAAAGAGAAACAGCTCAGCCTGCACTGAGGGTCTACAGCTAGCAGAAGGAGCCCAAGCACCGCCGAAGGAAGAATTCTGCAGCCTGCTGTGATGGCACAGAGCCAGAAGAGGCAGGTCAAGTGCAGAATGTGCAGGGCCAAAAAAGACAGTTTCTTTGGGGCAAGGGATGTCCCTGTGAAGTCCAACAGCAGAGGAGAGAAAATGGCAACTTTTCTGGAGAGTGTTGGTGAAGTTGACAATTGCAGCTCATGAGTAGCGTACCTTGAACGTTTTCAGTAATTTGTAACTTGCGACCCCATTCCAGACAGATGAGTTTCAACCTTGCCGACAGTGATGGGTCTGAAGGCACATGGACTGCTGCATGACTTATTGTCTCCAGCTGTGCCTAGAACTGCCACATACACTGCAATTACTGCAGCAATGCAAGAATATTTTTCTCCTACCCCATCAATTATAGCAGAATGATATTGGTTCCATGAGTGACATCAGGGAAGTGGAGAGTCAGTAGCATCGTTCGTTGAAGCTCTAAGGAAGTTGTCAGAGTATTGTCAGTTCAGACAACCATTAAGTGATGTCCTGCATGACCAATTTGTCTCTGGACTATGCAGTGACCAGACCCAGAAGAAGTTATTGACTGTATCAGCACTTACTTTCAAGAAGGCTGTTGAAGTAGCAGTTGCCCTGAAGATTGTAGAGAAGGGTTCTCTGGACTTTAGTGTGAACCAAGAAGTTCACTTCCTGCATTGGCGAGAAAGAGGCTCATGGCAATGTAAAGAATTTCTGTGTGGCCATTGTGCACAAACTATGCATGCTGAGAAGGATTGCTGGACATGCCAAATTATTTGCAGAAAGTGCCAGAAGAAAGGACACATCGCCGTGACCTGTCACACAGTTCATTGACCAGCAACAGAGAGTAAGCGTCCAGTGAAGACGACACCTCTGAAGACTGAACCTAAGAAAGGAGGAAAGTCAGGACTTCATAATGTGGGAAAAGACAAGAGCTCTAGTGACATTGACCAAATCTAGCACTACACATGTTATCGGAAGCTGGAGTCAGAGATGGCATCTGGATCATGCCCTTGATTGAAGGAGTTCCTACAAGAATGGAGCTTGATACTGGATGCTGTTTCACTGATTCTTGCATCTACCTATCACCAGACTTCGTCTCAAGTTCCTCTGGAAGAAACCTCCAAAATTTTGAAGACTTAAATTGGAGAAAAGTTGTTCCCAAAAGGGATACTCCAGGTGGAAGTTCAACTAGATGGACAACCAATTGTTTATGTGATTGAAGAAAAATATGCATTATTATTTGGCAGACCTTGGCTTGAGAAGCTCAAGATGAATTGGATGGAGATCAAGGCAATCATGAAAGCAGCTTGAAATCGTCAAGAAATACTGGACAGACACTCCACAATGTTTTTAAAAGAGCTTGGACAGATGAGAAACATGTTAACAAAGGTCATTGTTAAGTATGACAACCAGCCAAAATATTGCAAGCCCAGAGTTGTGCCTTATGTTCTGAAGCCTCTGGTAGAAGCTGAATTGGATTGTTTAGTGAACATTGGAGTCCTGTCACTAGTTTCACACAGTAAGTGGACTACACCCATCATACCAGTGATAAAGAATAGCTCAGTCCGAATTTGCAGAGATTCAAAGCGAAACTGAATCCAGTTTTACATGCAACTATGTCCACAACCTCGTATTGAAGATTTGTTTGCTACTATTAGTGGTGAACAGTGTTTCAGTAAATTGAATTTGCTCTGCGCATGCCAAAAATGGAGATTGAGCCAGCATCTTGCAAATATCTCACAATCAACGCACAAAAAGGTGCATTTCTTTACAACATGATGCCTTTTCGTATCACATCGGTACCTGCCCTATTCCAGAAAGCCATGGATGAGATTCTGAAGGAACTGAATAGAGTTCAGTGCTATTTGGATAACATCCTTGTTACAGGAAACGAGTAAGAGGCTCATCTTCAAAATTTGGATGCTGTTTTGCAGCGTTTGGAAGTACGTGAAGACAAATATGAGTTTTTCAAACCTTCAGCTGAATCCCTTGGACATGTAATTGATGCTACGGGCTTAAGGAAATTGCCGGAGAAAGAGAAGACAGTTTTTGAAGTGCCACCGCCAGAGAACATGTCACAGTCACATTCATTGCTAGGACTGCTTAACTAATACAGTAAATTTCTGCTCAATCTGGTGATGGTATTGGCGCCTTTACATGAACTGTTACAAGCAAAGACAAAATGGAAATGGACTAACGAATGTAAGTATGTATTTAAGGAAGCAAAGAAACTGTTGACATCAGCCAAAATTCTTACGCACTCTCATGCTTTGCTACCATTGCAGCTGGATTGTGAACCTTCACCAAATGGAGTGGGTGGAGTTCTTTCCATGCACATTTTCCCTAATGGCAATTGAATCATGGTGGCATCTTATAGGGAAAGTGAGTGATCATTTCGAAATCACTTCAGTCTCAGATTATGGAAGCTCTTCACAAAGGTCATTTGGGCATTGTATGGAGGAAGGCAATAGCCCGGAGTTGTGTCTGGTGACCAATGAATGATGATGATGATATTGAGAGGAAGGCAAAATGCTGTATTATGTGCCAGCAAATTCAGCAGAATCCTGGCCCAGCTCAGATACACCCATGGTTGTGGCCTCAGGCTCCATGGACACATATTCACGTGGACTTCGCTGGACCATTAGAAAGTTATATGTTCTTGGTTGTAGTCGATGCCCATTGGAAATGACCAGAAGTTTTCAGAATGACTTCTACTACAGCGACCAAGACCACTGGGAATCTTCAAACCTATGTTTAGCCAATTTGGTTTATTGTTACAGTTGACAATGGACCTCAGTTCTGCTCTGAAGAATTTCAGAGGTACGCTCTGCTCCATCCATCCTACTACAGAAGGACTAGTGGAACGCTTTGTACAGACACTCAAGCATGTCTTAAAAGCTAACAAGTCTATTTTGAATCCTCAGCAGAAATTGGACAATTTCATGTTTGCTGCAGGAACACACTACATGCTACTACCCTGAAGTCACCTGCAACTCTTTTCTTGAAGCCATCTTTGCAGAGCTGTTGGGAATGGCTTCGTCCTGATGTTGCCTCTCCTGCGTAGCCAAATCCCAAGCTCTGCAAATTGATCGACGACATGAGCCGTGTCATCTTTCTTTTCAGGTAGGAGACTTAGTCTTGACTCGCATCTATGGCAGTGGAGTGAAATGGATACCCAGAGAACTTGTAAGATGCATGGGTCCAGTTTTATTTGTGGTGAAACTATCCAACAGTATTTAATGGAAATGACATATGGACCAATTGCAGCCTCAGTAAATACCAGGGTCTGGGGATGTTCCAGCAGGACTTTCTGCTCCTCCAATCGAACCTCCTTCCATTACAACTCCTAATTTTGGTGACTTGTTGGGAGAAACTTTGGTACCAGATCCAGTTGATTCCATACCAGAGCCAGCTGGTTGCTTACCACTGACTGCGCCTGTTGTTCAGGACACTGCCGGAGCACCATCACCGTGTCGTCCCCAGACAGCGCGACAACCAGGGGTATGCCTGCACTTATAAATTGTTTGTTTAATATATTGCTATTCCAGGGCAGAATAATCCCTCGGTCCACCCACAACTTTTTGTTAGTGTTTTACGATAGCCATGGAAAGCATAATAATGTATGTATACTTGGTAAGTTTTTAAAAGTAGGGTGGAGGAATGTGATGTTCTGTCCCTTTAAATGTCGGCGTATTCCCCCAACCCAGTGAAAAGTCCCATTTTCCTGTTGTTTTCAGTTTTGCTGCCTGAACAATACACCTACCACCAGAGCAGATAGCTGAGTCTCTATCAGCTCCCTCTGGGTCTGGGTCTATCTCCTGCTCTACTCGGTCCAAATATAACAGACCTACCCCTGTTACTTGACTGGAAGTCACTCCCCCCCATTGTCCCCATAGAAAAGGTGGTGCTTGCTTGAGTGTGACTTCAACCTCATGCTCCGAGGAGGCTCCCATCTGTCCCCCGCTTGCCTTGGTGTGGCTGGAGGGCTGCACCGAAGGATCAAGTCTTTCCATTCCAGAGACTGGGGCAGGATGGGATGCAAATATGTGAAAGGAGAGAGGGGGGCTGGAAGGCGGTAATCCAGCGTGAGGAGGAGAGGGGGCCCTGCCATCTTACGTAAGGCCCCAAAAGCTGGGCTTTCTCTTCCTTCGCTAATCCCCATCCTGGGAGATAAATAGAACCAGACAGAGACAAAACCCGCTGGGGAAGAAAGCGATGTGTGTTTCTGACTGAGTCATGGCCAGGCTCCCCCCTCCCTTTGCTTCCCCCAGCCCCGATCTCCTTCCCTGCAAACAGAAAACAAGCCAGGAGGGAACAAGAAAGGCCCTTTTCATCTTTGCGTCAATGTTTGGAAACTTGTCCTAGAAGCGAAGAGCTCGGCTCATCCCCCACCCCACCCCCCGGAGTCACACGGCCCCTGCGCCGCCCTTTCTTGTTTCATTGGTCTTTCCGGTGGCTGGGGGAAGGAGGGGGACAGCACAGTGTTGAGGGGAAGAAGGGCCAGGAAGTGTCTTTCTGTGCATCCACCCCATTCGCCTGATCGCCCATCTCGCTCCAGACAGGCTTTGTGCGCCTGTCCATCTCTCCGGCTGCTGGAAAGAGGACAGAACGGTCCTTGCCCATAATATGCCTGCGGTTGGCACCACCGGGCTCCTCTCCTCAGGCCTGGGCAGGAGGAGCAGTGCCAGGGGTGTCTCTGGTGTGAGGCTAAATCTCCCTTCATTATAATTCAGATGCGGTGTAGAGCTGAGATGGATCTGAGGGTGGGGGACACTAGGTGGCATTTTGGGTCCCTTTTGTCAGACTTGGCCCCATCTTTGGCTGAGTCATCAAACTGGCCATGCTTCCCCCTCGTTAAACTCTCCTCAAAGGACAGCGTCTCTTTCCTTTGAGGGTCCCCTCAAATTACCGATGCATGCGGCCATCCAAGAAAGAGAGAGGCTGGAGCATTGAACAGCTGGTCATGCTCCGGGGAAGCCCTGTGTTAATATTCTGCTACCGGGCTGCAGTGCACAAAGCAGGGGTAGGCTGCATTCCCAGTCACCGGTGCCTTTCATCCTGCCTGACATCTCTCCCACCCCCTCACCAAGAAGAAGGATGCTGACAAGCAGACGGCCTTTATTTTTGGCCTTCCAAGTGGATCAGATT
>NW_020664729.1:461428-485484 GCF_002925995.2 Terrapene triunguis | reverse complement strand
CCAGTTACACTCGGCTCCCATTTTCCAGGGGTCCTTCTTTACCACAGCAGTTAGACACTTGGCTTGTTCTTTCTTTAAATGAATGCGGAGACTCTGGAGAACAAGCTAGAGGCTTTTCTGAGCTGTCCCCCCCCCCCCCCCCACTTCAGGTAACACTTCATCCCCGCAGGTGCCCTTGGTTGGAGCTGGAACGGCAGGAACTGGGCTCCCCTCCCCGGGAAGCAGCCCCACTCTGCCCACCATCATCCATCCAAAAGCACTGTGCAAAATCTGAGCTGACAATCTGCCTCCGCGGTGAATAGCCGGCAGATCTGGTTCCATGTAACCTCACTCCCGGGACCTTCTCCAAGCAATTTTCTGGAAGGGCCTTGGAGCTTTTGGAGTCACAAAAGGTGAGTGTGCACCCCGAGCAGTGGGGGCCCCTCTCCGATAGTTCTGGGGGCTGGGAGGGGCCAGGGAAGGGCCATGACGGCCTCCGAAGCATAGGGGAGAAAAAGACGGGGTTTGCAGAACTGAGGCTGGAAGCAGGATTGTAGAGATGCTCGCAAGGAAGGGTGCTGGAGCTTCGGGTTAGGGAGAGCTAGAGGAACTAGGTTCAATTCCCAACTCCAGCGTAGCTTCCCTTGGCAAGTCACTATGGGTGTGTTTCCACAGCAACTAGACACCTGCGGCTGGCCTGTGCCAGCCGACTCCCACTCGTGGGGCTCGGACTGCGGGGCTGTTTCATTGCTATATAGACTTCTGGGCTCAGGCTGGACCCCAAGCTCTGGGATCCTCGCAGGGCCCTAAAACCCGGGCTCCAGCCTCAGCCTGGAAGTCTACACAGCAATGAAACAGCCCGGTGAGCCCGAGTCAGCTGGCACGAGCCAGCCGTGGGTGACTAGTTGCTGTGTAGACGGACCCTTGGTCCTTCTCTTGTCCCTTTAGATTATAAACGCTTTGAGTAGCAGTGCTGGGGCCTAGCACAAGGGGCCCCTGCGTGTGGTTCGAATACATGGAATAATAAAGGCCATAAAAGGGGTGACATGATCACAGGCTATAAGTACCTACGTGGGGAACGAATATTTAATAATGGGCTTTTCAGCCTAGCCAAGAAAGGTCCAACACGATCCAATGGCTGGCAGGTGAAGCGAGACACATTCAGACCGGAACTAAGGTGTACGTTTTTAACAGCTAGAGTAATTCACCATTGGAACAACCTGCTAAGGGGCTGTGGGGGAGTCTCCACCACTCACCATTTTAAAATCAAGATGGGATGTTTTTCTAAAAACTCTGCCCTAGGGAATTCATTTGGGCAAGTTCTCTGGGGTCTGCTCTACAGGAGGTCAGACAGGTGATCACAGTGGTCCCTTCTGGCCTTGGAATCTATGACCCCCCCCCCCCCCCCCCCCCCCCGCAAAGCTTTTGTAACACCCTGACTGCCAAAAACAGCAGGCCCGTAAGCACCCTGACCTCCTTTGTTCAGTCTCTCTTTCCTAAGCACTGATTTGGTGTAGCAGTGTGGAAAATGTCAGCATTCGAAGGGTTAAATCACACACTCACACACACACACACACACACCCTCTCTAGTGGCACTGAGCCACACACACCCCTGTGATGGCATTCAGCATGCTTGCCTGCAGTTTAACATCCCAGTGCTCCTGGCACTATCTTAATGGTCCATTGTTCCACTAAATCTAGGAGAATAAAACCCTAAAGAGATAAAAGCTAATGGGAGGGTGCAGGCCTGGGGGATTTCTTTGATTGTTAGTGAGCTGCACACAGAGCTGCCTCTTAAACACATGCTCATGAAGAACATTTTTATGTATTACTGTCTAGATGGCATTTGACTTCAGTTATTTTTGCTACTAGGAAGGTGCTTGGTTTGGGGGGGGGTTGTGAGGAAAGGGGAACAGAGGAATTAGACGGTTTTGAGGGGAAATTATTAAAGAGATTGATCTTATGACAAAATACCGGCTTCCTCGCCGTCTCCTGACCTGCTTACTTAATGATCCAGGGAAGGATCTGCATTGTAAACAGAACAACACATTAATTTCTTGGTTTTTATTGTTAGCAGCTAGACTCTGGGTTGGAAAAATGTGACGCTCCTATGGAACTGGGGCATAATAAAATAGGGACAGCCTTTGTAATGGAAAAGCTTTCACCCCAAGTACAGGCACAAGAGAAGCTCCAAAGAGACGATAGGTATTTAGAAATTTGGTCGCCCTGTCGAGCGTTGTCAGAGGAGAAGGGCTCCCCAGCCAGCAAACCAGAATCTAGCCAGGGTTCTTTGAATATTAACTTGATCCTGAATAAGTAACATAGGGTGTAGGATGTTCATGTTTTATTGTAACTTTGGCTTAATAAAAAGTGTCACAAACCCCTAACAAAAAAACAGGTTCATGGAAACGAGAGCTGGACAAAGGCCTGGTAGAGTCCAGCTAGACTCCCAGCCCTCCTCCCCAGCCCTATACCCCCATGGGCAGGGCAGGATCATTCCTTAAGGCCTTGTCTACACACACAAGTTGTACTGATTTAACTGTGCTGGTCTAGATAAAGCAGAGCAACGTTCCTAAGGGCTGGTTGATGCCATAAAATTAGACGGACCCAGCTATGTCACTCGGGAGTGTGAAAAAACACACATCCCTGAGCAATATAGCTAAGCCAACCTAAGTCTCCGGCATAGACAGCGCTAGATCGCTGGAAGAATTCTTCCGTTGATCTAGTCACCGCCTCTCGGGGAGGTGGTAACACCCAGGGGAGAACCCCTCTGGTCGGCATAGGTCATGTCTACATTGTAGTGCTGTGGCGTTTTAAAGTGCAGACACAGCGTAAGAGGGGTACTGTCATATCAGTAGAAAGGTGCTTATCCTGCTATAGTGACTTCAGTGTGAAAAGGGGAATAAACTATACTGGTACAAGGTACCTTTAAGTACCAATATAACACACTGGTATGTACCAGTATAACATACTCTCCAGTATAACACACCAGTGTGTACCAGGATAACACACTAAGGGGTGAATGGGTATAATTGTAGAGTTAAAAAATAACCCTGCATAGTGATTCTGGGGCAAAAAGTCTGTGCGCAGAGCACGTACCCAGGTGCAGTTTTAAATGTCTCAAGCCAGGGTGCTCCCAGCCCCCTTCCCTCTGGAGATGACTGTCCGCCAGCCTAGCCTTTGGAAGTAGAGGACCTCTGGCACCCAGGTCAAGTCCCTGCTCTACCGCGGCTTCCTTGCATAACCTGGAAAAGTCACTTAGGTCATGTCTACACTGCAAAATTGGTTTGAGCATTGGCCTGCTAAACCCAGGGTTGTGAGTTCAATCCTTGAGGGGGCCATCTGGGGCAAAAATCGGTCTGGGGATTGGTCCTGCTTTGAGCAGGGGGTTGGACTAGATGACCTCCTGAGGTCCCTTCCAACCCTGATATTCTAAGTTGACCTAACTTAATTGGGAATTGCCACACAATTCCAGCACTTTGCTCCTTGTGTCAGCAGTGGGCGTCCTCACCAGGAGCGCTCGTAACAATTGTACTGCCAGTGTGGGGCATTGTGGGATAGCTTCTGGAAGCCAGTAACAGTCGATGTAGGCAATGCAGCGTCTGCACTGACCTAACTACATCAACCAGGACTCTATGCTGCTCGGGGCAGTGGAGTTATTAAGGCGGCGTAGGCTGGGGCAGGAGCGAAATTGTAGCGTGGACACTTCCATAGTAAGTTGCCTTGTGTTAACCGAACTCCGTAGTGCAGACCGGGCCTGAGTGTAAACAAGCCCTGAGATATTAACAGGAGCCAGATAAGGGCATGTCTACACTTCAAATACTGCATCGGCGCAGCCGCACTGCCATGGTAGTTCCGTAAGCTGACGAGCGAGAGCGCCCCATTGTCATTTTTAGCAGGTGGAGGGGTGGGCTGGTGGTGGAACCCCCAGGCTAGGGCCTCGAGTGCCATCGCCCTGCCCCTCATGCAATCACCCCTGCAAAGGGAATTTAAATGATCCTCATCCAGAGCCAGCCCTTAGAGCGCTGATCCTAGTGCTGCCACCACCTCCCTTGCTGCTTTGCGGCACTCAGTCCGTGCCTCAGTTTCTCCTGCTTTTGAACGGAGTTAATGAGACTTGATTATAGCTGAGTGAATAATGGATTTTTTAGTTCTGGGGCCAAAGCAAAAGATCTGGGGGAAAAAAAATCCAATTCAATTTGAAGCCAAACCAATTTTTTCAAAAATTTCCATCAAATCGAAAAAACATTTGGAATCGAGCAAAACATTTTGGGTTGACTCGAAACAAAACTTTTGTTGAGTTTTTTCTTGTTTTTGATTCAGCTGTTTTGGGGCGTTTTTCAGCGTGTGTATTTAAATAGCCAGATCCGAAAGCAAAACACCACTTCAAAATGAAAAATCAAGATGGGACATGTTGACTTTTTTGAAAATGTTTTTTTTTTAGCCCACCCCCCCCGCCCGTCCTGCCGTGGCTACACGTCTGTTCTTAGCATACCAGCTTGCCCGGAGCTAGCGCAGGGATGCCCCCCTCGCTGGAAATTACGCCGCCAGCGCAGATGGACTCTGTCAGATGAAGATAATAGCACCGCCCTCTATCATGGGGGCGGGAGGCAGGACTGAAGATTGTGAGGCGCTCAGAGGCTATGCTTGGGGCTGCGTAAGACCCATAGACAGATCTGGGTCCCCTCCCCTCTGCTGCCACTGGGGCAATGGGGCAGTGGACAGTGGGTCAGTGTCTATGCTGGAGCTATGTCTATGGGACGGGAAGGTGAGCTTTGGAGCAGCCAGCCAGAGCTTGGCACGCAGGGCTGCTATTGAAATACACTGTTGCTATGCTGGGAATTCTACCTGGAGCTGCTCCTGGTGAAAACAGCCCTGACTGCGGCTTCGGGAGCCAGGCCCGCAGCCCGCCTAACAAGGTGCTAATTGCTGCTGACCGCCTTCGAGATGCACCAGCGTGGGCAGTGGACAACACCAGGCCCCCGGAACTGCCTGGAAATAAGCACAGGGGGCTATTATGCAATGAGCAGCCAAGCAGCAAGTCTGTGTCTTCCGCTCCGGGAGCTCTGGGTGACTGTAGGTTGGACGCTTGGGGCCTACAGGTGCTGGCGGGGTTTGTAAAAGGGCTGGCCCCGTGCCCAGTTCGTGCCATGGTTGACCTGTGTACCGGTACCTGCCTGAAAGCAGAACTTGAAATACCGTTGCTAGGGTTATGACTTGCTGCTAGGGGCAGGGTTTAATCTGGGACCTTCAGCGGTAAACACAGAGCTAAAGGGGCGACCTCCTTAACTGGCAGCTGCAACGTCATTGATGTTTATTATTTGCATGATCGTAGGACCAAAGAGCCTCCATTATGGCTCAGGACCCTGTTATGTTGGGTGATGTACGAACATGGAACAAAGACAGTCCCTGCCCAAAGAGGATGCTGGATGCTGAAGTAGTAGGTTGTTATCCTCTGCGTGGGCAAGCCACCAGATGGGGGTGTGACACACACATTTTACATGCATGTACAATCGGTGGAAAGGCCTCCCTTCTTTTGTCCTCATGTTTCATTTGATGATACTCTCCTCCAACCTCATGACACTGTTGTGTTGGCTGCGCAGGGCAAGTTCTGGCATGACACAACTCAGTCTCGCCTGTCTTTGCGCGCCCACACTGATCACGCTGCCTGAGTGGTGCATCATGGGAAAAATCCACACCGCTCTCCCATAGTGCCTCGGGGATGGAGCACCCAGGGACACATGCACAGAGCGGCACCAGCAGGACGGAGGGCCGTGTGTTCGAGGTGCCCTGCTGCACACCAAGCTAGGAAGAAGGAGGGGAAGTCAGTCCTCCAATCTCCCAGTTCTCTTTGCAGGAGGATATCCCAGAATGCATTGCGCCACATGGAAAGCATCCACAATCCTCTGCAGAGTGGGATAGTCACGCGGATTATCACGGAATCATGTGGCCTAGTGGGCCGGACTGGACAGCATGATGGGAATGCTTGTACCAAGGAAAAAGGGCCAAACTGTATGAGATTGTAGATGAGACCAAAGGTTATTTTCCCTTTTCCCAGAGTCCTAAAGGGGGAGAGTTGGGCGGGGAGAGGGGAAATGGGCTTGGGGAAGGGACTTGGAAAGCTGCTAGACTGGTGGATGGGGGACATGAAGGGACCAAAGGTAGCCCTGTTCCTGAATGCCTAAGGGGCTGAGCAATGGAGAGCTTCATGGGCAGAGGACTGTTGGTTTAAGGGGATGGACAGTTAGGGTGGCCACCTTTCTAATTGCTGGTAACCAGACCCCCAGAGCCCCGCCCCCTGACCCACCTCTTTCCCCCAAGGCCCCACCCCTGTTGCTTTCTCCTCTCCTCCCCACCCCCTATCACTCACTAGGTGATCTCAAGGAGCCTGCCTGCAGGTAGAAGGCAGCCTCGGCTGAGCAGGGGCTCGCATGGGTTAATGACCCTGCCTCGCAGTAACTGGACTTTTGGTTTGGGTGCCATTTAGGGTTGCCAGGTCCTCTTTTTGACCGGACTTTCTGGTTGAAAACCGGGCACCTGGCAACCCTAAATGGCACCTGGACACAGAAGCCAAAACCCAGACTGTCTGGGTAATACCCAGATGGGTGGCAACCCTCTGGCCAGTAGAGCCTCAAGGCAAGGATGGCCATTGGGGGTGGGGACGCGAGGCGTAGATAAAGACTCTGCTGCCAACTGATGTTTAATGCACCTCACTGAACCTAGTGTCTGAGCCACAGCCCCCTCCAGCCTTGCAAGGGGAAGGCCTCAGTCCCACAGCCAGCCCAGTCACTGGTAGCGAGAGCTCCCCTTTTCTCGTGCGCTCCCCACCGCCAATGGGCAGGGGGTGAGAAGGGAGTTGGGTCAGTCCTCCGCCTCCCAGCTCAGGCTGCCAAGCCAGGTCAGTGAGGGTGATGGCAGCACACACACATTCCCAAAGCTTCCAGCCCTCCCAGATGCTCGACAAGGTGTGAGACAAGCATCTGAGCCTTGGGGGGCCCAGTGGGGAGGGCTCTAGAGAGCACCGGGTTCTGTGCCTGGAGCTGCCAGCTCCAGGGATCATTTTATTTCTTAAATCCCCAGCTCCCAGAGTCATGGGAAGGTCTGAGAGTCTCAGCTTCCATTTAAAAACAGAAGGCTGGTTCTAGCTATCTGCTTGCAGGGAAAAGCTTGAAACTGGGACCCAGGTGCCCCCTGAGGGGTCAGAAACCAGGAGGCAAAGAAACAGCATTTATAATTTAAAAAAATCTCATGATTTTTTGGGCACGGATCATGATTTGCAAGGGCTGAGGGCTGGCCATACTGTATTCCCCACTCTGCCACTGACTCCTGGGTGACCTTGGGCAAATCACTTTGCTTCCCTATGCCCATTTCCCCTCCTGCCTTTTGTCTGGTTAGCTTGTGAGCTCATTGGGCAGGGACTGTCTGTGTCTGTGCAGCGCCCAGCACAACAGGGGCCAGATGTGAGCTGGGGCAGAGACTGTCTCTCACTTTGTGTCTGAGCAGTGGCCAGCCTTGATCTCCACTAGAACCTCTACATGCTACTATAATAATAGCGGGGTGATGGAGCTGGACCGAGACCCACCGAGTCATTTCCCATAGGTCGTGGAGACCCTTAGGGGTAGCCCCAGTACTATTCAGTCCCCAGACAGACTACAGGGGATCCAGCACACAACAGCTGTGCTTGGAATATTTGCTCTAACCTCACTCCCAGCAATTTGCATTAGTGGTGTCAATAATTTACAGAGAGGGACAAGCAGGGAGAGAAGCAGGCTGGTGTGGGGCAGAGAGAAATTGGTGTCTGAAATGAGATCACCGGGGCCTTGTTAGAAGGGAGCTGTCTCTATGCCTAGCTTGGAAAGGATCAGGCAGGGGAGTGGAGTAGAGCAGGGGGCTGGGAATCAGGACTCCGGGTTCTATTCCTGGTTCTGGGAAGGGAGTTTGCTGTAGTGCATAGAGTAGTCTGGCCTGTAGTCAGGGGCAGAAGAGGGGGAGTGGGCAAAGAGCCAGCTGGTGTCAGAGGGTGGTGCCCCCTGCGCCCTGCTAAGGAGTGGCACAGCGACTGCACTGCCCCCTCCCAGCAGGGTCACAAGGGGTGGCACAGTCCAGATGTAAAGCCAGCCCAGTAAACTGGTTCATTAGCAGTGGCGTGGAGGCCTCTGAATTGACTGAGCTCGGTCAGTCTCCCGCAGTTTGGCTCACGGCCACCAAAATGTTTGTAACTGGGGTGAAGTGGGAGGGGGCGAGGCCCCTGTGAAGGTGATATCCTGGGACTCCACATTTCTCTCAACCCGCCTGGGAGGGGATCATGCCCCGGTGTCGGTTCCTCTCCAGTCAAAACATCGTCACTGTGTAGGTATAATGGTCAGGGATGGGGCAGAGCCACCCGGACAGGAAGGCAGGTTATTGTCTGCATGAGCGAGTGAAGCTAATCAAATTTGCAGAGGACACCAAGCTGGGAGGGGTTGCTAGGCGTTTGGAGGCCAGGACTAGGATTCAAAATGACCGAGACAAATTAAAGAATTGCTCTGAAATCAACCGGGTGAAATTCAACAAAGACAAGTGCAAAGTACTGCATTTAGGAAGGAAAAAAAACCCAGTGCACACCTGCGAAATTGGAGAATCACTGGCGAGGCGGCAGGACTGCTGAAAAACATCCGGGGGCTGGAGTGGATCACAAACTGAATATGAGTCAACAACGGGATGCAGCCGCGAACAAGGCTAACATCACCCTGGGGTGTAATAACAGGAGCGTCGTATGTAAGACACGGGAGGTAACTGTCCTGCTCTACTCAGCCCTGGTGAGATCTCAGCTGGATACTGGGTCCTGTTCTTGGCACCACACTTTAGGAAAGAGCGGGACAAATTGGAGAGAATCCAGAGGAGAGCAGCAAAGATGATAAACGGTTTAGAAAACCTGACCTATCAGGAAAGGATAAAAAAGCTGGGTATGTTTAGTCTGGAGAGAAGACGACTGAGGGGGGACCTGAGAACAGTCTTCAGAGATGTTAAGGGCTGTTATAAAGAGGGGGCGGGGATCAATTGTTCTCCAGGTCCATTGAAAGCAGGACGAGAAGTAATGGGCTTCATCTGTGGCAAGGGAGATCTAGGTTAGATATTAGGAAAAAACTTTCTAAGGCAGCCTGGGCTACACTAGCGGGGGGGGGGGGGTTTGAACTAAGATACGCAACTTCAGCTACGCTATTGGCGTAGCTGAAGTCAAAGTATCTTAGTTCGACTTACCTGGCCGTCCTCATGGCGGCGAGTCGACCGCCGCAGCTCCCCCGTCGACTCCGCTTACTCCTCCTGCCGAGGTGGCGTCTAGACGAGACGCGATAAATCGATCCCCGATACATCGAACACTACTCGCCGATCCGGCGGGTAGTATAGACGCACCCTAAGGGGAGTTCAGCTCTGGGACAGGCTTCCGAGGGAGGTTGTGGGATCCCCGTCATTGGAGGTTGTCAAGAACAGGTTGGACAAACCCCTGTCAGGGATGCTCTAGGTTTACTTGGTCCTGCCTCAGTGCAGGGGGCTGGATCTGATGACTTCTTGAGGTCCCTTCCACCCCTACATTGCTATGACTCTATGATCAGTCAGTGAATTTCACCCTTTGACTCATCCTGTATTCTAAACCATAGAGTTTAAGGCCAGAAGGAACCATTAGAGCCTCTAGTCTGACCCCCTGCATAACACAGACCAGTCAGTGTCACCCAGCTGCCCCTGTATAGAGCCCAATACTTTGTGTTCGACAAACACATCTTCCAAAAGGGCAGCCAGCCTGGACCGGAAGACATGGAAAGATGGAGAAGCCGCCCCTTCGGGAGGGATTTGATCAGCTGCTGGTGGAATAACTATTCGCTGAATAAATCGTCCCCTCACTAGCAGCAATAGGTCGTTCAGTGGATCTGTTTTGTCTGATGTTTGCTCGGCTCTGCTCCCAGTGGCAGGAGATTCACCACCAGCCCAGAGACCCAAGCTTGGCTCACAGGATTTCTTTCGCAATACGGCAGCTTTGGAGCGGGAACCCAAGTCACTTCTCCTTTAACCCTTCCTGCTCTAGCCCCACGCCACCGTCCTTTTCATACAGGGGATCCAGGCATCACCCCCAGCTCCGCTCCACCCGCAAGACCAGGAGGATCATCTGGGCTGACCGACAATGGCTGTGCTGTCACCCCTGATTATGAGACTAACTCCAGCTGCCTCACTGTTCTCCTGTGCTCCGCATCTGAAGTCTCAGCTGCTTGGAAGTCTCATTATATGTATGTGCAGCACCTGGCACAACAGGGCCTCGACTGGTGGCCTCTAGGTGCTGCCACAGGGCTGTTTTCCACATTGTGCAGATGGGGCGCCAAGGCCCAGAGAGACTAAGGGACTTGCCCAAGGTCATACGAAGAGTCTCCCAAATCCCGGGTTAGCGTCCAAACCGTTGGGTAATCCTTCCTCTCCACTCAGCTGTAACAAAAGCCTGAATCCCGCATAGACTGGCCCTGTCGGCGTAGGCATCCTGCCAAATGCTAGTGACAGCAAAGAGAGGACCGTGGCTTTGGTAGTGTTTTTACACCCACTGTACCCGACTGTAACTTGACAACAGAGATTTGGGACATGCGAGACTCACGCTGGTGGCATAGCGAGTGCCTATGTGAAGGCGCAGGGCTGCCAGGTGGCCTGGAGAAAGAAATTGGTATCGGCCTTACCGCCCACACTGGAGAATGCCTTCCCCATATGGGACTGTGCCTCTTACCGAACCCTTACAGGGGTGGCACGGAAAATGTAACCCCTCGGCTCGCTGGTGTGACGGACAATCCCCCCCTTTCTCCCAAAGATGCTGGGTGAGGTTCGTTCCAGACCCCCGTTCTGAACGGACCTGAATGGAGTGATCCAGGCATGGGCGGTGGGTACCATAGGCTGAGGGAATCTGTGCCTCCTCAAACAGCCATGCATGGCCCCCCCCGCACGCTCTATCACCAGCCCCCTGCTCCTGCTTCCCGCTCTGCATGCGGCTCCAGTCCCCCAGTGCTGGCCATGGCTGGGGCTCGGGCCGTGCCACCCGCCCTCCTGGTGCACAGGGCTGGGGGGGCTGCGGCCACCCACCATCCGCCCTCCTGGAGCTCCGGGGCTGGGGAGGCTAGCTTGGGGTAGGAGCCAGTGGCTGCAGTGAGAGGGGGCTCTGTCGGGGGCCACAGAAGGGGCGGGGCCTCGGGCAGAAGGGGCGGGACTGGGGGCTAGCCTCCCCCAGCCGGTGGTTCACCTACCGCCCATGTATTCAGGCTAGGGGAAGCTGCATGTCACTCGCTAGCAGCCATCCTGCTGCCTGAGTGCTGGAAAGCGAAATGAAGGTGCCTCGGAGCTTGGTGGAATTTGAATCGCACACAATACACAATAGACAGCAGGTTTAAAAGATACAGAAGGAAGTATTTCTTCACACACTGCACAGTCAGCCTGGGGAGCTTGTTGCCAGGGGAGGCTGTGAAAGCTAAAACTGTAACTGGGGTCAAAAAGGAATTAGCCAAGTTCCTGGTGCGGCTACCTGTGCCTCAATTTCCCCTTCCACCCGTTGTCTTGTCTATTCAGTTTATGATCTCTTCAAGACATGGCCTGTCTCTCTATATGTCTGGGAAATGCAGCTGGTAGGTGCTGCTGTAAGACAAATAATAAATAGCTAGTTTTAAAGATGGGGAAACCGAGGCACAGAGCGTGGAAGTGACTTGCCCAAAGTCCACCTAGCAGGTTGATGGCAGAGCCAGGAAAAGAACCCAGATGTTTTGATGTCCTGTCCCCTGTGCACTAGACCACAGTTCTATGCTGATTTCAAGGTGACCTGCTCTGGGCAGAGCTAATGGGTGCATGCCCTTTCTAATAAGGGAAGAACTAGGAGGTTGTGACAGAATGTAACCTTATTTTCACCACTTTTACAAGACTATGATAAATCTTGTACAAAGTATGCCTTATGAGGTATCCTTTGAAAACCCATAATTTGCTGATCATTATTGTCCTTGTGAAATATGTGTGGCAACATTGTATGTAAAGTTATAAAATTCAACTGTATAAGACATGTTCCAAGTATGGAGAAACAGCTTCAAACCAGTTCCCCAGAGACAAAAGGCTAGCTAGCATCTCAGCCAGGTGTCAATATAATCAAATGGACCTGGTTAAGTGGCCAGTCTTTGGCAGGAAGAAGGTTGTGAGTGAGAAATTTACATCTTGGCAGATAGACTTCACTGTCCCCTGAACCCCAGCTGGAGATGATTCTCAAAGAAGAGAAATGTTATAAGAAGGGAGAACAGAGGACACAAATCACCTCTCTCCCCTCATCTCTACTCACACCATCAACAACCTTTGAAAGACAAAAGGAGCATCATTGAACTGGGGGAGGGCTCCTGGCTGAAATATCCAGCCAGACTGCTGTGAGCATATGGTGATAGAAATCCTGTTGCTTTAAGTTCACTTAGCTGGTTAAGTTAGGTATTAGTTTGTCTTTTACTTTTTATTTCTTTTTAACCAATTCTGACTTTTATGCCTCATTACTTGTAATCACTTAAAATCCATCTTTCTGTAGTTAATAAACTTGTTTTATTGTTTGATCTAAGCCAGGGTGTTTGTATTGAAGTGTTTGGGAACCTTCATTTGAGATAACAGGGTTTGTGCATATCATTTTCTATTAATGAAATGACGGACTTTCCATGAGTTTGTGCTGGGCAGTGCAAGATGCACGTTTCTGGGGACAAGTCTGGACTGCGAATTTGCTGGTGTCACCCTGCAATAGAACTCAGGAGTGACTGACTAGAGCACTCGTATCTTTCAGGTGGGAGTGATTTTGCATGTGTGTGACCAGGTGAACAGTGGTTGTTCTCACAGCAAAGCAGTGTAAAAGGCACAGGTTGGAGGGTTGAGAGGACCCAGCTATTCAACTGTCCAGATTGTACCCCGGCGAATGTCACAGAGAGATTTTTTTTCCTACGTTTTTTTCGCATTAGAAATCCAACCTTTGTACATACTCCGGCCCAACGGGTGACTAAAGACCCAGTGAAACTATGACCTCACTCACCCTCCTGACCAGTCCAGAGGGGAAGCAATTTTCCATCGGCATTTTAAAATCCTTTGTTTTTGTTAGCAACTATTTAACTCCAATGCCGAGTAAACACATGGGAGGGCAGATGACTCTGTTAAAGATTCAACCCCTTCACTTAAAGGTGGGAGGAAGCTCACAAGCCACATCTCTGAGACCGCCAACAAGTTTCGCAGTGGAGATATTGCAGCTATTTATAATGTAAAAACAAGGAGGAAAAAACGCTGTCCCAACCTCTTCTCACCCTCATTAGTCATCACAGAGAAGCAAATAAAGGCACAAACCTCCAACTTTTTTTTTTTCCTTTGCAGATCAGCTGTAAGAACCGATCTCTGGCATCTCTGTAACTCCTTGAACATTGTCAGCATTGGACCGGCTACATCACAGTCCCAGTACACTGCCTCGTACAGCTTTGCAAGCAGCCCTCCAAGCATAGGAGGTGATTTGTATTAAGGAACAGTGGCCCGCTATGGGTGTGTCTACACTGCATTGTAAATCCAGTGGGACCCGAGCTTATGGACACGCATTTTCGAAGACCACCCTTGTGCATCCACATTGCATTGTCAACCTGGGCCTGCAATTGATGTACCTGCATCTGACCACTGTCCTAATGCATCCAAACGGCACTTCATAGGCCTTCTGACTCAGGTCTGTGGCTTGAGCTGCGTCCACACTGCAAAATGACCTGAGTCACAGCTGGACTTGGACTCTGACCCACCTGCCTAGTAGGGCCTGGGTCCTGAGTGCCTGTTGACCCAAGTCACTGATTTGGGTGTGAAGGGTCCCCCCACACCTGACTCAGAGCTTGGACTTAGTGTGCAGTGTATCCATATCTTACAAGGCTTCTCTCTCACGTGTGGGGGTGGGGGTGCTTTCCAGCACCTTGTGGTTTTAGTGGACTGGGATGAGACTCGGGACTCCTGGGTTCTATTCCCAGCTCTGCTACAAATCTGCTGTGTGACCTTGGGCAAAAACACTTTTCCTCTCTGCTCCTCCTCCCAGTCTTGGTTTCGATCAGGAGCTCTTTGGGCCTGGGACTGTCTTGTGGGCCAGGGCTTAAATTCAAGCAGATTTTCAACCCCCCCTGGAGATTTCACAGTGTGTTGGGAGGCGGGGGCCTCTGGCAAATACTCTATGAGAATTTAAGCCCTGGTCTGTGAAGCACCTGCACCCTGATCCTACTGAGCCCCGGTGGAGAGGTACCGGCTGGGTGAGTGCTTCTCTGCTGTGTAAGCAGGGAGCTTTGGCTCCATGTTTGTACAGGGACACACAGTCTTCCTAGCCTGCGGGGCGCATGGTTAAACTGTAACCTGAGTGATGATTAAAACGACCAGGTCGAAAAACATGTTTCTGCCTGGAGGGCAACATTCTGGTATCGGCAACAAGAGCCAGCTTGTTAAAACCTGTGTTCGGCCGTCAGGGGACGGAGTCAGGGCACGAAGGGCACAGCGGATGCCCACGGAGAGGAGTCGAGACATACTGTACTCGAGAGCCAGCCAGCCAGGCTGCAGCAGGGGAGCAGATACCGGAGCATCCAAAGGGAGCGAGGCAGCCTCTGGGGGATGGGCCTGGGGCGTATGGCAGTAGAGCCCTTGGCAGTGGGCCTTTGGGGTTCCGGAGAGCTAGGTGTGGGGTGAGGTGGAGAGGGTGGCAGGCCAGCTTTGTGTGATGGAAGAGGGATGAATGTGGTATACAGGGGAGAGGCGTGTAGTGCATGGAGCTGTTAGGTGTATATATGAGGATTGTGTAAAGGTCATGGGGCATGTGGTGTCAGGGTTTTGTATGTGTGTAGAATGCTGGGTGTGAGGATTTTGTGCGTGGGGAGTGACTGCTCCCACCATGCACACAAAATCCTCACACCCAGCATTGTGTGCAAGGCGTGAACAGCTTGGTGTGTGCGGAGCATGAGCAGTGTGGGGTGTGTAGCCACTGGGGTGTGTGTGGTCTGAGTAGGGGTGTGTGTGGTGAGAGCAGCGTGTGGTGTGTGTAGCTACTGGGGTGCATGTAGTGGTTTGTGTGGTGGGAGCCGGATGGTGTGTGTGATGGGAGCTCTGTTGTGTGGTAGGAGCTGTGTGTGTGTGTGTATGGTGAGAGTGGTGTGTGTGTGTGGTGGAGCTCTGTATGTGGTGGGAGCTGTGTGGTGTGTATAGTGGGACCTCTGTGTGTGTGTGTTGTTGCCTGACCTTTAGCGTATGTACTAATTATATCCATTACTTAAGCATTCCCAGTTATTACTTTGAGGGTTGGCAGGTTCTTGTTCCAAGATCAGGCCCAGTATTATTTAAATTATTATAGAGTTGGGAACCCCGATGTGCACACTGGCCACACTCACACTAGGGGAACTCTTTTATATTTACAAATATAGTTTATTAGTACATTTAGCACAGTCACAAACACCCCAGCTCAGTAAGGTAGATAGAGAGACGACAGAATGTACAGCTGCATGTCCATCTACTCATCCCATCCCTTGTAGGACAACCTGAAATGTTAGCCATCATCTTCCTCCTCACCATCACCTTCCCCATCATTACCAATGGGCATCATTTTGGCTCCTCCCAAGGACCCCGTTTCCTTCTCCTCCTGCCCCAGGCTGGGATGCAACATTTATAATATGTTATGCTGACGTTACCGTGTTTGATGCATATTTAGTAGGGGATTTCCCCCCTTTTCCTTATTTGTATATTCTGACCTTACTAATTTTGAGGTGTCTTTCTTTTCTAGGTTAGTATAGCAATGATTTTAACTTATAGACCTTAATTTGTTACCATGGCCCTTTTGTGGTTAGGTATCTCGGGAGGTATCTCATGTACCTGTGATGTACGTCAGTTTCTTGCCACACTTTTGTGGCTGAATAATATACCTGTGGTTAAAACTTCCCCTTAAACACTTTATTTTCAGCTTCCCAATACTTAGGGTTTTCCATTGGGCTGTTTACCTGTGCAAAGTTGATAAACCTCAAGCCTTATGCGAACTTGCTAAAGCTAATGTTTTACAGGATACAGGCCTGTAGGTTCCTTGCATTACTGCTGAATATAATGCAAAGCTGAATATAAGAAACCCACCGTGTGTGTGTGTGTGTGTGTGTGTGTGTGGTGGGAGCCATAGAGGGGAAGCTGCGGGGGTGGGGAGGCAGGTGAGCGATGCATGTTTTAAGCACTCCTGATGCGTTGTGCTCCCAATCCTGGCCCCAGCGTGGCTGGGCTCCTGTGTGGCTAGGCCGGGAGTGGCAGCTCAGCGGGCAGCAGGGCCTCGTCCGGGCAGCGACTCCCGCTGAGGTGACAGAATGTGACGTGCACGGACTCCGCAAGCACACAAGGCCCTGGCGGGAAGCGGGCGGGCAGCAGAGCGGGGGATAGGGGGCAGGAGTCTGCCAGCTGGCAAGGCCAGTCTGCCCATCCCCAGCACCTCCACCGGCACTCGCTTCCGCCACTGCTACCCCGGGTCCTTCCCAGCACCCCCCCGCCCAGGGACCTGCTTCTAGTGCCTAGCTTGGGACTGATTCCCTGCTGCTGATTTCCATCTCCTGGCGTGCCAGCCCCAGCAGGGAGAGCCCTTTGCCAGTTTGGCGCTGTGACTCCTAACTCCACGCCAGCTTCCCCGCAGCTCTGGCTCCAAGGCCCCTCACAGCACCATGCTGGGCCCCCAAACCTGCCCCCCAGCTCTCCCACAATCTGTCCGGTGGGGCAAGGACAATCAGACCCCCAAATCAGACCTCTGTGGGCTTTGGAGATCTCAGGGCTAATAAATCGGGAAGCTGCGGGCAGGGACTGGTCCGGGCTCCGGGGAGGGAGGTGGAGGGAGGTTGTGAAAGCATCTGACTGTTTGTGGGGGGAACAGGCCAGACAGTGGCTCCATTGTGTGCCCTGTAGGAGAGGGGCTGAATGAGCTTCCAGCCATACAAAGGAGCTTTGACAATAGGGACTTCATTAGTATGCACAGGGACAAGTTAGCTGCCTCCTCTCGCATCACTCTGTCTCCCCCTCCATTGCTCTCTGCCGCCCTGTGTCATGCAGAGGTGAGCGAGGGAAGGAATCGGGGAGAACGAACGAGGGGAAATGGACGACAGCAGGCGAGTCCAGGCTACTGTTCAGCTTCTCTTTCGTTCGCCAGCTCCACGGAGCACAAAGCTGTCAGAAAGCAAACGCGCTTTCTTTGCGAAAGGAGAAAGATGGCAGAACGCCCCCTGCCTGGCCGGGCCTGGCCCACAGCAAACTGGGCCGAGTTTTGCACTGGGATTTTAAACGGCCACTTGTGTTTTCAAGGAAGCAGAAAAATCCCCTTCTTCTCCCGTGTTGCAGCTAGTATTTTCTCCTCAGGGTGTGCATGGGCTGATGACATGAGCACTGGTGAATGGGGAAAGGACGCCTGGGTCTTTGCCTGTCTCTGCCACTGACTTGCTTCATGACCCTGAGCTGAGCCCTTCCGTGCCACATGTGTGGTGCTTCCCTGGGAGGACCAGAGGAACCATGAGACAAATTGTACCTACCACGGGCCATTGACTTCCTCACCAGCCTCTGCCCACTTGACCTGTCTCTGCCTGGGCTACCTCAAACCAACTCAACACCCAGAGTAGCTTCAAACAATCAACACTCAAACTGCCGCCAAGTGTTTCCTTATTCCCTCCTGATGTGGAATTTTCTCCTGAGTGACACTGCCTTCAGGGTGTACAGAAGGTAGATCGTCCCAGACCAGCCTGATCTCTCTCTTTGAGAAGAGAACTGTGTTTTTTTTAAACAAAGGAAATGCAGTAGATCTGATCTCCCTGGATTTCAGTAAGGCTTTGGATACAGTTCCACAGGGAAATTATTAGTTGGGAAGATGGGGATTAATATGAGAACTGAAAGGTGAATAAGGAACTGGCCAAAAGGGAGATTATAATGTGTCATACTGAAAGGTGAACTGTCAGGCTGGAGGGAGGTTACTAGTGGACTTCCTCAGGGATCGGTCTTGGGATCAATCCTATTTAACATTTGTATTAATGGCGTTGGCACAAAAAGTGGGAGTGTGCTAATAAAAGTTGTGGATGACACACAAAGTTGGGAGGCATTGCCAATACGGAGGAGAACCGGAATATCGTACAAGAAGATCTGGATGACTTTGAAAACTGGAGTAATAGAAATGGGATGAAATTTAATAGTACCAAGTGCGAGGTCATGCACATAGGGACTAACAACAAGAATTTTTGCTATAAGCTGGGGACTTATCAGTTGGAAGTGACAGAGGAGGAGAAAGACCTGGGTGTGTTGGTTGATCACAGGATGACTATGAGCTGCTAATATGATGCAGCTGTGAAAAAAGGCTAATGCAGACCTAGGATGCATCAGGTGAGGTATTTCCAGTAGAGACAGGGAAGTGTTAGTACTGTACCATTATACAAGGCGCTGGTGAGACCTCATCTGGAATACTGTGTGCAATTCTGGTCTCCCATGTTTAAGAAAGATAAATTCAAACTGGAACAGGGGCAGAGAAGGGCTAGTAGGATGATCTGAGGAATGGAAAACCTACCTTATGAGAGGAGACTCAAAGAGCTTAGCTTGTTTAGCCTAACCAAACAAAGGCCGAGAGGAGATATGATTGCTCTCTATAAATATATCAGAGGGATAAATACCTGGGAGGAAGAGGAGTTATTTAGGTTAAGCGCCAGTCAGGGCCGGCTCCAGCATTTCTGCTGCCCCAAGCAAAAAAATCCACGATCGTAATCGCGACCGGTGGCGGCAATTGGGGAAAAAAAAAAGCCACGATCGGATAAACTGGCCGTGGGGAAGTTTAGGCTTGAAATTAAACGAAGGTTTCTAACCGTCAGAGGGGTGAAATTTTGGAACAGCCTTCCGAGGGAAACGGTGGGGGCGAAAGACCTCTCTGGCTTCAAGATTAGGCTAGATAAGTTTATGGAGGGAATGGTTTAATGGGATAACGTGATTTTAGTCAATTAGGTAATAAAGTGCCATCGCTGGTAAAATGTGGGTCTGGCTAGAGAATCTTGCCTGTATGCTCGGGGTTCTACTGATCGCCATATTTGGGGTCGGGAAGGAATTTTCCTCCAGGGTAGATTGGCAGAGGCCCTGGAGGTTTTTCGCCTTCCTCCGCAGCATTGGGCAGGGGTCGCAAGCTGGAGGATTCTCTGCGACTTGAAGTCTTTAAATCATGATCTGGAGACTTCAACAGCTGAGTTAAGGGAAAGTGGGTGGGTCAGCTTTTGTGGCCTGCATCATGCGGGAGGTCAGACTAGATGACCATAATGGTCCCTTCTGACCTTTAAGTCTATGAGTCTATGAGTTTGGCGGCAGGTCCTTCGCTTCTAGAGGGAGTGAGGGACCTGCCGCCCCCGAATTGCCGCACGTGCCGCCCCTCTCCCTTGGCCGCCCCACGCACCTGCTTGTTAAGCTGGTGCCTGGAGCTGGCCCTGGCGCCAGTGTGGACACAAGAACAAATGGATATAAGCTAGCCACAATCATGTTGTGACTTGAAATTAGGCGAAGGTTTCTAACCGTCAGAGGAGTGAGGTTCTGGAACAGCCTCCCAAGGGGAGCAGTGGGGACAAAAAACCTAACTGGCTTCAAGGCTGAGCTTGATATGTTTATGGAGGGGATGGTGTGATGACGCTGCCTACAGTGACATGTAGCCGATCTGCGACTGCCAGCAGCAAATATCTCCAATGGCCGGTAAAGGGACACTAGATGGGGAGGGCTCTGAGTTACTACAGAGAATTCTTTCCCAGGTGTCTTTGTGGTGAGTCTTGCCCACATGCTCAGGGTCTAACTGATTGCCATATTTGGGGTCAGGAAGGAATATTCCCCCTGCTCAGATTGGCAGAGACCCTGGGTTGTTGTTTTTTTTTGCCTTCCTCTGCAGCATGGGGCATGGGTTATTTGGTGGTTTAAACTAGAGCAAATGGATTCTCTGTAACTTGGAGTCTTTCAATCATGTTTTGAGGACTTCAGTCACTCAGCCAGAGGTTAGGGGTCTATTTCAGGAGTGGGTGAGGTTCTACAGCCTCAGATGTGCGGGGGATCAGACTAGATGATCACAATGCTTTCTTCTGGCCATAAAGTCTGAGTCTATGAGGTACAAGATTGGCAAGATTGAGGCTGGAACAGGGTTTATAGATTCATGGCTTCTAAGGCTAGAAGGCGATCACCTAGTCTGACCTCCTGCATGTCACAGGCCATAGGATGTCCCTGAATTAATTCCTGGTTGAACTGGAGAAGATCTTTTAGAAAAACATCCCATATTGACTGAAAAATTGCCAGGGACGGAGAATCCCCCAGAGCCCTTGGTACATTGTTCCAATGGTGAATGACTCTCACTGCTAAAAACTCACACCTTATTTTCAGCCTGAATTTGCCTGTCTTCATCTTCCAGCCATTGGATCTTGTTCCCCTTTGTCTGCTGGACTGAAGAGCCCATTATCAAATTTCTGCCCCAAGCTACTTACAGACCGTGATCAATTCCCCCCTTAACCTTCTCTTTGTTGAACTAAATAGATTGAGCTCCTGGAGCCTCTATTATGAGGCAGGTTTTCCAACCCTGGTATAATTCCTGTGGGTCTTCTCTTAACCCTCTCCCATTTCACAGAATCATAGAATCATAGAATATCAGGGTTGGAAGGGACCCCAGGAGGTCATCTAGTCCAACCCCCTGCTCAAAGCAGGACCAATCTCCAACTAAATCTTCCCAGCCAGGGCTTTGTCAAGCCTGACCTTGCGTCTGACCGTCTGTGGCAGCCAGCGCAGACCTCAATGCTGCTTCAGAGTGGGCTCCATCAGCTCCTCACCACACTGCTTAGAAGCATTAAAACCAGGACTAGACCATTGTGTGTGGTCCCCCCCCGCTTTGTGCCGAACCCCCAGAGACCAGAAAGCGGAGCACCAATGACCACAAACAGTCCTCACACACTCCCCAGGAGGTTCAACACCCTGTGCTTTACTTACAGTGTCTTATACAGGTTTGTGTCCCCCCAGAAGGCTTTCCCCAAGCTTCTACCTACTCAGTAGGTGCAGGGCAAGAGGTGGGGGAGAGATCTCACTGCTTTGAGATCCTGGGTGTCTTTGCCCTTCCTGAGCTTCCCCCAGCTGATGAGCTGAATCCCTTCGTTAACTGGTTAATCACCCCGTCCTTAATCAGTATCTCCCCTGTCAGGCCCCTGCAGGGAAGTTTAGGGAGTGCCAGCCATAGGCTACTCCCACCCTGTCACAGAGCTCAGCTGGGGAGAATGGAGATTGGGTGAAACTCGTTTGTGCAACACAAAAGCCCAGCTCCCCAGCCCAGCAGAGCCAGAGCGAAAGGCCCTGGACGAGGAGTCACCGAGGCCTGAAATGCCCTAAGGCAGAGTGGGGATAATCAAGGAATTGAAACCCCTCTTTCAAGACGCCCATAGACGCGTGGCGTCTCCAATAACCCCCGGGGAGGAAGCCTGGGACTGGAACATCCTTTCTGAGTCCCGAGGGACCCCCACACACAAACTAAGCAGAATACACTTCTCCTGGGGGGAAAACCCACTGCCAGGCAGCACTGTTCAACATAAAGAAGCAAAACAGGACAGCGATGCCATTTCCTCCCCACCTCTTGCTGGTTTAAAACAAACAAAAGGAGTATTTCTTCACACAATGCTCAGTCAACCTGTGGAACTCCCTGCCAGAGGATGTTGTGAAGGCCAAGACTATAACAGGGTTCAAAAAAGAACTAGATAAGTTCCTGGAGGATAGGTCCATCAATGGCTATTAGCCAAGATGGGCAGGGATGGTGTCCCTCGCCTTTGTTTGCCAGAAGCTGGGAATGGGCGACGGGGATGGATCACTTGATGACTACCTGTTCTGTTCATTCCCTCTGGGGCACCTGGCATTGGTCACTGTCGGAAGACAGGATACTGGGCTAGATGGACCTTTGGTCTGACTCAGTATGGCCGTTCTTCTTATGTCCTTTTTCATTACATTTTCTCCTGCAAAGCTCCCCAGGCAACTTTCAACGATTCATCACTTTGTTTATTTCCAGCGAATTTTTTCCACACTTGGTCATGTAGTGGATTTGAGAGCCAGGATTATTTACACCTCAAACGTTTTGTTCTCCATTGCTGTCCACCTTTAGCAGACATCTACCTCAGTGCAAAGCGGGTATAAAATGCCAGGATCAAAAATCAGGAGTCAGGCTCCCAAAATCATGAGATTGGCTTCAAATTCATGAGATTTTCAAAAAATAATAGACTATGGGGTTTTTTAAGTGAAAACTGAGATTGTCACCTAATCACATGACTCCAGGAGCTGTGGTATTTCTTGCTTTGAGCTCCAGAGATTCCCAGTTCAATCCCTGGTATGTCAGCCAGAATGGCAGCCATCCATCCCAATTGCTCTTTCTAAGGATAGAACAAGAAGCAATGGGCTTAAACTGCAGCAAGGGAGGTCTAGGTTGGACATTAGGAAAAAGTTCCTAACTGTCAGGGTGGTTAAACACTGGAATAAATTGCCTAGGGAGGTTGTGGAATCTCCATCTCTGGAGATATTTAAGAGTAGGTTAGATAAATGTCTATCAGGGATGGTCTAGACAGTATTTGGTCCTGCCATGCGGGCAGGGGACTGGACTCGATGACCTCTCGAGGTCCCTTCCAGTCCTAGAATCTATGAATCTATGAATCTATATGGAAAAACCCCATAACTACTAGCATGTTCGTTGATATAATAGGCTAAAATATATTTACGTAAATTGGTATTTTAGCTTCCTGCTCTTTGCTTATTGATCTGTTTGCTTGGAGATGGTGTAGTTTGGCCATGAATCACCAATCAGCTTTCTGACGCAACTCCATTTACGTGACAGAATCAGCTAACCTAATTCCAGTCCTTTGTTTGGATTGTTTTCAGGAGTTGCCGGCGCACCAGACGCTGTTGTGTGAGACGGTAAGAGGCACTGATTTATAGCACAATATGGGCGCCTAATCAATCACAGTAATACTTTACTCTCTTCTACATCACCACCTGCGGATGTCAAACCACAGACACTTGTTTATTACGATTCACAGCTGCATCCTCCCATGACACAGGTAATGCTTATTTTACAAAGAGGAAAACTAAGGCACAGAGAGGGGAAGTAACTTGTCCAAGGACACACCCTGAGAGAACCAGGGACAGACCTCAAGCGCCCGGGCGTCTGGCTGTGCACTAACAAACTGGACGCCCAAGGCGCTGAAAAGCAAGGAGTCCACAAATGGGGTCAAATGTTCGTGCCACATCCCCCCACGCAGCCGGCGTTCAATTCATTTTATGGCCTCAGCCTCACAGTGGGAGTTGGTGGGGATCAGGCACTGTTAAAACTCTGACTCGTAAACAGGAGCTGAGCCCTTGAAAATGCAGCCTCGGCTGGCCCCCCCGGGACTGAAGTGGGGATCCACAGGACTAAAAGCAGGACCTGCTATAACTTGAACTAAAGCTCCAAGCTGCTGTAGCGTGTGGCTGTAACAATTCATATGCTCTGTGGATCGGCCCGGAGGGGAACCTGGCTGTCACACATTCTCATCACTGGGTTACACAGGCATCCGCTTCCCCTGGCGGGTTTATTTTCAGAGGCTGTCACGCTCCGTCGCTGGAAGCAGGGGCTGCTGATTTATGCTCTTGGTTTGGTTTCCACTCCTCTCAAACCAGAGAACATGATCTGACCCTAATCCACGCCTAATCCTTGGGCAGGTGAGCTGCGTGTTAGAGACAGCGCCGTTGCAAACCCCCTGTCCTAACACACACACGGCTGCCCTGAGAGTGCAAAGAGGGCACCCCGCCGGAGGTGAACCTACACCGCACTGGGGATCTGTTTGGGGAGTAAAGCGGGGCCTCAAGGGGGAAACACCAAGGAGGGGAGGAAGTGGTAGGTGTGGTCCCAGCAGTTACAGCCAGAAGCATTGGGAGGAAAGTCAGCAAAGGGAAATTTAGGCTGAACTGTCATGGAAATCTTCTGAAGAGTGGGATCTACCTGTCTATCACCATACAACCCTATCTATCTATCTATCTATCTATCTATCTATCTATCTATC